>NC_136314.1:0-5000 GCF_964198595.1 Lampetra fluviatilis
ACAACCCGGGCCGACAACAACCCGGGCCGACAACAACCCGGGCCGACAACAACCCGGGCCGACAACAACCCGGGCCGACAACAACCCGGGCCGACAACAACCCGGGCCGACAACAACCCGGGCCGACAACAACCCGGGCCGACAACAACCCGGGCCGACAACAACCCGGGCCGACAACAACCCGGGCCGACAACAACCCGGGCCGACAACAACCCGGGCCGACAACAACCCGGGCCGACAACAACCCGGGCCGACAACAACCCGGGCCGACAACAACCCGGGCCGACAACAACCCGGGCCGACAACAACCCGGGCCGACAACAACCCGGGCCGACAACAACCCGGGCCGACAACAACCCGGGCCGACAACAACCCGGGCCGACAACAACCCGGGCCGACAACAACCCGGGCCGACAACAACCCGGGCCGACAACAACCCGGGCCGACAACAACCCGGGCCGACAACAACCCGGGCCGACAACAACCCGGGCCGACAACAACCCGGGCCGACAACAACCCGGGCCGACAACAACCCGGGCCGACAACAACCCGGGCCGACAACAACCCGGGCCGACAACAACCCGGGCCGACAACAACCCGGGCCGACAACAACCCGGGCCGACAACAACCCGGGCCGACAACAACCCGGGCCGACAACAACCCGGGCCGACAACAACCCGGGCCGACAACAACCCGGGCCGACAACAACCCGGGCCGACAACAACCCGGGCCGACAACAACCCGGGCCGACAACAACCCGGGCCGACAACAACCCGGGCCGACAACAACCCGGGCCGACAACAACCCGGGCCGACAACAACCCGGGCCGACAACAACCCGGGCCGACAACAACCCGGGCCGACAACAACCCGGGCCGACAACAACCCGGGCCGACAACAACCCGGGCCGACAACAACCCGGGCCGACAACAACCCGGGCCGACAACAACCCGGGCCGACAACAACCCGGGCCGACAACAACCCGGGCCGACAACAACCCGGGCCGACAACAACCCGGGCCGACAACAACCCGGGCCGACAACAACCCGGGCCGACAACAACCCGGGCCGACAACAACCCGGGCCGACAACAACCCGGGCCGACAACAACCCGGGCCGACAACAACCCGGGCCGACAACAACCCGGGCCGACAACAACCCGGGCCGACAACAACCCGGGCCGACAACAACCCGGGCCGACAACAACCCGGGCCGACAACAACCCGGGCCGACAACAACCCGGGCCGACAACAACCCGGGCCGACAACAACCCGGGCCGACAACAACCCGGGCCGACAACAACCCGGGCCGACAACAACCCGGGCCGACAACAACCCGGGCCGACAACAACCCGGGCCGACAACAACCCGGGCCGACAACAACCCGGGCCGACAACAACCCGGGCCGACAACAACCCGGGCCGACAACAACCCGGGCCGACAACAACCCGGGCCGACAACAACCCGGGCCGACAACAACCCGGGCCGACAACAACCCGGGCCGACAACAACCCGGGCCGACAACAACCCGGGCCGACAACAACCCGGGCCGACAACAACCCGGGCCGACAACAACCCGGGCCGACAACAACCCGGGCCGACAACAACCCGGGCCGACAACAACCCGGGCCGACAACAACCCGGGCCGACAACAACCCGGGCCGACAACAACCCGGGCCGACAACAACCCGGGCCGACAACAACCCGGGCCGACAACAACCCGGGCCGACAACAACCCGGGCCGACAACAACCCGGGCCGACAACAACCCGGGCCGACAACAACCCGGGCCGACAACAACCCGGGCCGACAACAACCCGGGCCGACAACAACCCGGGCCGACAACAACCCGGGCCGACAACAACCCGGGCCGACAACAACCCGGGCCGACAACAACCCGGGCCGACAACAACCCGGGCCGACAACAACCCGGGCCGACAACAACCCGGGCCGACAACAACCCGGGCCGACAACAACCCGGGCCGACAACAACCCGGGCCGACAACAACCCGGGCCGACAACAACCCGGGCCGACAACAACCCGGGCCGACAACAACCCGGGCCGACAACAACCCGGGCCGACAACAACCCGGGCCGACAACAACCCGGGCCGACAACAACCCGGGCCGACAACAACCCGGGCCGACAACAACCCGGGCCGACAACAACCCGGGCCGACAACAACCCGGGCCGACAACAACCCGGGCCGACAACAACCCGGGCCGACAACAACCCGGGCCGACAACAACCCGGGCCGACAACAACCCGGGCCGACAACAACCCGGGCCGACAACAACCCGGGCCGACAACAACCCGGGCCGACAACAACCCGGGCCGACAACAACCCGGGCCGACAACAACCCGGGCCGACAACAACCCGGGCCGACAACAACCCGGGCCGACAACAACCCGGGCCGACAACAACCCGGGCCGACAACAACCCGGGCCGACAACAACCCGGGCCGACAACAACCCGGGCCGACAACAACCCGGGCCGACAACAACCCGGGCCGACAACAACCCGGGCCGACAACAACCCGGGCCGACAACAACCCGGGCCGACAACAACCCGGGCCGACAACAACCCGGGCCGACAACAACCCGGGCCGACAACAACCCGGGCCGACAACAACCCGGGCCGACAACAACCCGGGCCGACAACAACCCGGGCCGACAACAACCCGGGCCGACAACAACCCGGGCCGACAACAACCCGGGCCGACAACAACCCGGGCCGACAACAACCCGGGCCGACAACAACCCGGGCCGACAACAACCCGGGCCGACAACAACCCGGGCCGACAACAACCCGGGCCGACAACAACCCGGGCCGACAACAACCCGGGCCGACAACAACCCGGGCCGACAACAACCCGGGCCGACAACAACCCGGGCCGACAACAACCCGGGCCGACAACAACCCGGGCCGACAACAACCCGGGCCGACAACAACCCGGGCCGACAACAACCCGGGCCGACAACAACCCGGGCCGACAACAACCCGGGCCGACAACAACCCGGGCCGACAACAACCCGGGCCGACAACAACCCGGGCCGACAACAACCCGGGCCGACAACAACCCGGGCCGACAACAACCCGGGCCGACAACAACCCGGGCCGACAACAACCCGGGCCGACAACAACCCGGGCCGACAACAACCCGGGCCGACAACAACCCGGGCCGACAACAACCCGGGCCGACAACAACCCGGGCCGACAACAACCCGGGCCGACAACAACCCGGGCCGACAACAACCCGGGCCGACAACAACCCGGGCCGACAACAACCCGGGCCGACAACAACCCGGGCCGACAACAACCCGGGCCGACAACAACCCGGGCCGACAACAACCCGGGCCGACAACAACCCGGGCCGACAACAACCCGGGCCGACAACAACCCGGGCCGACAGCCGACAACAACCCGGGCCGACAACAACCCGGGCCGACAACAACCCGGGCCGACAACAACCCGGGCCGACAACAACCCGGGCCGACAACAACCCGGGCCGACAACAACCCGGCGCAACCGGGCCGACAACAACCCGGGCCGACAACAACCCGGGCCGACAACAACCCGGGCCGACAACAACCCGGGCCGACAACAACCCGGGCCGACAACAACCCGGGCCGACAACAACCCGGGCCGACAACAACCCGGGCCGACAACAACCCGGGCCGACAACAACCCGGGCCGACAACAACCCGGGCCGACAACAACCCGGGCCGACAACAACCCGGGCCGACAACAACCCGGGCCGACAACAACCCGGGCCGACAACAACCCGGGCCGACAACAACCCGGGCCGACAACAACCCGGGCCGACAACAACCCGGGCCGACAACAACCCGGGCCGACAACAACCCGGGCCGACAACAACCCGGGCCGACAACAACCCGGGCCGACAACAACCCGGGCCGACAACAACCCGGGCCGACAACAACCCGGGCCGACAACAACCCGGGCCGACAACAACCCGGGCCGACAACAACCCGGGCCGACAACAACCCGGGCCGACAACAACCCGGGCCGACAACAACCCGGGCCGACAACAACCCGGGCCGACAACAACCCGGGCCGACAACAACCCGGGCCGACAACAACCCGGGCCGACAACAACCCGGGCCGACAACAACCCGGGCCGACAACAACCCGGGCCGACAACAACCCGGGCCGACAACAACCCGGGCCGACAACAACCCGGGCCGACAACAACCCGGGCCGACAACAACCCGGGCCGACAACAACCCGGGCCGACAACAACCCGGGCCGACAACAACCCGGGCCGACAACAACCCGGGCCGACAACAACCCGGGCCGACAACAACCCGGGCCGACAACAACCCGGGCCGACAACAACCCGGGCCGACAACAACCCGGGCCGACAACAACCCGGGCCGACAACAACCCGGGCCGACAACAACCCGGGCCGACAACAACCCGGGCCGACAACAACCCGGGCCGACAACAACCCGGGCCGACAACAACCCGGGCCGACAACAACCCGGGCCGACAACAACCCGGGCCGACAACAACCCGGGCCGACAACAACCCGGGCCGACAACAACCCGGGCCGACAACAACCCGGGCCGACAACAACCCGGGCCGACAACAACCCGGGCCGACAACAACCCGGGCCGACAACAACCCGGGCCGACAACAACCCGGGCCGACAACAACCCGGGCCGACAACAACCCGGGCCGACAACAACCCGGGCCGACAACAACCCGGGCCGACAACAACCCGGGCCGACAACAACCCGGGCCGACAACAACCCGGGCCGACAACAACCCGGGCCGACAACAACCCGGGCCGACAACAACCCGGGCCGACAACAACCCGGGCCGACAACAACCCGGGCCGACAACAACCCGGGCCGACAACAACCCGGGCCGACAACAACCCGGGCCGACAACAACCCGGGCCGACAACAACCCGGGCCGACAACAACCCGGGCCGACAACAACCCGGGCCGACAACAACCCGGGCCGACAACAACCCG
>NC_136314.1:17500-25000 GCF_964198595.1 Lampetra fluviatilis
CACATGAACGAGCTGGTAATGCACATGAACGAGCTGGTAATCCACATGGTCGAGCTGGAAATGCACATGAACGAGCTAGTAATGCACATGAACGAGCTGCTAATCCACATGGTCGAGCTGGTAATCCATATGAACGAGCTGGTAATTCACATGAACGAGCTGGTAATCCACATGAACGAGCTGGTAATCCACATGAACGAGCTGGTAATCCACAACACGAGCTGGTAATCCACATGGTCGAGGGCACGTGACCTGAAGCGGGGGTGCCGTCCTTGATACAGCAAGGGGCAGGGCCGGGGCAAAGGGATGAAGGGGGAGCGCGAGGGGGATTCGGGGCTCGTTCGGGGATCAAGAGAGCGAACAGACACGCAACATAGTGAGCAGCCTAGAACAATTTTTCGATTTAAAGCTTCCGTGACTGCAGGGATTCATCTTCTTGGTTCTTCCGGTAAAGTCACGTAGAAGTGAAGTAATAAAATAATAAAAATAAAACATAATATAATAATTCTCACGATGTTTTGGCCACAACGCAAGCAGCCGTCCTCAGGTGAAGACTAGGTCTGTCGGGGAGACAGACCTAGTCTTCACCTGAGGGGAGACAGACAGACCTGAGGACGGCTGCTTGTGTTGTGGCCCAAACGTCGTGAGAATTATTA
The DNA here is from genome assembly GCF_964198595.1 of Lampetra fluviatilis. Classification (NCBI taxonomy): domain Eukaryota; kingdom Metazoa; phylum Chordata; class Hyperoartia; order Petromyzontiformes; family Petromyzontidae; genus Lampetra; species Lampetra fluviatilis. The sequence continues at coordinate 18,157 of NC_136314.1, forward strand.
CGTCTCCCCGACAGACCTAGTCTTCACCTGAGGACGGCTGCTTGCGTTGTGGCCGAAACGTCGTGAGAATTATTTTATTATGTTTTATTTTTATTATTTTATTACTTCCCTTCTACGCGACTTTACCGAAAGAACCAAGAAGATGAAAGCCTAGAACAAGTTAGCCACACTTAGCAACAGAAGCCGGTGTACATTGAATTGTTTCATAAACGCAATTCCTCCTACAACGGGGTGTGTGCGTGCCTCAGTCGACACAACGCATGTTTAAGTATGTTTTTCGTACAATTCTGGGGCGCAGAAATTGCAAATGCTTTGGAAATGTTTTTTGTCAAACCTCTGGACAATTTGTCGCCTACATATTCTGCAATCAGGAAATACAACAACTGGCTCTCTGTGTCTTTTGGTTGCAGTGCTTTGCTATTGACAAGCAAAATAAGGGCTTTTTAGAAATGTTTTGCAACAATTAAGACTTTTTCCAATGGGAAATTGCATTGAACAATGGTCAACTTTGCACCTTCATAACCCCAAAAGCTAAACCTATCCCTAATTAAATTGTCGATTTTTTTCTCGAGAAAAAATATACAGTGAACGCTTCTGTTCACGAACAACTTGGTTGACGAACAGAAAAGTTCATAAAAATCTGCTCCGGTTCACGAACTCCGCTTCGGTTCACGAACAGGAGCCGCGGCCATTTTAATGCTATTTCCAGGCTGTCACATGGTCGTGACTTCCTGTAGGAAGATCGTGGAGAGAAGAAGAGACACAGAAAGAAGTACTGTGAGTACTGTGAAGACACTTTCAGTGACTTTTTGCTTTTTGGTGTGCTTTTTAGCACATACAGTACTGTACTACTGTACAATACTGTACTTACTGTACTGTATTGTACAGTTCACCCGTTGAGTGCTTACTGTACTGGACTCCCAATATGGCTCCCAAGAAGCATGGTGGAAAGAAGAAAGTGCGGAGCCGCAATGAAGGTGACAAGAACAGCAATGCAGGTGACAATGTGCAAAGTGGAAATGCAAGTGACAATGTGCCAAGTGGAAATGCAAGTGACAATGTGCCAAGTGGAAATGCAAGTGACAATGTGCAAAGTGGAAATGCAGGTGACAAGAATGTGCAGCGCAAGCATGGTGGCAAAAATAAAGTGCAGAGCAGTAGTAAAGGCAAGGTTGTGAAGAAAATAACCATTGAGCTGAAGAAGGAAATTGTAGAAAAGCATGACAGTGGTATTCGTGTGACTGATCTGGCCTCAGAGTACAAGATGGCAAAGTCAACAGAGGAAGAAAAGGAGGAGGTTAGCAGTGATGCCATGACATCCATTATGCAAAAATGTAATGAGTGCCATGACTTTTTTGAAAAGCACCACCCCAACATAACTGTCACGAACAGAGTGTTAAATCTCATGAATGATAATGTGGTCTCTCATTTCCTGGAGGGTTATGCAGCGCAGGAAGAGACATTGACATTGGACAGATTTTTCAGCAAAACTGAGCCTGCAGCTAGGAGACAAAGGAGAGAGGAAACCCCTGAAGGAGATCCCCCTGATGTCCTTATGGAGGGGGACTCTCCCTCCAAACAATAACCGCCTCCCACCCGCCTTCCTCAATGCCAAAAGTCATCTCAAGCAAGGTTAGTGTTCTCTCTTTATACATTACTATACTGTACAGTACTAATGTGTATTGTAATTTGTTTCATATTTATGTGCATCAAAAACACACAAAAAAGGTCAGAACGGATTAATCGGATTTACATTGAACCCTATGGGAAAATGTGCCTCGGTTCACGACCAATTCGGTTCGCGACCAGAGTCAGTTCACGAATTAACTTCGTGAACCGAGGTATCACTGTATTTGTATAATCACCAAATTTCATTTCATATATAGCATAGTATGACTAAAGGCATTGGAGGAATGAGCTTCTAATTAAAAAATTGCAAGTCAAAAATTTGGTTTAACACGTAGGCTTTCGCGACCAATGTTATTCATAATCAACGTTTTTGGGTTTAGATCGCGTTATTTATAAATGTGGCTATTTTTTGCAAAAAAACACCTAGTACCTTTAATTTTACAGTTTTTGCTTCATCCATCACGTAGTGAGACTAACGTCAATGGAGGAATTCAGAGTGGCAAGAATGTAACTACCTTGCCTGGTATACAGGAAGTCGTAAGTTGAACCCCGTCCCTCACAACTGCTGTATGTTCATAGTTTGCATGTTCTTCCCTCCACATGCATTTAGTGTATTTGACTGCTATGTCGATTTTTTCACCCAAAAAATATACATGTTAAATTGCCCAGTTTTTATTGTATATACAGCATTGTAAGACAATTCAATGGAGGAATTCACTTCTCATTGACCCCTAACCGTTTACCATAACCCTAACTAGGCTAACAGGGTACTGTATATGGATTATTTTGGGAGTCCCTATTCCATTTCCGGGAGCCCCACAACCACTTCCTTGGTGTTCACATTCCCGCATGAAGAATCGGAACTCCGAGATTTGGAATTGAGACTCCTGCTTTGGATTTAGGACTTCTTAGGGTTGCAAGTGAGATGCCTCAAATATGCCTTTAAACGCATCTCAGCGAGATGAGTTGAATCGTATATGGCGCGACTGTCGAGTAGAGTCGAAGGGCACACACCACTTGCTTGTGTGACTTGTGGAACCGGGGCGGCATTTTGCATTGAAGTCGATGATGGGTGTGATTGTTGCCGATTTGAAGCGCACTGTTTGAGAATGCAGTGCGTTTCACTATTTCAGCACCGATGTTCACCAAATATTCAATGGTCTAAATGTATGGGACAGCTTGGGATGTCAATGCAGTAGTTTGTTATTTGAAAATCCGTAAAGAAATAAAGCATTGCAGTGCAAATCGGCCGGATAGCTTCGTTTTTACACGCTTTCTTTTAACTCACTCTGTCTGTTGTTGTTGTCGTCGTATCCTCAAATCTTGTAACTCAATTTTAACCCACTTCCCAATGTGGTATCGACTGCAAACTTGGTATACTTATGTCAAACTAATGACAAATACTATATTCTATCATAATTTTTTATTTATTTTTAAACAATATTTTTTATATGTTATGTTTTGGCTTGGGTCTAATTGTCCACGGTCAACTGACATTGGCTGTAATTGACCACGGTCCCTTACATTTTGGAAAGCTTCAGGGCCACTTCCTGGAGTCGTGGAGTTCTGTCATTACTCGTACATTTCATAAAAGCGTGTTTAAAAAAAAGTTGTTTTAAATATTATTTTTACCGCGCTTGACGTGTTACGTGTCCCCTCTGGTGGACAAGTGCAGTATCACAAGCAATCAATTCGTAGTTGTGAGTCGCTGGTGATGTGGCGTCCTGGCGTTTGTCCGAAGTACGGTTGGCTGCAATGAAGCCGTGAAGACACCACACAGTGCCACTGCTGCTGTTATCGTGCCGAGGCACTGTAGTTGTCATACTAACCCTTAACCCTAACCCCCTGAACTTGACCCTAACCCTAATGCCTAACCCTAACCCTGAACTCTAACCCTAATCCAACCATGACCCTAACCCTTAACATCGACCTGGACCCTAACTACCTTAACCCTAACCCCCAACCACTAACTCCTAGCCCTAACCCCTAACCACTAACCCTAACCCCTAATCCTAACCCTCACCCAAACCCTTACACAATTTTGTCCATAAACGGCATAGGCTAGTATGCCAATTTGCTTTATGGCCAAAGAAGGTATGATGATTTTCTTGGCATAACTGAGGTGAAAATTTTATCGTGAAATTTTCAATTTTGTACGTAATACGTAGCATACTACAGCAAACACAATGGAATGCACTTTTTGTTAAAAAATAAAGCTATGGAAATTTGGCTCATTTTGGCAAAAAAACTGTATAAGATAGTATGCTGATTTTCTTTTTGAGACGTGAAAATGTAATCGTGAAATGTCTCACTTTTAATGTAATATATAGCATACTAATGCTAAACATAAAGGAGGAATTAACTTTTCTTGGAAAATTAAGATGTAAAAATTTGGCTCATTTTAGCAAATAAACTGCATAGGTTAGTATGCTGATATCTTTTAAAGATGTGAAAATGCAATCGTTAAATTTGTCACTTTTAATGTAATATATAGCATACTACGGCTAAATACAAAAGAGGAATGAACTTTTGTTGAAAAATAAAGATGTAAAAATTTTGCTAATTTTGGCTAAAAACGGCATGAGTTAGTAAACCAATTTTAATATTTACTTGAACATTTCATCGTGAAATGTCTGACTTTTAATCTACATATATCATACTAACCCTTTCCCTAAACCCTAACCCCCCTGACCCTAACCCTTAACCGCTAACCCTAAACAAACCCAACGCTCTTTTGTATTGACAAATTGTCAACTTTGCACCTTAACGTTTGTTCTGAAATATATTTCGGGAAATGATTGCGGGGGGGGGGGGTTGACAATCACTGTCAGATTACACAAAATAAACGAAATCGATCGTAGGGAAGTATATTTGAAAAAAACCTCGCAAAAACTCAATATTCAGAGCACGGACTCGCCTGAATTACATACAGGCTGCCGATAATCACCACGCAGGCCGCAATCTAAACACGTGTTGACGCACGATTTAAAACTTCATCCCTCTTGGGAACGTGTTACAGTCTCCTCCTCGCCTCATTACAATGAAAAACAATGAGAGGATTTTGCACTTAAATAGCTTAAATGTTACACTTAAAAAAGCGACGGTCTACGAATCTAGGCTATTACTAACTCTAAACACAAGACAGGCCTCGTAACTGTGTTTGACAAAAAGATTCCACTGAATGAGCTGGCAACTCACCTTGAGGAGCTGGGAATCCACCTAGACGAGCTGGTAAGCCATATGGTCGAGCTGGTGATCCACCTTGAGGAGCTGCTAAGCCACATGGAGCAGCTGTGATCGGTAGTTGAAGACGAATTCAACGACGCCACAAGAACCACGCGTCCTCCACGCGGTGCCCAGCCGAGATGGCGCCCTGCGTGGGGAATCCCCGCCCCGCCCCGCCCCGCCCCGCCCCGCCCCGCCCCGCCCCGCCCCGCCCCGCCCCGCCCCGCCCTCAACCTCCCCCCACGTGACGCCTCGCTCCGCACGCGCCTTCCCATCAATCATCCTCTAGCCGCCTGTCACGACTCTCGTTCACCACCTGGCCTCTACTGCTCGCTGCGCCCTCGTTCATTACATCGACAGTGCCACTTCCTTAATTATCTCTTCCCCTTTCTAATTTCTCTCAGCACCTGTGTTCTTCATATTAAAAAAATAGTAACTCCATGTAACGTGTATTTTTGTTATTCAATCTCCGACACTTCCATGTATGAAAATGAAAGTATGTTCCAAATACAAATCCACACCGTGAAAGCAATCGCCACCAAACTTGGCTGGTATTTAATTCGTGGTTACGTCTGCCATCTTGGTGGACATGTGCAGTACAGGCCAACACAGTTCGCCAGCAGTTGCCGCTGTCAGGCGTCACCCCGCGCGTTCCCGCAGTTGTGAGTCGCTGCTGCTGCTGCGTCCTGGCGTTAGTCCCAAGCGGGTTGGCTGCAATGAAGCCGTGAAGACGCCGCACAGTGCCACTGCTGCTGTCACCGCGCCAGGCGCTGAAGTGGTACCACGTGACCACACGGTGGCGCTACAGCACCATAATCAACGATTTTTGGGTTTAGATCGCGTTATTTATAAATGTGTCGTAACCCTCCACCACCCGACACGGCCAATCAGTAAAAAAGTGTCACGTTGACAAAAGACAAATAGTTCACTGCTTTAGCCCACCGGTGTGTTGAAGCGTGAAACCACAACATTTACAATTTGAGTACGACGTTTCGCTGGTAATTGCATCCAGCATCATCGGGCAATTCGCCAGAATGGTGAGGCTCTGCTGTGTCTCCCGTTCTTATATAGAGCAGCAGCAGGGTGACGTCATCATTAACTCATTAACTCATCAGGTGCAAAGATTTGAGGGGGGGTTATTGTAATTATATACTTGATTAGTAATAAGGCTATTGTTACGATGCGAGTTGTAGATTAGTAATCATTTGGAATGTGTTCTATTGTGATTATGCTACATTAATAATCAGTTAGTGCTTGTTTCCCTTATAAGGAATTGTAATGCATCTTATTTAATAATACGCTTCCAGGCCGCACTAAGCCTGTAGCTGTCGGAGCGATTAAAGTTATTTCTGTTTCTCTCAATCTCAATGGATTCTCTAATTAGTCTTTGCCAGTAGTAACTAGTTTTACACAACACTTCAACGTTGTCAAAATCAATTGAGTGTCCCTGTTGGTAAGCATGTTCTGCCACTGCCGACAGTTGTGTTTGCGATAGTTTAATATTTCTCTGGTGTTCTTTTAGTCTTACACTAACGTTACGCCCTGTCTGTCCAATATAGCATCTGCCACATACACAATTAATCCGATATACACCTTCTGTTGATAATTTAGGTAATTCGTCTTTAGTGCACGTTACTAGTTGTTGAATTTTGTGTACTGTACCAAATCTTACTGTAATGTTTTGCTTTTGCTAAACACGGGCTAATTTGTCAGTTACTCCTGAGATAAATGGTATTTTTTTATTGTTTTAATAATCTGATCGCTTTCAGCAGTGTTGCTTTGCGATCGTGATTTGGCATTTAGTGCTCTGTTAATTTGAGCATTATTGTAGCCATTCTGTCTTAGTGCTTCTTTAACATGTTTAATCTCTCTCACTAGACTTTCATCATCTGACACTGTTTTAGCCCGATGTATGAGCGTCTTGATTAGAGAGGATTTTTGAGCTGGGTGATGATGCGATTTCGCATTCAGATAGGCATCAGTGTGCGTT
>NC_136314.1:37500-85000 GCF_964198595.1 Lampetra fluviatilis
GACTGTCCGTCTGTCCGACAAGATGGCCGCCCGCTCCCCCTGCGATCTGTGAACTAAATGAACTAAACAAGATGGCCGTCGCATCCGGCGCAGCCAATGACATCGCCTGTTGCAATCCTTGCTCTGTGGGCGCACAAGTCAGTGGGGAGGGGGATGTGGACGTCATCGCTCTGTGGGCGCGCGGGTCAGTGGGGAGGGGGGTGTGGACGTCATCGCTCTGTGGGCGCGCGAGTCAGTGGGGAGGGGGGTGTGGACGTCATCGCTCACCCCCTATGCACAAATCATTTTCTTTTTAACTCCTCTATACCCGGTCGATATCCCTGTACCGGTAACAGGACCCTGCGGGGTGGGCTGGTAGGAATAATACTAATACCGGTACAGGGATATCGACCGGGTATAGAGGAGTTAAAAAGCAAATGATTTGTGATTGGGGGGTGAGCGATGACGTCCACACCCCCCTCCCCACTGACCCGCGCGCCCACAGAGCGATGACGTCCACACCCCCCTCCCCACTGACCCGTGCGCCCACAGAGTGATGACGTCCACACCCCCCTCCCCACTGACTCGCGCGCCCACAGAGCGATGACGTCCACACCCCCCTCCCCACTGACTCGCGCGCCCACAGAGCGATGACGTCCACACCCCCCTCCCCACTGACCCGTGCGCCCACAGAGTGATGACGTCCACACCCCCCTCCCCACTGACTCGCGCGCCCACAGAGCGATGACGTCCACACCCCCCTCCCCACTGACCCGCGCGCCCACAGAGCGATGACGTCCACACCCCCCTCCCCACTGACTCGCTCACCCACAAAGCAAGGATTGCAACAGGCGATGTCATTGGCTGCGCCGGATGCGACGGCCATCTTGTTTAGTTCATTTAGTTCACGGATCGCAGGGGGAGCGGGCGGCCATCTTGTCGGACAGACGGACAGTCGGACGGACGGACGGACACATTAATCTATTGGTGGTCTGGTCCACTTCGTTCCTACCAGTATTAGTATTATTCCTACCAGCCCACCCCGCAGGGTCCCGTTTTGGGCAAAGCCACGCCCGGTGACTGGCGGCTCATTAACATAATATATTCGTGAAAGCCGTCGCAGGTTCATTGCGACGGGTTCAGCACGCGCGCCCCACCCCTCCACGTATGGGCTGGACTCATTAACATAATTTATTTAAGTTACAGAGCCGCTCATTGAACTGAAATCCGAGGTGAGAATTCTCATCGCGGTTGTGGTGGTGGTTGTGGTGGTGGATGTGGAGGTTGTGGAGGTTGTGGTGGTGGTTGTGATGGTGGATGTGGTGGTGGTTGTGATGGTGGTTGTGGTGGTGGTTTTTGTGGTGTTGGTGGTTGTGGTGGTGGTGGTTGTTGTAGTTGTGGTGGTGGTTGTGGTGGTGGTTGTGGTAGTGGTGGTTGTTGTTTACCGAGGTAGAGCCTCGCTCTCTCTCTCTCTCGTAGGGATGTCAATTGAGTAGCAGCGAGCATGGAAGCGATGTCCAGGTTGGAACTTTACAACGCGGGGCCTTGCCTCCTGCCCTCGCCTGATGGTGTTTGCTTCAATTCTCTCGCTTAGTTTAGCAATCTGTGGAAGAACGCAATCAGCCAGGCGATGCGTTAGTTGTGTGTTGACCGACTCTCTGTATTGTGTTGCATTACATTTCTAAATTTTACGAAGTTTGTTTGATTAAGTGTCTCTCTCTCTCTGTGTCCTCTACTGCAGTCACCAAACCTACAAATCTCTCATTGACACAAGGCCCTAATTATATGTTATAATAATTATAATATGTTATAATTCATATAACATGTTATAATAATTTTAATATGTTATACTAATTATAACATATATTCTTGGTTCTTTCGGTAAAGTCACGTTTTATTTTATTATTTCCCTTCTACGTGACTTTACTGAAAGAAGCAATATGAATCCCTGCAGTCACGAAAGCTTTAAATCAAGATATAATGATATGTTATAATAATTATGCTATGTTATAATAATTATAATAATCAAATATGCAAAACAATGTCCCCCCCCCCCCAAATTTATTGCTATAAAGACATTTTTAAAAATAATAATTGCGATGCTCTGTTAATAAAAACAACAATTTGCTTAACCTTGACCACGAAATCTGGACTTGTCTTCATATAACAATACATAGATTTCTGTTTACATGATTGTGTTGTACTTTATGAATCCCTAATCTCTGCCATTACATACTATGAAACAAGAAAAGGTAAAAAAGAAAAAACAGAGCAATGTATTACAATACACTATTAGACATTATTGTATCAAATAAACAAAAATTTCATCCCTTGTGTTAGTGAACTTTTGAAATATTTAAGTCAGGAAATGGCAGGAAAATAGTTTTCAAATTTAGATTTTTTTTCTGGGGGGGGGGCCCCAGACCTCCTGGAAGATTTGGTCCCCCCCAATGTTGATTCCATGACTACGGCCTTGCATTAACATGCTAGTTTCTCTACCCCCCCTCTCTCTCTGCCCCCCTCTCTCTCTACCCCCACCCTCTCTCTCTGCCCCCTCTCTATTTAAGCCCTCGACAGAGAGGCGTTGTTTGTCTGTGTGCCTATGTGTGTGTGTCTCTGTGTTATCTCTCTCTACTCTTAGGTTTTTTCGGTAAAGTCACGTAGGAAAAAAATAATAATAAACTAAGGTAATAATAAATGAAAATAACTACATTTTGTTATGAATCCTTGCAGTCACGAAAGCTTGAAATCTAGAATTATCTCGCTCTGTGTGTCTCTGTCATCTCTCTCTTTGTCTATTTGTATCTCTCTGTGTGTCTCTGTGTCATCTCTCTCTGCTTATGTGTCTCTCTGTATGTCTCCGGGTCTGTGTTTTGTTTCTCTCTCTCAGATTTAGCAATCTTTGGAAGAACGTAATCAACCAGGTAGGGTGTTGACTGTTGTTAGCCGACTGTCTGTGATGTATTGCATTGTATGTGTAAGTTTACTAGGTTTGTTTCCTCTTTAATTTGTACCTGACTAGCTTTATGACCCGACTTCGCCTGGGACTTGGATTTTTGTCTTGGATCAATACACGACCAACGCAGAGGGTGGGGGGGGGGATGCGTGACGCTGCAGCATGCGGGTGACGGATGTGACGTCACCGCTCACTTGCCGTGCAAAATATGTCCATTATTGCGCCCCCCCCCCCCACAACAAAAATAACAAAAATCTATTTTCATAATTTTTATGCATTGTGTACAGTTTGGAAAGTACCAACATGCCAAATTTCAAGTTTGTTGCATGTCGGGAAGTATCCTAAACATTTTGAACAGACACACATTCACAAATTTCCCTTTTATATATATGGAGATGATGATTGCTTGTGTTGCAATCGAAATGTGGTATGCAATTATTTAATTATTATTTTCTTTCTACGTGACTTTACCGAAAGAACTAAAGGGTATCTTGCTTAAGTTTTAATTTCTCTTCACCTGGCTCGCTACTTTGTAACTTTTTTTATTTTAAATATTCACACAAATTTTTTTTTTCATTTTTTACCAGGCCACGCCCGCTTGAGCTGCTGTACTGCTCTTGTTTTCAGAAGCGACCTGCCCACAACAACAACAACAAGGTGGGGCTTGTCTAGACGCGTGGTGGTGTTCACTCTGGACGCGTGGCGGTGTTGACTTTGGACACGTGGCAGTGTTCACTGTAGACCAGTGGTGGTGTTCACTCTAGACACGTGGCGGTGTTCACTCGAGACACGTGGTGGTGTTCACGCTAGACGCGTGCCGGTGTTCACTCTGGACGCGTGGCGGTGTTCACTCTGGACGCGTGGCGGTGTTCACTTTGAACGCGTGGCGATGTTCACTGTAGACCCGTGGAGGTGTTCACTCTAGACGCGTGGCGGTGTTCACTCTAGACGCGTGGCGGTGTTCACTCTAGACGCGTGGCGGTGTTCACTCTAGACGCGTGGCGGTGTTCACTCTATACGCGTGGCGGTGTTCACTCTGGACGCGTGGTGGTGTTCACTCTAGACACGTGGTGGTGTTCACTCTCTGCATGTAGAGTGGGGACAACCGGGGGATCTGGAGGGAAAGCCACGCGACCACGGGAAGAGAGAGAGAGAGACACGTAAACTCCAAATATACAGCAGGCGTCAGGGATGGGATCGAACCCACGACTTCCTGTATGCCAGGCGAGGTAGTTAACATCTCACCACGAGGAGAGAGAGAGAGACACGCAGCCTCGGCGATGTTGATTGATCCTCAATGAATTTCTTGGTGGAGTAAGGAAGCATTAATACACCACCACCTGTTAACCATGCCAGCGTGTGACAGTGTAAAGTTTGTGTTTGCAGTAAAGTCTATTAACTCTATTGGACAGGGAGGTTATATCAAAACTGTAGTTTGTTTTTTGTTTTCCTCTGGAACTCTTTGTAAGAATGGAAACATTCAAGAAGTTAACACAGCACACACATGCATCTGAAGTCAGATCTGTTCATCCCAGCATTCAAGGACATCGTGAGCCTGGCTGGCTTCACACCTCTAAGTTGCGATTGAACATTAATTTATGCATTTCTGCACAACACAAATAGTATTATTTTCAACACCCTTTGCTATGTCAGCTGAATTTAGCTTTCTTAAATATTCCTTTTGTAGCCAGACAGCTGAAATTGTGTGCTCGGAGTTTTGGGTTAACATTCATTTTGAAGATACGAGGGCTTCCAGGCATGTTTGTGACCATTTTCCCTCTCATTGTGTGCCATAACAGCCCGTGTGATGAATTTAGGACACTTTTTCACTACATCATGAATATCTATGAATAAGTATAGACGTGTAAGTCACGTGTGACTGTGTATATATGCATTCTGCTGTGCCTCGATACTGACGTGTAGATGGTGTGGATATTCTTTTTCTGTCTGCAGCTGTTGCTTCCTCTGCAGAATTGGTCTGATGGAGCAAAGGCACTCGGCGCAGCTCGGTGCAAAAAGGCATCAATGCGACCGGTGTGCATACAGCACGGTTCATCTTGGACATTTTACACAGCACCAGAGAACTCACACTGGGGAGAAACCCTTCAAGTGCAGTGTGTGTTGGAAGGCGTTTGCACAGTCATCTCCTCTTGTAGAACACCAGAGAACACACACGGGAGAGAAACCCTTCAAGTGCAGTGTGTATGGGAAGGCGTTTGCACATGCATCTACTCTATTAAATCACCAGAGAACACACACGGGAGAGAAACCCTTCAAGTGCAGTGTGTGTGGGAAGACGTTTGCACGTTCATCTGCTCTTGTAGCACACCAGAGAACACACACAGGAGAGAAGGCGTTTACACTTTCACCAAATCTTCAAAGACACCAGAGATCATGCAAGCATCAGAAGATCCAGAAGGAGTGGAGTCTGAAATCAGCTTGTGAAAGTCAAAGTGCCGCAATGAGCCCATGCCTCATGAAACAAGAACTGGAAGAAAATCCCAGCTTGGACACTTTTAACGGTAACGAGGTGAAATATGAAGAGGTGAAGGTGAAATGTGAAGAAGTGAAGGTAAAATGTGAAGATGAAGATTCAACTCCAAAATTGGACCTTCACATCGATGGAGGCAACATGAAGCAGGAGGAGAATTCTGACTGTGAGGCAGAGCGAGGCAACTCCCAGCAGTTTGTGGAAGTGGAGGTGTGGGTGGACTTCCTCCGAGACAATACAAAGTTATATTCTTAGGTTTTGTCGGTAAAGTCACGTAGGTAAAAAAAACATAAAAAAATAAAATAAAAATCACGACGTTTCGGAGGCAATACAAGCTTCCGTCTTCAGGTGGTACCGTCACAGCCACGACAGCTGTATCAAGTAAATGAGAGATTGCAGTAGCTACCACTCCGTTTATATAATGGTTGGAGAAGATCGTGGGGCAAGGGCCGCATGCTTATTATTAATATGGTAAGGTGAGGCTTAAGACTAAGAATAGACTGCATAACAAAGGCTGAGCCTTAACAAAGGCTGAGCCTTTGTTATGGATAGGTGCGGTTTGTGACTCAACCTGTGGCAGGGATACCACCACTAAACATGGTAAAACTGTAATAGTTGTCTGTCAAATAAGATTGGCAAATAAGTGTAGTTAAATCTTTTTTGCATGGTTAATCATATCTTTCCAATGATTACTCAGTTTGTAACCGTCATCACGGTTGAAATTATGTCTGTGTTTGTATATTTGTATGGCTTCGTGTATAGAGAACAACAACAACCACAAGACAACTTAGATTAAAGCCATCATTCTAACTCACCAAAATAAAGCCATAAGCAATGTAACAGTGATCATAGGAATTGTGACCGAAAGTTCACAATAAACGACAAAAACATTATGAGACATCTCCTTTACCAGTGGCAAAATATAGTAATAGGTTTTTACCCTTTCAACTGGTACAAAAACTGACATCTTTATACATCCATGTTTGCAATAACCACAGCACAAGCAGTCAAAATGCAAACAAAAAGAAACAACTCTGATAATGACCAGATGACGCCAAAAGGCCAAAAGGCGTCATCTGGTCCAACACCAATGGAGACTAGCAGTGACGGCTCCTGCAAAATCTCTCAGGGGGGGCAAATGTCTGGATGATTTATAAGGATAAGGTCCACCCATGCAAAGGATAAATTAACAGCTTAAGCATGTAAAGGCAACTTCACTTCTTTAATATTAATGAAAAATAAAGTGACTCTTACAATACATCTTGTTTGTTTCTATACTCACTATTAATACAATCCACTCAAGTTTATTTTATTAAAGATTCCACTAGGTGGCGACAAATAATATTGTTGGATGCAACGTTCTTACGTATGATTACGTAAGCACGTTAGTGCGAGCCCTCCTGGAAGCCATAGAGAATGCATTGCAGCGCCCCCCGTTCGAAAAAAAACATCTTTGAATGTAAGTCTATGGGACCACTCTGGGCGATTCTCAGCCGGAGTGAAATCGCCCAAAAAGAGGCGGTACTCCACAGAACGTGACATGACGCTGATTAGACTATATCCAGAGGCACAGTGACGGCTAGCGTGACTCTGTGGTTGAATGACATTGGTGGTGCGTCGCCCAATCGCCCTAATGAAGAAACCGCCCCTGGAGACTAGGCTCTAAGAAAAGCTGTCTCGGGTGTGGACCAATCAACTTCAAGGACAGTGCATATCATTATCATCAGAGTTGTTTCTTTTTGTTTGCATTTTGACTGCTTGTGTTGTGGTTATTGCAAACAAGATGCCATGTATAAAGGTGTCAGTTTTTGTACCAGTTGAAAGGGTAAAAACCTATTACGACAAAAAAACATGTACCAACCAACTCTGTAGCGATAGCTGGCTGCATGAGTCACTCCACAACAGCAGGAGCATCAGTAGGAGTATCAATTTTTTTTCAAATGCACCGTTAAAGATCAAAGATAGAGAGCTCTGAAATCAGCTCGTACATGTATGCAGGTGCTCCGTGGATTGTAGCATTGCAAGAAAATTTGATGATGACAGCTTGGAAAGGCCTCCATCCAGCATTGGATTTAATTTTGGTTTATAATGATGATGAACATGAATCTATAACTAAGCTTTGCCGCCCGTTTACTTAAAAGACTCGTCAGAGCTGTATCGCCACTTAGATGGCACCATATTACAATTTACTCCAATTCTGGCAATATGTTCAGGAGATAAACGAAAATGTCGAGGTCTGCTAGCCAGAAGAGGGCTTCGGGAGAGAGTTGGTGTAGCTTTGTTATTCCTTCTTTGCAGGAACGAAGACTACAGTGGTTTGCTATATGGTTTACTGTATTTACCGGGTAAGGTTGCCCTTTGGGTTTATTTGCCGACGCAACTCAACAACATAAGCAAGATAAGCGGGCTTCCTCACTAATCCGAACGTGAACCAACGCTCACGGACGGCGCAGTAACAAGGATATGCCCTCGCGGCTAGGAACAGAAACGCACCATCCCTGCAGATCATTGCCAAAAACCTCGACTGCCGCTGTGACATTCCAAACAAATACAATCACAGTTGGAATGTTTCCATAAAAGCAAACCGTCCTGGATTGTTAAAAACTGTTTCCAAAGACCAGCATAAATGTTCAATTTCTCTATTAAATGTTCACCATTCATCTCCTCTGGTTAGTGATGGCAGACTAGCACTATGACACACTGGGTGTGGCAGGACAAAGTTTCAAGCGAGTGTAGCAGAGGGAAAGCCAACTATTTTCCCTTGCCAAATGAATATAACCAAAAAAACTGCACACAGAGTTGTAATGTTCGGGCCTTTAATAACCCTTGAACAAGATCAAAATTTACGTCTTATTTGGGGCGTTGTGTCAGTTGTAAAGGTCACAAGGCTATCACAATTTGTTCAACAAATTGTGCAACGCAACAGTAAATTCCTCTCCACTTAGTGCAAGTGAAGTATTAATTTATTCCATCAAGCGGTAATATTGAACTCTTAGGTTCTTTCATTGTTGCAGTTGTTGTGATGGGAAATGAACAGAAACACATTCCTGCGGAGGGAGCTGGTAGGAACATTGGGTTGCTCGGTCTATGGCCAGGGTCAACGGCGGCGTGGTGTATTCCGCAAATATGCCCGACTGTGAGGGAGGGCACAAGCAGGCGTGAGTAGGTTAAACGTTGAGTTTCAGAGAGTGTGAGAGAGTGTGAGAAAGTGTGAGAGAGTGTTAGAGAGTGTGAGAGTGTGAGAGAGTGTGAGAGAGTGTGAGAAAGTGTGAGAGAGTGTGAGAGAGTGTGAGAGAGTGTTAGAGAGTGTGAGAAAGTGTGAGAGAGTGTGAGAAAGTGTGAGAGAGTGTGAGAGAGTGTTAGAGAGTGTGAGAGAGTGTTAGAGAGTGTGAGAGAGTGTTAGAGAGTGTGAGAGAGTGTTAGAGAGTGTGAGAGAGTGTGAGAGAGTGTTAGAGAGTGTGAGAGAGTGTGAGAGAGTGTGAGAAAGTGTGAGAGAGTGTTAGAGAGTGTGAGAGAGTGTGAGAGTGTGAGAGAGTGTGAGAAAGTGTGAGAGAGTGTGAGAGAGTGTTAGAGAGTGTGAGAAAGTGTGAGAGAGTGTGAGAGAGTGTGAGAGAGTGTGAGAGTGTTAGAGAGTGTGAGAGAGTGTGAGAGAGTGTTAGAGAGTGTGAGAAAGTGTGAGAGAGTGTGAGAAAGTGTGAGAGAGTGTGAGAGAGTGTTAGAGAGTGTGAGAGAGTGTTAGAGAGTGTGAGAAAGTGTGAGAGAGTGTGAGAGAGTGTTAGAGAGTGTGAGAGAGTGTGAGAGAGTGTTAGAGAGTGTGAGAGAGTGTGAGAGAGTGTGAGAAAGTGTGAGAGAGTGTTAGAGAGTGTGAGAGAGTGTGAGAGAGTGTGAGAGTGTGAGAAAGTGTGAGAGAGTGTGAGAGAGTGTTAGAGAGTGTGAGAAAGTGTGAGAGAGTGTTAGAGAGTGTGAGAGAGTGTGAGAGAGTGTTAGAGAGTGTGAGAGAGTGTGAGAGAGTGTTAGAGAGTGTGAGAAAGTGTGAGAGAGTGTGACAGAGTGTTAAAGAGTGTTAGAGAGTGTGAGAGAGTGTTAGAGAGTGTGAGAGAGTGTGAGAGAGTGTTAGTGAGTGTGAGAGAGTCTGAGAGAGTGTGAGAGAGTGTTAGAGAGTGTTAGAGAGTGTTATAGAGTGTGAGAGAGTGTGAGAGAGTGTGAGAGAGTGTTACAGAGTGTGAGAGAGTGTTATAGAGTGTGAGAGAGTGTGAGAGAGTGTTAGAGTGTGTGAAAGAGTGTGAGAGTGTGAGAGAGTGTTAGAGAGTGTGAGAGAGTGTGAGAGAGTGTGAGAGAGTGTGAGAGTGTTAGAGAGTGTGAGAGAGTGTGAGAGAGTGTTAGAGAGTGTGAGAAAGTGTGAGAGAGTGTGACAGAGTGTTAAAGAGTGTTAGAGAGTGTGAGAGAGTGTTAGAGAGTGTGAGAGAGTGTGAGAGAGTGTTAGTGAGTGTGAGAGAGTCTGAGAGAGTGTGAGAGAGTGTTAGAGAGTGTTAGAGAGTGTTATAGAGTGTGAGAGAGTGTGAGAGAGTGTGAGAGAGTGTTACAGAGTGTGAGAGAGTGTTATAGAGTGTGAGAGAGTGTGAGAGAGTGTTAGAGTGTGTGAAAGAGTGTGAGAGAGTGTGAGAGAGTGTTAGAGAGTGTGAGAGAGTGTGAGAGAGTGTGAGAGAGTGTGAGAGAGTGTGAGAGTGTTAGAGTGTTAGAGAGTGTGAGAGAGTGTTAGAGAGTGTGAGAAAGTGTGAGAGAGTGTGAGAGAGTGTTAGAGAGTGTGAGAGAGTGTGAGAGAGTGTTAGAGAGTGTGAGAGAGTGTGAGAGAGTGTGAGAAAGTGTGAGAGAGTGTTAGAGAGTGTGAGAGAGTGTGAGAGAGTGTGAGAAAGTGTGAGAGAGTGTGAGAGAGTGTTAGAGAGTGTGAGAAAGTGTGAGAGAGTGTGAGAGAGTGTGAGAGAGTGTGAGAGAGTGTTAGAGAGTGTGAGAGAGTGTGAGAGAGGGTTAGAGAGTGTGAGAGTGTTAGAGAGTGTGAGAGAGTGTTAAAGAGTGTGAAAGAGTGTGAGATAGTTTTAGAGAGTGTGAGAGAGTGTGAGAGAGTGTTAGAGAGTGTGAGAGAGTGTTAGAGAGTGTGAGAAAGTGTGAGAGAGTGTGAGAGAGTGTTATAGAGTGTGAGAGAGTGTGAGAGAGTGTTAGAGAGTGTGAAAGAGTGTTAGAGAGCGTGAGAGAGTGTGAGAGAGTGTTATAGAGTGTGAGAGAGTGTGAGAGAGTGTTAGACAGTGTGAGAGAGTGTTAGAGAGTATGAGAGAGTGTTAGAGAGTGTGAGAGAGTGTTAGAGAGCGTGAGAGAGTGTGAGAGAGTGTGAGAGAGTGTTAGAGAGTGTGAAAGAGTGTTAGTGAGTGTGAGAGAGTGTGACAGAGTGTTAGAGAGTGTTAGAGAGTGTGATAGAGTGTGAGAGAGTGTGAGAGAGTGTGAGAGAGTGTGAGAGAGTGTTAGAGAGTGTGAGAGTGTGTGAGAGTGTTAGAGCGTGTTAGAGAGTGTGAGAGAGTGTGAAAGAGTGTGAAAGAGTGTGAGAGAGTGTTAGAGAGTGTGAGAGAGTGTGAGAGAGTGTTAGAGAGTGTGAGAGAGTGTTAGAGAGCGTGAGAGCGTGTTAGAGCGTGTGAGAGAGTGTGAAAGAGTGTGAAAGAGTGTGAGAGTGTGAGAGCGTGTTAGAGAGTGTGACAGAGTGTTAAAGAGTGTTAGAGAGTGTGAGAGAGTGTTAGAGAGTGTGAGAGAGTGTGAGAGAGTGTTAGTGAGTGTGAGAGAGTCTGAGAGAGTGTGAGAGAGTGTTACAGAGTGTGAGAGAGTGTTATAGAGTGTGAGAGAGTGTGAGAGAGTGTGAGAGAGTGTTAGAGTGTGTGAAAGAGTGTGAGAGAGTGTGAGAGAGTGTTAGAGAGTGTGAGAGAGTGTTAGAGAGTGTTAGAATGTTAGAGAGTGTGAGAGAGTGTGAGAGAGTGTGAGAGAGTGTGAGAGAATGTTAGAGAGTGTGAGAGAGTGTGAGAGAGTGTGAGAGAGTGTGAGAGAGTGTGACAGAGTGTTAGAGAGTGTGAGAGAGTGTTAGAGAGTGTTAGAGAGTGTGAGAGAGTGTGACAGAGTGTGAGAGAGTGTGAGAGAGTTTGAAAGAGTGTGAGAGAGTGTGACAGAGTGTGAGAGGGTGTTAGAGAGTGTGAGAGAGTGTGAAAGAGTGTGAGAGAGTGTGAGAGAGTGTGAGAGAGTGTTAGAGAGTGTGAGAGAGTGTTAGAGTGTGTTAGAGAGTGTGAGAGAGTGTGAGAGAGTGTGAGAGAGTGTGAGAGAATGTTAGAGAGTGTGAGAGAGTGTTAGAGAGTGTTAGAGAGTGTGAGAGAGTGTGAGAGAGTGTGAGAGAGTGTTAGAGAGTGTGACAGAGTGTTAAAGAGTGTTAGATAGTGTGAGAGAGTGTTAGAGAGTGTGACAGAGTGTTAAAGAGTGTTAGAGAGTGTGAGAGAGTGTTAGAGAGTGTGAGAGAGTGTGAGAGAGTGTTAGTGAGTGTGAGAGAGTCTGAGAGAGTGTGAGAGAGTGTTAGAGAGTGTTAGAGAGTGTTATAGAGTGTGAGAGAGTGTGAGAGAGTGTGAGAGAGTGTTACAGAGTGTGAGAGAGTGTTATAGAGTGTGAGAGAGTGTGAGAGAGTGTTAGAGTGTGTGAGAGAGTGTGAGAGAGTGTGAGAGAGTGTGAGAGAGTGTGAGAGAGTGTGAGAGAGTGTGAGAGAGTGTTAGAGAGTGTTAGAGTGTGTGAAAGAGTGTTAGAGAGTGTGAGAAAGTGTGAGAGAGTGTGAGAGAGTGTGAGAGAGTGTGAGAGAATGTTAAGAGAGTGTGAGAGAGTGTGAGAGAGTGTGAGAGAGTGTTAGAGAGTGTGACAGAGTGTTAGAGAGTGTGAGAGAGTGTTAGAGAGTGTTAGAGAGTGTGAGAGAGTGTGACAGAGTGTGAGAGAGTGTGAGAGAGTTTGAAAGAGTGTGAGAGAGTGTGACAGAGTGTGAGAGGGTGTTAGAGAGTGTGAGAGAGTGTGAGAGAGTGTTAGAGAGTGTGAGAGAGTGTTAGAGAGTGTTAGAGAGTGTTAGAGTGTGTGAAAGAGTGTTAGAGAGTGTTACAGAGTGTGAGAGAGTGTTAGAGAGTGTGAGAGAATGTTAGAGAGTGTGAAAGAGTGTGAGAGAGTGTGAGAGAGTGTGAGAGAGTGTGAGAGAATGTTAGAGAGTGTGAGAGAGTGTTAGAGTGTGTTAGAGAGTGTGAGAGAGTGTGAGAGAGTGTGAGAGAGTGTGAGAGAGTGTTAGAGAGTGTTAGAGAGTGTGAGAGAGTGTGAGAGAGTGTGAGAGAGTGTGAGAGAGTGTGACAGAGTGTTACAGAGTGTGAGAGAGTGTTAGAGAGTGTGAGAGAGTGTGAGAGAGTGTTAGAGAGTGTGAGAGAGTGTGAGAGAGTGTGAGAGAGTGTTAGAACGTGTGATAGAGTGTGAGAGAGTGTGAGAGAATGTTAGAGAGTGTGAGAGAGTGTTAGAGAGTGTTAGAGAGTGTGAGAGAGTGTGAGAGAGTGTGAGAGAGTGTTAGAGAGTGTGACAGAGTGTTACAGAGTGCGAGAGAGTGTTAGAGAGTGTGAGAGAGCGTGAGAGAGTGTTAGAGAGTGTGAAAGAGTGTGAGAGAGGGTCAGAGAGTGTGAGAGAGTGATAGAGAGTGTAAGAGAGTGTGAGAGAGTGTGAGAGAGTGTTAGAGAGTGTGACAGAGTGTTACAGAGTGCGAGAGAGTGTTAGAGAGTGTGAGAGAGTGTGAGAGAGTGTGAGAGAGTGTTAGAGAGTGTGAGAGAGTGTGAGAGAGTGTTAGAGAGTGTGAGAGAGTGTGAGAGAGTGTGAGAGAGTGTTAGAGAGTGTGAGAGAGTGTTAGAGAGTGTTAAAGAGTTTGAGAGCGTGTGAGAGAGTGTGAGAGAGTGTGAGAGAGTGTGAGAGAGTGTTAGAGAGTGTGAGAGAGTGTGAGAGAGTGTGAGAGAGTGTTAGAGAGTGTGAGAGAGTGTGAGAGAGTGTTAGAGAGTGTTAGAGAGTGTGAGAGCGTGTGAGAGAGTGTGAGAGAGTGTGAGAGAGTGTGAGAGAGTGTTAGAGAGTGCGAGAGAGTTTTAGAGAGTGTGAGAGAGTGTTAGAGAGTGTGAGAGAGTGTGAGAGAGTGTGAGAAAGTGTTGGAGAGTGTGAGACACCTTTCTTTTGAGCCTCGTCTCAAACGGTGTTAGACCAGAGGACACCAATAGGTGTTAACTGCACAGTAAATGCTAAAATGGCCTCTGATTAACAAGGTGCGAAAGAAGTTCAACACACGTACATTACAATGATGCATTTGTTTAAAATGTTGCAGTAAGCTGGAAACCATTAGTCTGGCTTTAAGAGATTTTGAGGAACACCTCAATGAGTCTTACGCATTTTTTCAGGAGGGTCCTGCCCAATCTATTCAGTAGGGGGCGATGCTGCTGCTGCGGTGAGTGTGTGTAAACCAAAACGAGTGATTTGCAGGTAAATTTTCAGCATGGGGATATTTTTTTTTGCTAAACACGTCGGAGAGCTAGTTTTGAAATTATGTTTTGTGTTTTCTTTCGACGCAGCTGCATGTTTATTGAGTACATTTTTTTAGTACACTTCGTTGGGATACTCGGAAGCTATTTGTTTTGGTCTATAATTTCAGTGGTTTCTTTAGCCTTTTGTTGACATGCCAATGTTCATCTTAAACAGCGTTGAAATGAATTCGTGTAGCTTCACATCTACGTCGCGTACTGGTGCAGAAGACCAATGTTTTCAAAGCAATTCACGGCACAAAATGAATTATCACGTGCTCAGACAATTTCCCCTGCCTTACCGGTGTTTTACTGCTCGAAATATATACAGAAATAAACAATAGGATAATTTTTTAATCGTTCTTGCACTGTTTGCCCGTGCTATAAGTGGTGTTATTGCAATTGTAACATGTGGTACTTTCTTGTGTTTTTCTTCTGAAATGATGTCTCAAGGCGAGCTTAGGTTATGGTTTGTCAGTGCTATCCCCGTTCTGCTCGTCACACGCACCTACGCCCTGCATGGTAAACATTACACACATGTTGTTTATAGTCACTGCTGGCAACACCATGTACACCATCCATCACTGCAGGACTATAGGCTGACCTGAACTATCTACTTGAGCCCCACGGCTGGACCAGTAAAGTTATCAACGGCAAACGGCTGAATAAAAACAAAATCTAACATGAATTTACAACCCTTTGCCAATCCACAAGTGTTTGTCATGGGGGTCTGTTTGACCATACAGCAACACGGTGGTCTGTGGGTTAAAGTTAAGGGGTTCAGATCTCACTCGCCCCTGACGTAAGCCACGGCCTGGAATCAAACTCTGCCAGAATCGTGGTGCGGTTTCGCTAACCACTGCACCACCGCACTACCCCGTTAGCTAATTAATAATATTTAAACTTTCACCGCTTTGTTAATCCACTGATGGATTAAGACTTCCCCAATGCTATGTCATCCACGCATCTAATTACCATGGTTCGAACATGGTTCGCTATGTGATAGAAGTTCACCGTACATCCATGCTAGTCATGGGGGTTGTTTGACCATACTTCGCCACGCTGGTCAACGCAAGTTGGAGGAAGGAGGAAGCCTCGGGCCGATTCAGATATACTCGCAATTGACTTTAGCCGTGGCTGTGAATACCAGAGGTGGGACAAAGTCATTGTTATGCAAGTCCAAGTCGAGTCGCAAGTCATCAAATTCATGACTCGAGTCTGACTCGAGTCCAAGTCACATGACTCGAGTCCACACCTCTGGTGAATACTGTATAACCAACTGCTCACCCCGAGCTACAAATGCTCTGATAGTTGATTGCCTTGGTGCCGTTCGACTTTTGTATTTCTGGTCTATCACTGATTGAGACCAGGCCCTAAAGAAGGCCGTCTCTGGTGTGGGCCAATCCGTTTCAAAGACAATGCCCATATATCATTCAGAGGTGGGACAAAGTCATTGTTATGCAAGTCCAAGTCGAGTCGCAAGTCATCAAATTCATGACTCGAGTCTGACTCGAGTCCAAGTCACATGACTCGAGTCCACACCTCTGATATCATCACAACCAGAGCGAGTTGGTTTGCATGTTCACCACAAGCACGTGTGGTTAATGCGAACTTGATTTTTTGAAAAAGGTTTCTATTTGGTGTTTGAACATCTTAACACCTCCTGTTTTATTGCCAGAAAGGGTAAAACCCTATTCTTATTTAAGTTCACAGGGTTCATAGTCTAGTGCGCCACCTGCTGTGCGAGCGCTCGGCCCCAATTATATATAAATAAATATTCCGCCACCCTGGTCAATGTGGGTTGGTGAGGGCAGAGGTCAGGACAGGTTGTGATATCAATCATCATTGATGCTAACCAATGCCCTAATCACTGCAACACTGCTCCACCTCAGTTGCTAAGTAGGCGATGTTAACACAGCCACGAGGGAGTGCAGTGGTGCATTCATTCTACATCTTGACTTAAAGCTTTCGTGACTACAGGAATTCATATTATTATCCTTATCAGAGTTGCTTCTTTTTGTTTGCTTTATTGACTACTTGTGTTGTGGTCATTGCAAACATGATGCCTTGAATAAAGGTGTCAGTTTTGTACCAGTTAAAAGGGTAAAAACCTACCATTATGTTTTGCCACTGGTAAAAGAGATCTCATAGTGTAAATGTTTACCCCGAACTCTCAATACTCTGATATTGCACTGTTTTTGAGTTGTACGCCTTCTGGTGTCATCTGGCCCTACACCAATGGGGACTAGGCTCTAAAGAAAGCCGTCTCGGGTGTGGGCTAATCAATTTCAAGGACAGTGCATATTATTATCCTTATCAGAGTTGCTTCTTTTTGTTTGCTTTATTGACTACTTGTGTTGTGGTCATTGCAAACATGATGCCTTGAATAAAGGTGTCAGTTTTGTACCAGTTAAAAGGGTAAAAACCTACCATTATGTTTTGCCACTGGTAAAAGAGATCTCATAGTGTAAATGTTTACCCCGAACTCTCAATACTCTGATATTGCACTGTTTTTGAGTTGTACGCCTTCTGGTGTCATCTGGCCCTACACCAATTGGGACTAGGCTCTAAAGAAAGCCGTCTCGGGTGTGGGCTAATCAATTTCAAGGACAGTGCATATTAGTATCCTTATCAGAGTTGCTTCTTTTTGTTTGCTTTATTGACTACTTGTGTTGTGGTCATTGCAAACATGATGCCTTGAATAAAGGTGTCAGTTTTGTACCAGTTAAAAGGGTAAAAACCTACCATTAGGAATTCATATTCTTTGGGTCTTCCGGTAAAGTCACGTAGATAGGTTCAAAGAAAATAACGTTTGTTAACATTTGTTCCTTTCTTTGAACCTATCTACGTGACTTTACCGAAAGACCTTTTCCGAGACCAAGGTGCTCTGCAAACCTTCTGGCTACCATCAAAGGTTTTGTACACAAAGCCATACAGATATACAAACACAGACATAACTTCAACCGTGATGATGGGTACAAACTGAGTAATCATTGGAAAGATGGTATTAACCATGTAAAAAAGATTTAACTACGCATATTTGTACCATCCTATTGACAGGTACTATTCTACTTTACCGAGTGTTGACATCCCCAGCGTTTAATAGTACTGCTTTTTTGTATTTGGATTGTCAGCCAACACCGGTTAAGTCGACGTGCACCGATTGTTCTCTTTTAGCCCCGCCCACCCCCCCAACACGTCCCATTCATTGGCTACCACATTCAGATAAGCCCCTCCCCCCCTCTCCCCTTAACTTGTATTTAAGAGCTTGTCTCTTGGAATTTTGCCTCACGTGATACAGTAAATTTAGCTGTGACGGTCCCACCTGATGACGGAGACTTGTGTTGCCTCCGAAACGTCGTGATTTATTATTTTATTTCTATTATTATGTCTATTATTTTATTATTTATTTTTACCTACGTGACTTTACCGAAAAAACCTAAGAGTACCAAAGAATTTGCATTCATTCTACATGGAACGTCTTTCTCAGCAGCAATCCGAAGCCCTGACAGGCGGATTTGTCTCGTGTTCGTTTGCAAAAAAAAGCGCACAATTTATGGCTTGAGACCACACTATGGAGTATTTGTTGCCCTACCTTAATGCATTGCCCTTCTATGGGCTTTAGAGGGAAGCACTTAACAATCAACACAAATAAGTCGAGCACCCTGCATTAACATTGCCTGACCTCGTGGTGGCAATGCGTACAACGTCACTGCGCAGTGGTGATTTAGTCTGAATTCATGAAATTACACTTTTGACCCTTTTATTGTGTGTGGTTGGATTGTTACCGTGACAGCAGTGGGTTGGCGCACTGGTGCCACGAACCTGGCGCGCGCCTGAGTTCGAGTCCTGGCCACGGCCGACGTCAGTGGTGGTCGAAATCTCAACTGGCCCAGGGCCCCACTTCACCCAGGTGCAATGGCCAACCACGGCGGCGCAGCAGAGACCTTCAATCAGCAGGTTTGAAGCTTTCGTGACTGCAAGGGTTCATATTCTTAGGTTTTTTCGGTAGAGTCACGTAGGTAAAAAAATAATAATAAAAGTAAAATAAAATAAAAATCACGACGTTTCGGAGGCAACACAAGCCTCCGTCTGCAGGTGGAACCTAAGAATATGAATATACTTCTAGCCTGATCTGTGTGTGATGTCTCTGCTTGTTGGGGAACGGTGGTGTAGCGGTCAGCGCGCTGAACTACGAACCTCGCGACCCAGGTTCTATTCCTGCTTACGGCCAACACCAGTAACGATTATCTGAACCGGTCCTGGGCCTCCCTTAGGTTGACTCAGCCTCAAATGAGTACCTGGTGCGGTGTGTAAATTATCGCCACTGGGGAGACAAAGACGACCGAGCATAGTGCTGGCCTCCCACTCCTCGTGTGCCGTGCCGGTCTTCATAAGTGTTCGCTTACAGCACTTGCCCCAACAGTCTGTTAAGGCTATACGGGGGTTCTTTGTCTTTTTGATGTCTATGCTATACATACCACGTAAAAATACGTTATATTGCAAGACACATTTATCTGATTTTCTATTTATTACAAGTAAATGCAAGCAGAACTAAATTCTGTCTCCTCACATTTATATTAAAAACATGTCTTATCCCATCAGCCAATTGGCTTCCCAGACTACTACTATAATGCAGCATTTGTTTAAGCCAGCAAACTCTGGACTGGTTTTTACCTTCTGGGTCTCATCAGCGGTCAGGCTTGTGTATGTATGACAGTATTTACATTTGTCTCTGTGGGGTGAACTTAGCTGCTACATTCCTAAAGCTGCCATCATCAGACATAAAACCCAAACAGTGTTCATAACAAATACATGGAAATACAGTATAATGAATAGGACAGGTTGAAGTTAATTGCGCGTCTTAAGAAAGTGCCCTTTATGCATAGACCTTTTCATTTAACTGCACTTTTCCTGCTTGCCATGTTGCAACAATTACATGGGTCAGAGTGGCGACTTCCACCTTCCAGCCTTCACCCACGCAGATGCAAAGAGAATGGAGACCTTCATTTCGTATGGTACGCTAACCGTTTCAAGATGATTTAGCAAGCACGTCTAGGGCCAACTCTGTTGTCGGGTGTCGCGCAAACATTTCTCAAAACGTAAGGAATTAAAAAGTCCCCAAACGCAGGATGTTTTTCATCCTGTTTTTAAAATTCTGAATTCATATCTTGCTCGCGTCAATGTTTGTACATTGGTTTTACGAGCGGCATGCTTTTTCCCTCCGTTGAGGGCAACACAGCCCCTAAATTAAAGAACGCCTATATTTCATTAAAAACTGTTGCCTTGAACTTCTAACATATGGATGTAAATTTTAATCATTGCCGTGCCATAAACACGAGCCGCACATTGTTCAAAAGGTTACATAATTCTTGTCTTTCTGTAAATTGTTTATGCGATGAAAAGATGTAGCAGTGTATAACATTAAAAAAGGAAAGCAATAAACATGCCCTGTGTAACTGGATCAACAGTTTTGACATCAGTGAACATGAAACAAAACTCTTCTGTAACTCATCAAGTGTTAATGCAAGGTCCAGCTGAATTTAATCATCCAGATTTTACAGTGAGCCATTTTACCAGAAAGGTTTAAACAATGGAAGGATGTTGTAGATCATTAAGCATACCTTTAATGTAATCGCGCCTTATTGAGTAGGGGGAAGGTGTCACGGTACAATGGTTACCACACTGGACTTCCAATCCAGATGGTCGCTGGTTCCATTCAATCTCCTGGCGTGGCAGTTTAAACAATGGTGCAAGTATCCTGAAGCCCATCGCCTCTGTTCCCCCCAGCTTATGAGGACACAGTTGCACATCGGTGGGGTAATGCGTGGGTACTGCCACGTTGTCGACGTTGGCCATCGTGGAGGACGAGGCCAAATACCCCCTCTCTCTATAATTCACTCTATTAAAGGCCTGACTGCCAACAGTAGCACAAGCAAGTAATTGCAGCGCTGCAGCTTTCCCTCGGTTTATTTTTTCAATGCACCTTCACTGATACAATCCTTTACCACAACCACGCACACGTGTCCTGGATGTCCTTTGTGTGCAAGTGGCTTTGGGACTGTGAAAGTTTCCATTCATTTATTGTAACTACTGTAACATAATATTGAACGGTCAATGCAAATGTCACCATTGTATTTGCTTTATTGTGTTCGGTTGACACTCGGAATTTGGTTGATAAAGAGCGAACCGAAGTGAGATGAAGCGTGCTCACTTTTTTTCCCCCGTCGAGCATTTTCCTACAGCCAGATCACCCTGAATGAGGTCAACCTATTGAGATCCCTGAAGCTTCGCACAGTTGATTCTGGTTAACACTGGACTGGGAATACCAGATGCTGTAGGCTTGGGATACAAGTTGGCCAGGAGATGGCAGTAATGAAATATATTCTACAAATTTGAGTTTTGAGTGCTATTGACACGTACCTGTGGTGGGTTTGCTCCGGGTACTCCGATTATCTCTTGCCTGAAGTAAACCTTTCATTAGCGGAATTGGCCAAACATCCCAGATGAAAACATAAACTCGCTCCAAACATCCCAATAACTAGCTCACATCACAGCTGGCAGAAGGGCCTCCTCTCGAGAGGGAGCTCTTGAGTATATTTTTTCTAATCTTGTATACTGGTCCGTCATCTTGGAAGAGGTGGGTGTACCCACACTTTATCCCAACATGTGCGACCTGTCGATCAACTTACTTGTGAACTCATTAATTCTGCGCAGAGAGATCGAACCGGCAACCTCTGGATTGCAAGGCCAGTGTGTTCACCATTACTCCATGGCAGCATCCGGTTAAATAAGGGACATTATTCTAACTTTGTATTCATTTCAACAATGCCACCTTTACCGAAATATTCCACGAAATGAGAAATATTAATGAAACCTCTTTGATAATAAATCTCGCCATTCTACTGGAATGTAAAATATCCGTATTTTTTCCGAACAAGTAATGTAATTTTCTTGCATAATTCAATACCACAGAGTTCTTTGTGGAGTTTTGTCAAAAGGTGACAGAATGAGCAATGTGGTAAACAAGCTTCTTGTTCAACTTAACTTCGCGCCCCCTAAAATATTATTGGAGCTGCCCTTTAAAACCGGGCTCTTTTTTAACATTACGCTTTAACGATTTTGTGAGCGGTCCTCGTGGTATGCAGGTCTTGCAGTGGCTGGGTGATTTAATGGGGCACATGGCATTCCCCAAATACAAAAGCACATTGCGTTCAGTGACACTGGCGTTTGCTGCACAGATGCAGGTTATTAGCGTTGGACTATTCAATTTTTTATGATGGGGGGGGGGGGGGGTGAAAGCAATCTTGAATGCTCACACAGATTGCTACCCACGGATAGGGTGGAATCAAAGGTCCCACACACCTTCATCTCTGTGAGTCGAATAGCTTTTCCAACAAGAGCAAACCGATTTATTTTGGCCACCTTGATCATAATGAAAAGTAAAGGTTCAACCTTGGCCTGAACTAGAAGGAGCTCCAAAGAGGCCCTCTATGGAGTATTTGTCACAGTCTTCCATACTTTCCAGATGTCTTGGAGGAGGCGGGATTACCTACACTTTACCCCACCAAACACAATTTGCCGATCGACGAACCACGGAATACCCAGGTACGCTGCGGCGTACCTATTACATAAAATAAAAGTGCAATGCATATGTACAAATCTCTATCAATACCGTACTTGCCATGGAGGGATTGCTTGACCATGCTTCACCATGTCGGTTCGTGCCACTTGGTGGAGGGGGGTGGCAATCGAGAGATATTGCTCGCCACTAAAAGCCGAAGGCTGGGATTCAAACTCAGGCCACCAGATTCATATATTGTTGTACAAAACACATTCCTGCGGAGGGAGCTGGTAGGAACGTTGGGTTGCTCGGTCAATGGCCAGGGTCAACGGCGGCGTGGTGTATTCTGCAAATATGGCCGACTGTGAGGGCGGGCACAAGCCGGCGTGAGTAGGTTAAACATTGAGTTTTATAAGGGCACCACGGGGTTACCAGCCCCTCCCCACCCAGCCCCACCCCTCCCACCCCCCACCCAGCCCCACCCCACCCTCCCCACCCAGCCCCTCCCCACCCTCCCCACCCAGCCCCTCCCCACCCTCCCCTCCCCACCCAGCGCCTCCCTCCCCACCCAGCCCCTCCCTGCACGACGGACGGACACAATAATCCCCTGTGGGCTGGTGTAACCAGGAGGTTCCTACCAGTATAATTCACAGTGTATATTTGTGTTCATTCATCCTATACATATACGCACAGATTGATATTTGGATTCTTGTTAGTGGCATTTGGTTGTAATTTGGATTAGTTCGGATATTTCGTGATTTTCTTTCTTTCAAATGTGTTTTGTTTGTTCGACATTATATTGCAATGTTGTGGAGCTGACAACTCAAGCATTTCGCTGCACCCGCTATAACATCACCTTCACTGTGTATGCCACCAATATACTTTGATTGATTGATTCAAGGTAAGTGTTAATCGCTACACAACCGCTCTCTAACCCAGTATTTTATATGGACGTAAATTAATTGCATATCACACGTATAATCACTGCACGTAATTAACGTGGCATTTCCTTTCTTGAAGCTAGTCCTTTCGCTTAAATGGAACTTGTTGGAATAATAGCCCATGGCTGCAGTGCGTGTCAGTTCCTTAATAATGTGAAATACTGTGTTTGAGAGTTTCTAAGTTGAAGCCATAGATTTTGATTTGCTGTTTCCCCCTGCAAAAGCAATGAAATGTAGCCTCTTGCGATTTGTATGATGGGAAAGGGGGACTTGCGAAAAACTGTGTTGTGCAACTCAAAACATTGATATTGCAGACATAGCACATTTAAAACAAGTTTCCTGCCAACAGTGCAGTGGAAATTTGTATTGTACGCAAAGGTATCATCCATTATTAAAGCGTTATAATTAGACAGCACGTTGCACTGGACGGTGGAAATTTTGGCAAAATATTCCTTTTGTGCCCCGAGCACTTTAACTTGTTAAACTGAAAGAGCTTGAGTGATCATCAAAAGCACACGATGGAAGAAGCATTCGAAACAACCGCAGACAAAACTTTGACCGAGACCTGCGGCCCTCTCAATTCGCGTTGTTGCGTGTGCTGCCAATGCCATCGTGGACACGTGGAAGTTTGGTGGAATTCATCCACGCGACCACGGGGGAGAGAGGCACACAAAACTCCAAATATACAGGCGTCAGGGCCGGGATCGAACCTACAAACTTCTGTATACCCGGCGTAGGAGTTAACGTGTCGACTCAATGGGCGTCCACTTGATCGTGTTCTTTCGTTTGCCAAGTGACGATTTGAGCGACACGTCCTTCCCAAAGCCGACGAACTTCGTCCTCCTCTTCTTCTTCCGCAGCCATGATCAATCCACTGCTGGATGAAGGCCTCCCCCAAGCTGTCACCATATTAATAATCCACACGGGACATGTTACACAAGTTGATCTCATTGCTACATCTGCTCGGTGGAAGTCCTCTTGGATGTGTTCCATTCCTTGGCTGCCACTCCACTACTTTTCTTAACTGTAAAGCGTATTTCATTATCCTCTGCATGTCCTCTAATCCGCGTGTCCCTCTTTCTCTCAATATAATTCCCAGCATGCATCTCTCTACGCTTCTTTGCACATTTTTGAGCCTTTCCTTCCATCTCAATCGTCAGTGTCCATGTTTCCGATGTCGTGGCAGATTATTGGCGTCTGTACAACTACAATTCTTGAACAATTGAATACGATACTGTATACCTTCATAGACTGGGATGGCTGCCATAGGGTAATGCTCAGCACGGGTCGACAACCTGCGGCTCTTTAAGGAGCTGCTTCACGTTGCATTGTTGCGGCTCTTGAAATTTTGATGTTTTTGTTTCGTTGTTTTGTTTGACCAAATTCGAAACAAAAAAATGGCTTTTTTTTAATTGCCGACCTCTGGCTTGGAGTCGCAATCCAGAGGTCCACCGGTTCGCTTCCATTTCCCAGCGCGACGGTTGACACAAAACTAGCGGCTTCTTTAACACCTCCCTCCACCTCTGTCCACCCAGCGGTAAATATGCAGGTCACGCGGGCTGTGGGATAAAGTGTGGGATGCTCCCACGTCTTCCAAGACATCCGAATAGTGTGGAAGAGCAGGCCAAAAAACCCCTTTCTCAAAGGAATCTCTGGAGAGCTCCGTCTCGCGGAAGGCCCCTTTTCCACTAGCGGCGGGTGTTAGCAAGCAATTGCAGGGGCTGCACCTTTACCTTGATTTCTCACGCCGGGCTGAAATTCACCGCACGGTAGCGCAGACCGCCCACCTCCGATAACCACGGTTGGCTACGCACGGCGCGAAAGAAGTTCAAGGTACCGTTCCTCTCCGAAGGCAAACGTTGCACGCAGGTGGCGTTGCCTCGTGAGTCGTCCCCCGCCCCCCCCCCGAAGTGATGCAAAGTGTTGGCGAGCAACCCAGACTTAGCTGTTAAGGTGGCTAAAAACGTTGTATGCAGATTGATTAATTGTTACTCGATTGAGTGCTCGGAACAGTAATTCACTTACACTTTATCAAGTGTCTCTCTCTGCAGATTTAAAAAAAAATGGCAAGGGTTTCGTGCCAAGATCAGCAAGGGTTAGTGTTGCTGGACAAGTGGAGCAGTAAGCACCCAATGCAGACCGCTTTGCTCAAGGCTGATGTAGCTATTCCGAGGCTAGAATACATCATCTGCTGCACACAAATGAGATCCTTTGTCATGCTTAGCTGGTACTAATGTGGGCTTTCCTTAATAATAACTTAATGTGAATAATAATAATAATGCTGTAACTAGACTCGTAATGTATTTCAAAAAAACATACCCACATTTTTCATTATTGCACTTTGGTGAATGTGCTGTTATATTCTCGGAAAAATTACGCTCAGTGAAACCACCACATTAGTATTACTGCCACATGATACTTGCATAATACAGACGAGAACAAGAGTTTACAGCCGTTTGTCAATCCACTGCTGGATAAAAGCCTCTCCGTGTTGTGTCTACCATGTTCATACTTCACCACATTGGTCAGTGTGGGTAGGGGGATGGGAGAAGCAGGAGGCTGGGCTGATTCAGATATCACTCACCGCTAGTGGTAGAGCAAATGGTTATATTCCTAATAATGTGTTTTTTATTGACTTTATGTGTTCCTAAGATTTACAGCGGGGTAGGGCACTGTACTACTACAGCGGGGCGCACAATCCACCATTTGAGCATTTGAACACTCGCTTGCCATACAGCAACCTTTCAGTCCGAGTGTTCATGGCTCGGCTTCAGTGGCGAGTGATATCCGAACTGTGGTCTCCGAGCTCCGCTTCACCAACCCGCCGTGTCCAGAGTGGTGAAGTATGGTCAAGCGACCCCCCCCGAAACCGACGCGGCGTGGCGAGGCCTTCAGCAGTGGTTTAACGAAAATGTGTAAACCAAAGTTGTAATGTGTAAACTGTTATTATAATTCTTACGCATGACTCCACCATCTCCCGCGGACCTGCCAGCCCTGTTTATTCCCGGGACCCGTTGCATCTTTGCGTGACCAAAATTGACAAATTGCAGCCGATGGATGAATGGCATCACAAACTCGAGCCGGGGCCAGGTGCGCGACAGGTGTGTGGCAATTGTGTGGCAATACAAAATAGCGTCTTGTTGCCAAATAATGAGCTTTTTTTCATCCGGGAAAAGTGCATCAGGCAGGAAACAGCTCAAGTATTTCCTGCCTTGAAATTGTCCAGATGTATTCAATTTGCTATAGCGTGCAAAGTCGGAAAAAGCATTTTTTTGTGTTTTTACCACCACCAATAAATTGTTTTCAAACCCAGCTCCGCCGCAAGGCTTTGATATTGCTCCTTCTCGCTGCAATCTGCTCGCGGAGACTTCCGTGCGCAGATCTACGGACCCGCTGCGCAGGATGTCCTTTTTAAAAGGAGCATTAACCTTTCCGTGCCACTCATCTGCAGAAGAGCTCCCCGTCATTTCACATCCAGGCCACCACCCGCAACAGCCCTGCAACTGTGGCTGTTTTTATGATGAATGTCTTCGTTTATTGGTCAGTTTAGTTTAAATGGGGTATAGTTTCCAAATAGAAATGGGCATTTGCCTAAACGTATAATGCATTCACGAGCCGTAAAAAAATTTACTTGTGCACATATGTGTTTTGTGTGCGCGTGCACGTGTGTATTTGTAACAGAGTAAACAAGCATCAAGACGACTGGGATAAACTAATTGAAATTATAGTTGTGCTTCGCTGTGCTCTAGTAAGCAAAGAAAATATCAAAACAAGAGAAACGAAAGGGAGAGAAAAGGGAAGCATTGGAGGAGGGAGGGACAAAGACAGTCAAATCAAAATAAAGGAACGATGGGTGGACAGTCCACAGCAGAGGTCGCAACCGGGTACCCGATACCCATACCCTACCCGATACCCGGCTACCCGTACCCGGCCGGGTACGGGTACCCGTTTGCGACCCTGGTGCGGCCGGGTACGGGTACGGGTAGGCCGTGAGTCACTGGTGAGTCACCGTTTGTCACTCATTTCCCAACGTCTTGTCTCTTCTCACAATTCAAGTTCCTAGAATCAACCCACCCGCGCCTGCAACATGGCTTCATCCCATAGGTCGCAATCAGGTACCCGATACCCGTACCCGGACGGGTACGGGTGTAGGGTACGGCCGGGTACGGGTACCCGTTTGCGACTCTGGTGCGGCCGGGTACGGGTACCCGTTTGCGACTCTGGTGCGGCCGGGTACGGGTACCCGTTTGCGACTCTGGTGCGGCCGGGTACGGGTACCCGTTTGCGACTCTGGTGCGGCCGGGTACGGGTACCCGTTTGCGACTCTGGTGCGGCCGGGTACGGGTATCCGTTTGCGACTCTGGTGCGGCCGGGTACGGGTACCCGTTTGCGACTCTGGTGCGGCCGGGTACGGGTACCCGTTTGCGACTCTGGTGCGGCCGGGTACGGGTACGGGTAAGGAATCAAAACCCGTTTGCGACCTCTGGTCCACAGCGAGGTGAACGCTTCAGATCTGCAGGAGGCCACATGTTCGCAAAAACCCCGCAACACGGATACCCCCAGGAGTGGGATACCTCGTGCGTCAAACGCGGCCATGGTTTGGAGGGCTCTGGCTGGCTCCACGCGTCTTGCACGTGCTCGGGTGGCGTCGAGTGCCTGAGCAAGCGCGCGGGGCGGCGGTTCAACCGTGCGGTGCAGTTTCAAACAAAGCCCCCAAGAGGGAGATGTCACGTTGGTAATGGAAGCGTGCTCCGGCAATTGTCCTGCATTTTTGGGTCATGGGAAACTCAACTCCAGGGCACTTTTACCCAACTCTTTGGCTTGCGCTTGTCAGGAGAATGAAATGTTTGGTATTTATTTTATTTTATTGTCATCCCCCCCACCACCACCCCCACCACTGAACCATCCCACCCCACAATCGATCTTTTAACAATCGTCATTTCTTGTCGTTGTCGTTTTGTTTAGTGTTTCAAAGCAACTCATGTCGCTTCGCCTTGTGAGTCTCCACCTTCGGTGACTCTCTCTCTCTCTTTCCCCCGTTGGGACGAAGTGCCGCTTCGACGGCCGCGCCACCATCACCTCCCGGCCCGGTGTAACCGTAATCCATCTCACTTCCACGCATGCCCTAATTGTATGGCCCCCCATTCACCCATTTACATGTCCCCTCGAGCAAGTCCCTGTCATGACTGCCATTCTGCCGATTGTTTAGCGCTGTCTAGTGACTGCCATTCCCAACCCCCCTGTAAGTCACTTCCTGCCCACGTTCACCCCCCACTGCCGCTCTGCTCATCTCAATGTCGAGAGTGAGTGGCGTCTCGGATTCATAGCATGGCCCTCCGATGCGTGTGCATTACTCCTGCTGGCTTTTTTTTCTGAGCAATTCCAAGCAAAGCAACTATTGTTGGATAATTGCCAGTGCTTAGCATGGGCCATTTTTTCTTGCGTGGCAGAAACTAGAAACATTGCTTCGAGTTGGAATTCATTGGGGGGGGGGGGGCATCCAGTCGCAGCAGGGTCGACTGAGTACTCAAAGAGTTCAAGGTCCACTGCGTTGAAGCCTTAGCCCGGTCACCATGTCGCAAGGGAGTTTACAGGTCATCTCAATTCATGACACTGCCTTTTTGTTTTCAGCGTCTTCCATGCTGCTCCGGCTGTTTTCCTGCGGCTCGGCAGCTGCGTCACACACCTAGCCGCATCACACCTGGCCACTGACCGTGTGACCCATGGCCGTGTGACCCCTGGCCTCGTCACAATTGGCCGTGTCACATCTGGACGCACCACCCCTGGCCACTGGCCGTGTGACCCCTGACCACGTCACACCTGGCTGTGTCACCCCTTACTGTGTCGGACCTTGGCTGTGTCATACCTGGGTGCACCAGACAGAGATGAACAAAGCCTTCTCTGCCCCGGGGCACGGACTACTGCAAAGTGACCAGCCGGGGTGGAGGGCGCTACGACCCTTTGAAGGTCAAGCACGGTAGGTGTCAAACTAGCATAAAGTTGTGAGCCGAAGCAACCACCATTCGGAACGCTTGCAGAACATTGCATTAGAGAATGGCCCGTGAAAGGAGATAGGTAGCACAGAACTACTTCTGAGATCCCTTCAAATTACATCTCATCCACAATAGGGGTGCTGCGTTTTCCCTGCTTTAAAGGTGTCCATCACATTGCAGTCAAACTGATCATTGTTAGTTCCCAGATCTGGAATTTAGCCAAATCTTTTGTGTACGTATAGATGTATGTTGAACCTCTTTTGCGCGGTACGTAGCTAACCGTGCTAATCGGAGGTTGGGGGGGCGGGAGGACAATAAACTGGTGTGCACGTGGTTATCAGTTACACAGACCATCAACCCGCGACACTTGAGAACTCAGTTCAATCCCAGGCAGTGGCTGAAACCCCAGATTTGAACCCAGCATCTCGGCAGTGACGGCTCGCTGCTCTGACCTCTGGGCCACCCGGCCACCTCTAAACTACGACCTCGTTTCACAGGAGGTTGGAACTCTTGTCCCAGGCTGATTGTGGACATTAACAGTCTCCCGGTGGTTGCTGCTGGAGGATTAACTGCAGCTGTGCGTCTTCCGTTTGAGTACATTCTTCTCAGTTCTTTCTATACATGGGGGTTGTTATTTTTTACTGCATCGCTGTGCATTGCGCATCGACGGTTTATGTTTCTCTTTGAGAATTTATGAACCGTTAGTGAAGGCTACTGACCACACCTGATGCGTGGTATTTTAAAGCCCCACGATAAATCGCTTGGATTATGCGACATTGTATCCATGCCTGCACCACATCTGTGGAGTCCGTATACATGTGCGGATCCTTTGGTAAACCCAGGACCAGATTGGAGGGCCACTCCACGCAGTGCGGCCGTGAGTTGTTGCTTGACTGACCATACATCACCATGCTGGTTCAGTGTGGGTTGGTGGAGGCAGGGAACATAGATCGTACAGTACATGGGAGTACAGTGCAGTACAACAATGTATGTTATGACAACGATAATTTCAACTGTAACTTGGAGCCAACGACGAGCGAAAAGGCAGCCAGGCAGTGAGCTGGCATCAATAATTGCCCACGCTCTGCACTACTCTATAGCTCTGCGGTCCTTTGTGTTGCTACCACTGCCCTCTGCTACGCACAATGTAGCACCACAGCAGCCGGTAACGACCTGTTTTATGCACGGTGGTCGCCAGTCCACGCAACTATGCAGGCTCATTTCTGCAAATCTTCAAAGATCTACACCCGCGCACCCACCGGTATTATCCAGGGCGGCCTCTTGGCCCGAACCGTGAACCTCTGCAACGAGCGGCAAAACGCGTTGACACCGGTCCACGTTCCCCTTGTGGAGCCCGACATGGAGACAGAGGAACAACAACAACAACAACAACAAGAAAACCTCCCCGTTGGAATCCTGCAGTGGGTTGTCTCGGCAGCCTGGTCAGCGCTGGCTGAGCCGATACCAGCATCCCCGATGCAGCACCACGGTGAAACGGGCGCACACAACGTGAGACAAAACAAGATTCCTGTGTTCAGGTCATGCACATAACACCTTGGGCTGTAATCACAAGCTGGAAACTTCTCTTTACCCCCAGACGCGTTGACAGACTTTATCCTGGGGGTTGTTTGCCCGCCCCATCCCCACCGCACCACTCCGCAATCACAAGGGGGGGGGGGGGGCAAAAAAAAAATACCGCCGATTATTTTGTGCCCAAGCGAAGGATTCCCGTATTTTTTTTTGGTGTCCAGAAAATAGGATTACGCTTAAAAGCCCATGAGTCGGAGAGATGTGTTGCCTAAACATGCTACGCCTGTCGCACAGGGTACAATTCGTCCCGTAAGAATGTACAACGGGGGCTGAGTTTCATCGAACGGATCGTATTATCTGTTGCGTAACAACAACTACCCACAACGCCTAATCTACGGACATCAATTTAACCAGCGCATTCCGTTGACAACGTTTCACTATTATAGTGCGCGATAACGCATCATTACCCGTCATTATCGCTGTTAGAATCACCGAAGCAGGCACGTTGCGGTGATAATAATTCTCTTTGTTTCACTTGGAAAGCCTCACCGAGTCTCTCGGCCCCTTTCGTATGAAGGCCCTACCGTTGGACATATTTTGCCGAAACAGCGCTCTGATGCGATTTCGGGTTGTTCCACGCCGTCCCTACGAATTCACTTCCTGAAGAAGCTTTCTCTCCCCCCCACCTCCACCTCTCTTACATCGCGAAGTGAAACGTCGGACGCTGCGCCAAACTGCGCCGCGGTCACGAACCGAAAACACCGTCGTGGGTTTGGCTTCGCGCGGAAGGAAATTGGAGCGCCCGGAGATAACCAGTGCGTGCTGCACGCCGAACGTAACGCTCAGAGCGCCACACAGATAGATGCAAGGATCCATTGCTGTGCTGCAATCTCAATGGCCACCTTGTAGGCCAAGCCTATAACACCCGGTATTCCCGCCATGCAGTCTCCTGTCCAAGTATTAATCAGGGTCAACGCTGCTTTGCCTGCGGAATAATTAAGAGTGATTTGGTCGTACATAGGCAAGCACGCTTCGTCACCCTTACTTTTGGTCTCTATAAACCAAATGGCTGCAGAGTTTAGTGGTACATGTTGTTTACGTCATTTATTGTGAAAATTCGGTCACAGCTCCTATGATCACTGTTTCATTGCTTTTATGGCTTTATTTTGGTGATTTTCGAAAAGTTTTTTGGTTTGGCCATGTTTGTTTGTTGTAGTACAGAGTTAGACTGATGGCCTTAATCTAAGTTGTCTTGTGGTTGTTGTTGTTTGACTTGCATCCCACTGGGATATTTGCACAGGGTTGGTGTACGGTGATTTTTCTGCAATATCTTGCTGTCTTTTCTTGGATTTTCTGTATGCACATAGTCACTTTAAGATGTTTTCTTGTTCATGTTTTTTTGTTTGTTGCGGTTGCACCCGATTCAAGAGCCGAATGGCTCACAGGGCTATGGCTAATAAATGAACTTTGAACTTTACAGCAGCGCAACCGAAAACAACGAAGAGAGTGGACAAACTCCGTGACGACTCGTAGCAAAATATTCCACCAGTTACTAAAAGAAAACGTTAAATGGCCATAGTCACATAACCACTTGCGGACAAAGCAAATCCAGCACAGATTGCATTTGGATTTACAATACAGATTGTATATCAGATTGCATCAAATGCATATTTAATAACGCGTTTATGGTTCAGCCCTCGAATTACTTGCTTACACGAGTGAGATCGTGAGAGCCACGCTGCAGGTTATTTGGTCTGCTCTGCCAAGCCCGTCAGACAGAATAGAAGATGATAATTGTCTTTTTTACCCTTTTATCTGGCAACAAAACTGACACCTTTTTTACGAGGAGTCATGTTTGCATAGACCACAATACCTGCAGTCATAATGCAAACAAAAACATAACTCTGATAATGTATGCACTGTCCTTAAAGTTGATTGGTCCACACCCGAGACAACTTTCCTTAGAGCCTAGTCTCACATGGGTTGGACCAGATGACGCCAAAAGGCGCACAACTCAAAGACAATGCACCATCAGAGTATGAGAGCTCGGGGTAAGCATTTACACCATTGGTACCTCATTTGCCAGCAAAAAATATGATAATTGTTTTTTTACCATTTTATCTGGCAACAAAACTGACACCTTTTTTTACGAGGAATAGAAGATGTTAGACTACCCACATTTTACCCCATCAGACGCGAATTGTGCACCGATTATTATTTTTTGCTGCGTAGACAGAGGCGATGGGATGTAAATAAACTTTCTCATTTTTCCAACTGTAGCCCTGGGGAGATTGAACCGCCAAACTCTGGATTGCAAGGACCGCTGTGTTTAACCATCGCTGCAATGCCATCCCTTCGTATTCTTTCAGCCAAAACCCCTAACAGCTCCAGCGTCTGCCGATCTGTTGACGGGGTCATTCTCAAGTCCACTCCGACACGAAGCTAATTTTCTCATTCGTCTTGACAAGAGCTTCCAATGCACACCGCTGTACACGCTGTTGTCTTTTCAACCTCTGGTTTTCTGGCCAACGTGACCCCTTTGCAGGAATCCTGCTGACAAGGCCAGCCGCAGAGAGAAACAGAAAGAATCCTTCTTTTAAATTATTACTCCGTGGTGTCTCCTCTGATGTAGTCCAGAGTGGTAACATTTCCAGTGTAACAAAAATATCCTCCAAATATATGACCTCTGCGAGTCGTATAAGTTTTGTTCTTTCTATTTGCAATTTGTCCTGCTGTCTGCTGAATATCTCACCGTTGACACAACTAATAACTAACACATTTTGGATCTGGCACCAATGACTGACTTTCGTGGAGTTGCTTCATGGCGTTTTCATACATCGGCTCAAGTACTACGTGTGGCCGATGCATTTTCCTTCTGTAAAATGTAGCTTATATATCTGTGCAATTTGGCAACTATTTTTTTTTATTTGCCTCCACTTTAAAATGTTGTTACAAGTTAAAAAAAACGACCTCAAACTAAACGGAAAACTGGTTAACGTGTACTGTACGGTGCTGCATATCGTGACGAAAAAAAAACTATTGAAACATTTGGTACTGGAGTAGAACTAATTTGTCCACTTATTGGAGTTTTGTCCTTTCAACTGAGCTACATCTCAGAGTCATATCTGAGATTGGGAAATTCCGGCGAAATTGCGCCCATTTTTCACCCCTTTAGACGCAAAAATGGGTGCAGTCTGGCGCACGCCCAAATGTTGAATGTGAAAACGGCGAAGGCTAATGATGATTTTTGGGGCAAGAACATGAAAGTGAGATATCATTGCTATGACAACACTTGCATATCGACTGCAATGAGTAACCAAGTAAAAAAATAAAACTACAAAAGGTAGACAATAATAATAACAACAATAAAAATAAAGATGAAAGTTACGAACGCTTTCAGGATCGGAAAAGCGATACCAATGTTTGGACATTGACTTCCTGGGGTTTGTGGCTGGTTTATTTCCGAGTTCCCATTCATTCGGACATCGGTAATGTTGGCAAGGTGCCACGTCGTTTCATACCAGACTATAACCCTTAATTATATCTCGTCCGCCAATAACGATTATGAAAACTCCCACACAGTGGCCTGGCGTTATTTGTCACAGCTTATAAGCGTACGAGATGTTTTGCAGTTTTATTATCAAGTTTTTTTTTTATCATCTTTGGGCACAGTGCCACGGATGATGACCGCGTTTGGTATTTTTACGCGCGTACGTTTCTTACTCGTTATTTGATAAGTTTTAACGACAACAAAAAAGGGAGTTGCGCTATGTGCATTGGGCAAGGAACGTGACATATATCGTAGAGGACAAACTAATTGTGTAAAAAAAAAAAATTCGAACCCAAAACAACCCAACTGAATGTGGCTTCAGCAAAGATATTTGCCTCTTAACAGTTTGCTCTGACTCAAGCGGCCTAAGTGACGTGTCCTTTAAGGCTTTAAATATCTCGCTCCACGCACGTTTTTTTGTGTGGCCCCGTTTGGCTGGCCGTCTGCTGTGAGAGTGTTTCTTACGGTGAAGCTGGGAAAGCTCTAACGCCAGGTGTGTGCTCATAACGTCACTCTGTAACCGGCGGGCCGGGCTCCTGCAAATTCAGCCTTCTCTGTTCTCCACGCGCGGAGCAGTGAGACTTGTAAACTCGGTGATGCACAACTTTTATCTCCGCCGCACAGAGCCAATTTCATTTTTGCCTGTGCCCAGTATCTCATAGAGAGACTTGGCCCCTATCATGTGGGGAATGACCCACTGGCGTATCGTTACGCAGGTCGTTATGGCTTCTCATAACCGCTGCGGAGGATTTGTTTTGCTGAAGCCGTGAATAGGGTCATGCGTACTGCGGGAGTTTACAAAATTTGGTGAGATGTGTAGGTTGGCTCCTTTGGGATGCATTTGATAAAACTACTCATAACAATAATATTCATGACTTTCCAAGTGGCTCAGCGGTAGAGCGGGAGGCTCACAATCAGAAGCTTGCGAATTCAAATCGTGGTTAAAAGGTTGGCTAGGCCAATCATCCCTCTGGAGTTGATACAAACATTTTTAACACTTCGTGGGGAAGACAACAGCGATTGTCCTATTTATTGATAGACTTCAAAGATAGACTCTCCCCTGCCATAAGAATGTGGAATTGACACCACTGGCTAAGGGCTTTCAAGAAAGAATAAATAACGTGTTGACTCACCTAAGAAAGCCTCGCTGGGTCTCATTACTTTTTCTTATCAAGAGGGTACCTGCTACATTTGGATATGGCCAAATCAATACGTTTTTTGGAACTGGAGTACGTGGAGAAAACCCACCTTGCTTACAACACATTAGTGCTCATTAATTTGACTGTCTTTAACCAGAGGGGCTATCTTGGTGAAGGAGGTGCATTTCCAACTTTCATATAATTCAAATAATTGTTTCTGCAGTTGTCATGGCGACAAAAAAGATGCCGTGCCAGCATCACCGTCGAACATTTTTCCAAATTCGGCAATTACCTGCAAATGTCGCCATCGGAATGACACGTAGCAGTCACCGTTTCCAGCTAGCAATCTAATGCCCGATTGCATACCAGGTTCTGAGTTACGTACCCATAGGGACAGCTGCGAGTGGGGGGGTGCCCTTTCAAAATTTGTTTAGATGAGTTAAAATATAAGTGGCTTATCGCATGCGAAGTGCTGAGAGATTCATTATTAATTGACAAAACCTCAGTTCCTGATCCTAGTCCATATACCCTCATCTCAAGACGCTGTTCAGAACAGTGGGATATGGATATTGTGGGGAAAAGGGTATATTTAGTGATAGGTTTTTACCCTTTCAACTGGTACAAAAAAAACTGACACCTTTATACAAGGCATCATGTTTGCAATAACCACAACACAAGCAGTCAAAATGCAAACAAAAATAAACAACTCTGATGATAATGATATGCACTGTCATTGAAGTTGATTGGTCCACACCCGAGACAGCTTTTCTTAGAGCCTAGTCTCCATTGGTGTTGGACCAGATGACGCCAAAAGGCGTACAACTCAAAAATAGCGCAC
This sequence comes from Lampetra fluviatilis, assembly GCF_964198595.1. Taxonomy (NCBI): domain Eukaryota; kingdom Metazoa; phylum Chordata; class Hyperoartia; order Petromyzontiformes; family Petromyzontidae; genus Lampetra; species Lampetra fluviatilis. The sequence continues at coordinate 73,076 of NC_136314.1, forward strand.
TATCAGAGTATTGATATCACTATAACCTATCACTATATTTTGCCACTGGTAAAGGAGGTCTCATAGTGTAAATGCTTACCCCGAGCTCTCAATACTCTGATAGTGCGCAATGACAGTACATATCATTATCATCAGAGTTGTTTCTTTTTTTTGCATTTTGACTGCTTGTGTTGTGGTTAATGCAAACATTATGCCTTGTATAAAGGTGTCAGTTTTTTTGTACCAGTTGAAAGGGTAAAAATCTATCACTATATTTTGCCACTGGTAAAGGAGGTCTCATAGTGTAAATGGTATATTTACTTTACATGAAACAGTCATTTATAGGTGAAGGAAAAGAAGAAGATCTTGAACTTGGAGTCGAACGAGGTCAGGGAGTCAACAGCTTGGCTGGTTGTGTAAGGGGGTTCCAGACCTTGGGGCCAGCAGAGGAGAAAGAGCGACCTCACTTGTGATTCTCATGCAATAATTGTATTACTTTCCGCTGTCTGGCTGTTAAGAAATATGCTAAACGTATAAACTGCATCGCATGTAATTTATGTTTTATCGGATGCAGTGCACATAATGTAATTCACATGACCGTAGGAAAAATACGCAAACTTAGAAAGACGAATTGTGTTTGACCTTCACGGTCGGAAATTGTGCACACCATCCATGGGAGATATAAATATTCCTTCTTCTTATTTTAACCAGAGCAAGTTGAGGTATCGGAGCGCTGCTGAAGACAGCCTGCATTGTTCTTTGTTAAGAGAATTCGTAAATTTTCGTTCATATTTCTTTTTCGAAATTTGCTACATGGCCCTGTCGGATTATTTTTCTCTTCTCCTTCTCCCCCCCCTCCCCCCTTGGCGCTGAGAACGACACATTTCTATCGTGCGCAGTTTCCCACAGAGCCCACATACGGCGAGGCCAAGATAATTAACGCGCGTCGCTTTGTAAACTATCAATCATTCCGGTGGTAACCTGCATTTTTTTTACCCCGAGACGCACCTGACTTTGGCATTCGCGACCAAACCCCTCTCGGGCAGCCTCGCAGACCGCGTAGAAACCGATCTTCGCGTTGCCAGCTGGGCCCGGCTGTTATCGTGGTGGGGGGGGTGGGTAACATCGGTTTGTGTGCGAGCTTGCGCACGAACTCACAGCTGGCACCAAATCATCGCCGCCGCCAATCGAGGCTCGAGGATTCGTCCGACGGCAGCTAGCTCCAGCCACGGCGGAATGCGGTGCGGCTGTGGGCACAGCTGGCCGCGATGGGCCGTGCGAGCGGCGGATTTGCGGGTTTGTGACGCTGTCGCCACCGTGCACGGCGGGGTGCGAGACTTGAAGAGTTGCCCCCCCATCAATCTCCCCTACCACCCCCCCCCACCAACCCCCCCCCCCACCAACCCCCCCACCAACCCCCCCCCCACCAACCCCCCCACAAACCCCCCCACCAACCCCCCCCACCAATCTCCCCCCACCAAACCCCCCCCACCAACCCCCCCACCAACCCCCCCACCAATCTCCCCCCACCAGACCCTCCCCCACCAACCCCTCACCAACCCCCCCCCACCACCAACCCCCCACCAATCCCCCACCAACCCCCCTCCACCGGCTGAGAGCAACGGAGGATGGCGATCTCCGTGGCTTTACCGAAGGACCCATAGAAGATGTTGAAGATTGTCAGCAGAACTCTCGGTGCCACAATACAGGGGTGCCCGATTTGTCGATTTGTTTCTCGAGGTATTTGTTGTTGTTGGAGGCCGATGGCATTCGCAGACAGATAATCGTCAACACGGTGCCGTCTCTTGAAGAGAGAGAGAGGGAGACAAAAAAAGACTGTCGAAATTATCTAGCCGTATATCCACGAGGAAATGTATTTATGAATCGTGTCATTTTACAGTCAGGCCTTTAAATGTGTGTTTAGGATAAGTGAAGCTGGTGTTTTGCATCGCTGACTTTTCATTTGCTCCACAGCCACAGATAATTCGACACATCGCTAACCTTAAACACCCAGTCATTCATACAAGTTGAAGGCGGTATAGTACTATCGTAATAGAGCAAGTGCAGAATCACTGAACCGGAATTGATAGCTTGAAAGCATTTAGCGCGGGGCGCTGTATGCATACGTATCTATACTCTCGGGTTCTTTTGGAAAAGTCACGTAGATAGAAACAATAAATAAAGAAAACACGATGTTTCGGTCGCAACACAAGCGTCCGTCTTCAAGGTGAGAAAATGATCTGCTGTTGTGGCTTTATATAGGTGTTTTATTTTATTATTTTTCTATCTACGTGACTTTACCGAACGAACCAAAGAGCATGGATTCCTGCTGTCACGAATGCTTCAAATCAAGACATACGTAGGTAGCTACTTTTGCTACTGGGATAATCCAGCGCTGCTTAACATACTGTTGGGGCAAGTGCTATGAGCGAGCAGCACCTATGAAGGCCGGCACGGCAGGCGAGAGGGTCTGTGGCCAGCATCACGCCGGGCCGCCTTTGTCTCCCAAGTGCTGATGTTCTACGCACCGCACCAGGTACTCATTGCAAGGCTGCGTTGATCTGGGAGAGGCCCAGGACCTGTTCAGATATTCATCACTGATGTTAGTCATGATCGGGAATCGAACATGGTTCGCCGGGTTTGTAGTACAGTGCTCTAACCACTGCACCACTGCTACCCACTGCATACACACACACGTAGGAAATTAATTAAATCACATAGACGGATGCACAAAATGTATTAAATGACAGGAATCGTTAACAACCAGTGAGCATAAAATGATCATTTTCTGCCAAACATTTTCCCATGTTCAGCAAGTCATTGAAAAGTTAAAATAAACAAAATGTTCAACATTGGTAGATTTTGGTAGTAAAATCTCGCAAGTGGTTTGTCTTAGAAAAATATGGTACATTTATTAAAATTAAAAACATATGACAGACTGAAGGTTTCCCCGAAAGTTTCACAGTTCACGGCCCAGGCTTTCCAACAGATGGACATTTTTTTCTATTTCAATCAGATGTTGATTGAAATAGGTGGCACTCAAAGGATTTGAAATGCTAACACATTCTTCCCTCGCAAGATCTAGCCCCTATCAGCAAGGCCAGCGTTGTATACACGGCACAGTAAAATAACGTAAAGGTGCAGAGTTGCAATTGCTTGCTCACACCACTGCTGTGAAAAGCAATCTACAAGAGCAAGCTCTATATAGTCCATCTAGAGGTGTATTTGGCCTTCTCTTCCATGCCGGCAGATGTCTCGCAAGAGGTGGGAGCACTCACACTTTACTCCCGCCTACATATCGACTAACTGTGGTTGTACCCAGAATCAGAATCATGATTTATACTGGAGAAATCCGATGAGCTATAAAGCTCTTTCTCACAGATGTCCAGTATTTACTTTTTCCCATTTATACTGCTGGGTGGACAGAGGATAAGGGGCATTCATGAAACCTGCGACGTCGTTTCAACTGCTGTGCTAGGAAATCGAACCGGCAACCTCTGGATTGTAAGTCCAGGCTGCAATCCATCACACCACGGTAGCATCCTTCATATACGTGCGGCGCAGCAATGTATTATATAATAATTTACCTAAAGTACAGAAAATGCCTGTAGATTAAATATCGCATTTTTTGCCTGGTTTTAATATTAACTCTGTAGGTATCTCACAGCATGCTTGTGGACTTCACGCAAAGCGGTGTAAAATTACGTAACGGAATAGAGTTGCCTAATTGTCCTACTGAGAGCGGTGGGCTTTTTTTCCTTATATATATTTTTTACCAAGTCACAACCGAACAACTCTGCCCTCCTCCCCACCTTTTTTCCGGCGCTAATTTTACCCGGTTCAGCTCCCTGATTATTTACAGAGGGAAATCTTCTGTTTTGTCGGACCATTTGAACGCGGGCAAATCTTTGATTTATCTACACTCAAATGCGGCAAACGTGCACAGCGCCCCGTGGAAGGAATGACGCGCTGCCCGAATCTTGCCTGGTCGCCTAGGTTGACGCTCTTTTACGCGAGACTGCATCGGCGCGTTTAAGTGCGGTAGCTGCTGGGGCGATGTTTCATGAACAGACTTCTTTGTTGTTTTTGGACAAAACCTTGAAAACCTTAGGTGGGTTTTCCTTTCTGTGTTATTTTTTCAAAACGGCTGAAGAGGGTTGTGTAGATCCCAGGTTTACTCTTGGCAGGACATCGGAGAGCCTGAATTTGTGGAAAAATTTACATGATAAATATTTCTCCTCTTTAAATGTCACTTTTCATCAATGTCAAAATTATATATTGCTCCTTACGAATACAAGTAATGTTTTAATTCACATGTATTAGCATTGTCGAGAGCGTTGTTTTAAAATGTTCAAGTACACAGTATATTAACTGAATCAATGAAAAATAACATTTTTGTTCACGTATATATTTTGTGTAGTGTTTTTATAAGAAATGTGCTATGAAGAAGGGCCATTCCCTGCAACACCACCCTTCATATATATTTTCCTTTTAAGGCCACAGTGTTATTGACATGTTTTGCGTTTTTTCTTAATTTAAGGAAGGCTCCAAATGCGTATGATCTATGTATGATACACCTTTTATTTAATAAATAGCTCATCTACAGATGGAACACATCTAAAGAACCAACAATGAGGCTAAATTGGCAGTCACATGATGCCAGATGACATGCGAGGCATGCTGGGAGGACTGAACTTCTAGCCACAACACGTTTTCAGCCGACACGTACTTTCCTCATCGCGGACACAAAGTGTTCGAATTGATTCATTGCGATCCTTATCCGGTGCCAAACTTTCATCCACATGTGCATCATCGGCCCTCGAAGGAGCCACATTTTGTCTGAGGTGGCCTGGTGGCTCAGAGGTCAGGGGCGCTGAGCAGGCCCCGCCGATGCTTTTTTGCGTTCAAATCCAGGCAGCTGCCCTTAATTAAAAGCGGGGACCCAAACCGTCGCCAGTTCACGGTCTCAGCGCGCTCAGCAATGACTGCAGAACACGAAACATATCCTCTGCAAATTATTTTGTCAAGGCGCTCTTCCCCCTCCAACTCAGCTTAAATATACACTCCAAGCCTGGTGGTGTTTCATTCAGACGCTGTCTTTCCGACAGACCTGTTCTTCACCTGAGGACGGCTGCTTGCGTTGTGGCCGAAACGTCGTGATAATTATTTTATAATTATTATTTTATTATTTTATTATTTCCCTTCTACGTGACTTTACCGAAAGAACCAAGAAGACGAAACATCACCTTGAATCTGGTCCCGAGCTTAATTTGACGGAACTCCAGCTCTGCAAAGTTAAAGTGAGACGAACCTCGACTATGTTTGCAGAGCGAGTTGGAGGGAGGGAGGAGTCCTGGCCTCTGCTCTGTGTGGCCAGAGAGATCGCTTGAAGAAATCTCAGAGGTAGCTCTGATACCTCCGCTTCCACGGGGCCATTCTCTCGAAGAGCCGGAAGGATTGGGATGACGAATTTTATCGTGACGCGATGTCGACAGCACAATTGGGATATCAATTGGTGGGATGAGAATTACTCTTTTTGTGCGAACCCACACTGGTGGAGCCGATGAGCGTCCAAATATCGGCCCATTAAGAAGGATTACACAGGCGGGGTTTGATGCCTTTGTGTTTGCCCTCCTTCCTCTCTCCGCCTTTCCCGCTCGTCCGTTGTTCTGAAATGAACCCCTGCTCAGGAGGGGGGGACGTCGCGTACAGCTGCAGAATCTTGCCGGGCTACCCGGACGCACCCGCACGTTTAAGCGGTGCAAAGTGAATAAATAAATACAAATTGAGTAAATACATGTCAGCAAAAAAAAAACAACGAGGAAAATGTTTTGCGGGAGCCGTTTATACTTTTAGCTGCCTCGCTAAATGGCACGAGTTGAAGCACTTCACGACAAAAAAAGCCAATTTGTTTCATTGCTAGAAGGCGTCGGAGCTTTCGAAAATATTTAGCTAGACACGAAAGCCATTTAGAAACTTTGAGCTTCATTTGTTGACTTTTCGATATTTGTTGATTTTCTTTGAACTTCACATACCCCACACATGCGTACGTGGTTTTATTTTTTGTCACGCGCGTGCAATAGAGATGTGCATGGTAACACGCGTACGACTAGACATGCAAATGCGTATAAGCACGCATATACACGGAAATCGAAACATATCCGCCGTGGTGGCGAGATGTTAACTTCCTCGCCTGGTATACAGGAGACTGTGGGTTTGATCTCAAGCTTGATGCCTGCCTATTTGGAATGTGCATGTTCTCGTCGTACTCACGTGGATATTCCTCCAGGCCCTCTGAGTTTTCTCCTCCACATTTCGAATCAACATCACGCGTTTAGAGTATTTGGATGCGATACATTTCCACGTGGCAAGCCACTTTTTTGGGCTATCATTTGTGGCCTGGTTGCGTCTGAAAAAGAGCTGCATAGCTCAGTGGGCCATACCAGGTAAAATAAAAATAGTTTAGTTTTTAAATACTTTAGTTTATCCCACTTTTCCCTGTGGGAATGCTATGAACGTTTAATTTAGCAAGAGCCTATACATTAAGGCGTCTGTGTGTGTGTGTACAAGGAGGTGGGTGGCCAACTATACCCGGAGCCTGCCGAAACTTTGTCTCCAGGCACTGCCAAATGTCAAACTCACCACCAGGCCCCCCTTTTCTCACAGGGCACACAGCATGTAACGTGGCCTCCTTAGAATCAACGCGTGTTCGGTCTCGGGAAAGAGACCAAAAATAGTGCCGCTGTCACCTGGCCTCAGGCTTGTGGTCCGTGGAATAACTGTAGCCCCTTTTTCCCTATCGCTCGTGCTTCGTAATGGACTCTTGTTCAATCAAAAAAACATTTCCCCGCTACCACGCGCACAAACGTACAGGCACACACGACGCGCGTATCAGGAAGCCACTGGACTTATGCACTTTTGAATATAAATTGAAAACGTATTTCTTCAGAACTGCTTTTTTTGTGTTTAGCTTGCTGTCCGCCCTCTCCGCACCTCAGATTATCACGGTTGGCTACGTACGGTGCGAAAGAAGTTCAATACACACACACATACAGACACTCTTCCACGACATCATAGCCAACAGTGTTGTTCTAGTTTCTCTTCATATACCGGGCCACCATGTGCTTAGTTCTACGTTATTTTATAAATAATACTCCAACTTCTCTGTCTCTCTCTCTCTGTGTCGGCCCGCACAACAAATCTGTTACCGTCGTAACAGCCGGTAATTTGAGCGTTGTTTTTGTGGCTCAGTCAGTCGTGTCCTTAAAGATAAATGCCGATGATAAAGCGCGATGGCGGGAGCGGCAGGGAGACGATTGCAGCGCGCTCCGACGAAGTTGGATTGCAGGAGGAGAGGGGGTGGGGGAAACGGGTAATAAATCAGGGCTTGAGCAGCGCGTAAATTGTCCATCCATTGGCCTCATGCATCACACAAACCAGTGATGGCCTTGCCATCAGAGCTTGAGGATTCTGTCGGATGAGCATGAGTGTTGTTTGCTCTTTTGAAACATAAGCCTCCCTTGGGAACTCAGGGTGTGTGTGGGGGGGTTGAGGTGGGTGAGTGGGTGGGTTGGTTGGTGGGGCTGTGTCTGCTGGGACTGAAGATGAGGAGGGAATTGAAACCCCCCCACCCTCTCACTTGCCAAACCGCCAAACCGCCCACCCTCCTACCCACCCTCCTACCCACCAACCCACCCTCCTACTCACCAACCCACCCTCCAACCCACCCACTCACCCTCCTACCCACCCACCCACCCTCCTATCCTCCTACCCACCAACCCACCCTCCTACCCACCAACCCACCCTCCTACCCACCCACCCTCCTACCCACCCACCCTCCAACCCACCCACCCTCCTACCCTCCTACCCACCCACCCACCCACCCTCCTACCCACCCACCCTCCAACCCACCCACCCTCCTACCCACCCTCCTACCCTCCTACCCACCCTCCTACCCACCAACCCACCCTCCTACTCACCCACCCACCCTTCTACCCACCCACCCTCCTACCCACCCACCCTCCGACCCACCCACCCTCCTACCCTCTTACCGACCAACCCCCCCTCCTACTCACCAACCCACCCTCCTACCCACCCACCCACCCTCCTACCCACCCACCCTCCAACCCACCCACCCTCCTACCCACCTACCCACCAACCCAACCTCCTACCCACCCACTCTCCTACCCACCCACCCTCCTACCCTCCTACCCACCAACCCACCCTCCTACCCACCCACCCACCCTCCTACCCACCAACCCACCCTCCTACCCACCCACCCTCCGACCCACCCACCCTCCTACCCACCTACCCACCAACCCAACCTCCTACCCACCCACTCTCCTACCCACCCACCCTCCTACCCTCCTACCCACCAACCCAACCTCCTACCCACCAACCCACCCTCCAACCCACCCACCCACCCTCCTACCCACCCACCCTCCTACCCACCAACCCACCCGCCCTCCCACCCGCCTCCTCCACCCTTGCCGGCACCAGACGCCAGTGCAAGCTCCTTGAAGTTAAAATTCACATAAATCACGGAGGCCGGTGAGGCGGCATTTGCCAGGCCCTATCGAGATGGCGTGTGTGATTGCTGTGGACGCAGACAAATTACTGGGGCTGTGAAGGAGACTGCTGCTGCTGCTGCAGCTGTAACTGTTTTCAAGGACTGCGCAGGATCAGCCTGGCCCACGGTGTCATCTGATGGCCACGGAAAGGCTGGAGAGAGACCCCCCAATTTCAGCAATGCCATGTTCAAAGCCAAAAGTGTCCGAGGATGTGTGTGCGCGCACACGAAGTCCAATGCAAATATTGTGCTTGCTAAACGAAACATTCACATTGTTTGTTTTGCAGACGGTTCCGTCCAATTTTGCAATGTGCTGTACAATGTGCGTGTATATATATGTATAATTTTGATTAAAACTAATGGGCTTTGTGGTCAGGACAGATCCGAGGGTAAATAAAGTTTGAATGGAACTGGATGATATATAATGAGATTGTGGTCTACATTTTTATGAGGCATGGCAGCTAACATGTATGAAATCTCTCATTTCTCTCCAGCGACAATCATTTTAATTCTATAATATTATGCTTTGAAAAATTGTTTAAAAAGTGAATGTGGTTTCCTGCTGCCCCAGGCCCTCACTGAAATGGAATTGGCTCAGCATCCCAATGCAGAATGATTGTGAAAATGACTTGCCTGGATGATAAATGTAAATGTTGTTTATTATGATTAATTTTATTAGAAATAAATACGGGTTGAGCGGTGGTGCAGTGGTTGGCGTGCTTCGCTGGACCTCACGGCATAAGTTAGCTGGCAACCTAGAATTCAATTCCGGACCACAGCTAAAATCAATGGCGGGTGGTAGCAGAACAGGCCTAGAGCCCCTACTTTCACCAATCTTCATTGTATGTATGTTGAACTTCTTTCGCCCCGTACGTAGCCAACCATGCTAATCGGAGGTGCGGAGGGGGGGGGCACAACAAACTAAACATACAAATCTGTTCTAAAGGCAAGAGTTTTCAATTTAGATTGAAAAGTGTGCGATGCAGTGACCGTCTTTGTTCGATGGCCAGCCAAAAGTTGCTGCGAGGATGGCCGGAGTTCACGTTCATTGACCAGCATGGTGAAGTATGGCCATACAACCTCATGGTGCAGCAAAAAGGCACCCCGTGAGCCTTACGCTACATGTTCATGGTTTACCATCCCACTCTGTCTGACTAAACGCAGCATCATTCTTCGGCATCACGTTATTTTCTAACACTTATTAACACATCGGTTTTCCTTGTCCATCCTATTCCAAGCATCCTTCTAACACACCAAATCTCAGACGCTTCTGTAACTCGGACGCCATAATTGTATCGTGCTTGCAGGCATAGGACAAGTGATTTATACTACATACACTGTATTTTGGAAGTGTTGCCAATGTAGATACTGTATGTCTCATCTCACCGCAATAAGTCCTGCAAGTTGCAGCAAACATTACAAAGCGACCCAATGGCTTCCTGGTGGGAAAGGCCACACTATGATGGTTAGCGCACTCAACTCGGAATCCAGAGGTTGACAGTTCGATCATCCGGCGTGACAGTTGAAACAATCGTCAAAGTTTCTGAAATGCCTCATCATCCTCTGTTCACACACCAGTGTAAATGGTTACACCACGGGGTGGTGGGATTAAGTGTGCGCACTCCCACCCCCCAGACATCCGGTCAGCATGGAAGAGTAGGCCAAAACACCCTCCGGAGGGGCTCTCTAGAGATCCTTCTTTTGGAGGCCCCTTCTACTAACAGTGGCATGAGCAAGACATTGCTGGGCTGCACCTTTACTTTCACCGACTAGCAGAGGGAGGAGTTGGTAAAAACTAGGATGAAAATTAAGCAATTTTGAGGGTTTTGGTCTCACGGCCTTGTTCAGGATATCCTTCTCCGTGTACTCTGCATATAATCTTCATCTCCATCAATCGGCCAGCTCGCTGTAAAGGCTTTGAGACCACCCTACATCCGCATGGATAATTCCCATCGGTTAACTTTTTTCCCCATCTCTTTCTCTACAAATATATATATATTTTTTATTGTATGTGAACAAAAATGTCCTTAACCACTGAGTGGGTTGCAGCAATGCGGCATTGCAACAGAAACCACACAAAAAAATAATTGTAGAGATGAGAGGGGGGCGGGGGTGGAGCTGGTGGGAAGACGGATACATGACGAATACTCACAATGAAGGAAGCGCAAGGAAGACAAAAAAATGTGAGCTCGCCAGCCGAGCTTGCCGGCGTGCCTGTCATTGGCATCACTCAGCGCTGCCTGGCGTGCGTTTCCTGGCCACGGGCCCTCCCCGTCTCGCGAACCTCCCCTGCCATTTCTCCCCTCTGCCTCGAGGCTTTCGAGCCTCGCTCGGAGGAAGTCCCCGTAGGAAGCGGGGTGCTCGCAGCTGGCGCGCCACGCAGCTCGCAAATCTCCGAGCCGGCTCGGAGGCCGCCGTTGGCTCGCTCGGGGACGGATCGTGGTGGGTGGGTGGGTGAGGTCGGCGGGGGGGGGGGGCCTTGATGAGCTTGGTGGCTTGGGCCTCGTTTTTCACGACCGTCGATTCCTTTAATTCGTTTTTTTTGTTCGCGCTGAACTGGCAAAAAGTGAACCACCGCCGGTGCTGTACAGAGCCGACCACCGCAGCTTTGGGGGGGGGGGCAGGTGATATTCCGTCACAGAATCTGAGCCGCGCCACTTTACTTTACAATCAATGAGACAAACCCACAGGTACACGCGGACGTGGATGATGCACGAATGTGGTGCAATGTTTAAATGTCACCACTCGGGGAAGACAAAGGCGGCCGCGTGTGGTGCTGGCTACCCACCCCCATCGCGTGCCGCGCCGGCCTTCGTAGGTGCTGCTACCCGCTAACGGCACTTGCCACAAAAAATCTGTCGAGGCTATACGGGAGGGGGTCTTTGTCTTTGTTTGTCACAATGTCGTGTCATTATCTCTGCCCGTGGCCCGACTTGGGCCCAAGTGGATTCAGAGGTATTTGAAGTCCATTGTGGCACAGTTCGGTTGTGCGCCGGACATGATGAACAGCCGGTAGTAGCAAACCATCCATATACTGTGATGGGCGCCGAGCTGGTTCAGGTCTGATATGGCAGTGGATTAGTGGTCTGAGAACTGTATTTTGGTGAAAAATAATAATAATAATAATAATAAAATAAAATAATAATGAATGAAAATAACTAAGATAACTAAATTAAATCACGACGTTTCGGAGGCAACACAAGTCTCCGTCTTCAGGTGGGACCGTCAGAGCCAAATTTACTGTATCACTTGATACCGGTGGGACCGTCACAGCCAAATTTACTGTATCAAGTGACGGTCCCACCTGAAGACGGAGACTTGTGTTGCCTCCGAAACGTCGTAATTTAATTTAGTTATTTTAGTTATTTTCATTTATT
>NC_136314.1:90000-217500 GCF_964198595.1 Lampetra fluviatilis
CGACCTCGCACCGTGCAGGGAGGCGAAGGACTGTGCATGTGCTACAGTCGTGATATTGATTTCAATGAACCTTTATGAGTTACAGATGACCCACGTTGTGAGAAAAAAAAATTCCCCCCTTTAGGAGTTGCGTAAATGTGAAAGGAGTGCGGTGAGCATACTTGCGCAGTGAACCCCGCCACGTGAGTGATGCCCGACCGCGGCTCACATCGCGAGCGAGCGATTTCTCAGCTGGTCCGAACCGCGTCGCGACAGCTGACCGCACCAGCCAGCGTGGTGGAGCATGGTCTGGACACAGGGCATCTGCGAATGAAAAGAGCTTCATAGCTCATCGGATTTCTCCAGGAGAAATAAATATTCTCATTCTGATGGCCAAACAACCTCCGTTACCAACATTGCAAGAAGAGAGGCCTTCATCCAGCAGTGGATTGGCAAAAGGATGTATTATTTTCTTACGAATATGTCATATAATTATTCATTAGTTATCAACCTGCCACATCACGTGTTGCTGCGGTTATTGACTTAGTAGTTGTGTTTTTACTGTATTCTCTTTGGATTAGTTTTTCTTCACAAAAATTTTGAACTATCAAAAACTGTGAGACAGAAGCACATTTGTAGGCGATCAGTGTCATTTACATTGGACGGAGATGCAATCTTTTTTTATTTCAATGATTTAGTCCAATAACTCTCATGCTGTACACATATGTACACACACACGTATATGCTCTGACGCATCTGCCAGAACATATGTTCAGGCAGGAATGTATACATAGGGGACATTTTAATGAAACTGTAAATTAGATAAGCAGTTAACTCCCCTATGTGTTAGGCCATGTCTATGCAGTTACTAATCATATCTGCTAATCGGCGTTCTTCATCGCAAGGCCCGCGAGCCACGGTCGGCCCCTGGTGGCCTTTAGTGCGGCCCCCTACAAGACACAAAGGGTGACGACACCTCCCATCATCACCATCGTGCTGCTGTCAACCCTAACGCAGTGGTTTCAAATGTGTGGCGACCATCACACACTGATGATGTCTTATCGACGAAAGTTCCAACCCCCCCCCCCCGCTGACCCCCCCACCCCCACTGAAAAAGAGTGAAGACCACACGCTATATATGATCAGAAAAGCCATCATAATAGAAAAAATACATAAACCAGGGCAGGCTGCGAAACCGTGAACTTCAAACAGCACACAGCAACATACACAAGAGTGACACGTGATGCTTTTGGCATGATGCACAAACGCCGAGTGCTCTTTGTACGAGGTAGCGCTGTTGGATCAAGTCAAGGTGGGGGGAGGGGGACATTGGCTCTGTTTTGGAACGCTTTTCCTTAGGGGTGTGCCACGTGGATTGGCCCGTGACACCTACACTTAACTGGCACGGGTTGCGTCGATGTCTATTTCCTATTCACCGAAGGTCACACTGCAAGCACCGTTATTGGAGGCCCAAGGTTATACCACTGTGCACGCCCTGGCATATCGAATCAAATCGTGTCCTGACTGCATTTGGCATTCCAGAAATTCCAATAGCGCAAGGATATTTGTTGGCTGGCCATCGAACAAAGGTGGTCACTGCATCGCGTGCTTTCAGATGCGCTTCTGCGGCCGTCTGGAATGCACTCCCTCCCGACATTAGGCAGCCACTGGAGCTATGCGATTTTACATCTAAATTGAAAGTTGATTTCTTCAGAACTGTTTTATGAATTCAGTTTTTTGTCCTTTTGCCCGCACCTCCGATTAGCATGGTTGGCTGCGTACGGTGTGAAAGAAGTTCAACGTACGTGCTATCATGGAGACGCTTTATTTCACAGACATAGCCTCCGGTGGTTTTGCAAAAGGGGTGACGTCACAACGTGTATTCCCGATTGATGTACATTTTCTAATTTGGACCATGTCACGCGATCGCGTGTACTCTTCCGAATGATGAGCAAGAAATTGGCGGGGCTGCTGCTTTACCTGTTGCCATTGCAACACGTGCATTTTACCCATATAATAATTATAATGTACAACCATTTGTCAATCCACTGCTGGATGAAGGCACCTCCATGCTATGCCTGTCATGGGGGTTGTTCTTGCCGTGCTTAGAAACATGCATTAAGAGTGGTTGGCTGCTATAAATGTCCACACGATCCACACTATCTTCTTGGTTATTTCGGTAAAGTCACGTAGAATGGAAATAATAAAATAATAAAAATAAAACATTATAAAATAATTAAAATAATTTTATCACATAATAATAATAAAATAATAAAAATCTAAATATAATAAATTTATTTTATTTAATAAAATTATCAAAACATAATAAAAGTATTTTATTTTATAAAATAATTTTATTATGTTTTATTTTTATTATTTTATTATTTACATTCTACGTGACTTTACCGAAAGAACCAAGAAGATGAATCCCTGCAGTCACGAAAGCTTTAAATCGAAATTTGTCCACACGATGCTAAGCCGCTTCGTTGAGCTATCATTTGTGGCCAGGTCTCTTCTGAAAAAAAGAACTGTACAGCTCAGTGGGCCTTAGCTGGTAAAATAAAAAAATTAAAAGTTTAGTTTGAGATTATACTTCCCCGCACAGGTCAGTGCGTGTTGGTAAAGAGGAGCGGGGGGGGGGCCCAGGACAGGCTTGAAACTTCACTCATCGAGCTGAGATGTTGAGGTTCTGAGTGCGGTGTGGCCCACACTCTCCCAAGCCCTCTTACTCGGAGCGGGTGAACGCGCTCGTGCTGCTCAGTGACGGCACCATGTGCACAGACCGCTACGAAATAGCGAAAGACGAAGGGGGGTGGGTGGGGGGGTGCCAATCCCCCACAATCCCCGCGCGCCGCCACGTGTTTACGCTGCTGGAGTCCCGTCGCGACCCGCCGACCGTGCTCTACGTCTGCGTTAAGTCGAGTACCGCATCCGCAACAAAGCTCGGTGAAATACTTCTGCTTGTGTGCTTTTTGGGGGGGTAGGGGGCATACGTAATACTTAAAAAAAACATGAAGATAAATTTATATCCGAAGTGATTTACATTTCATAAACACGCGTCCTTGTTTGGGGGCCAACATTTTCCACGCTTTGCGCTTCCCTTAATTTCCAAGTTGTTTTTTTTCTCCGCAGCGGTTTGGAGTTGGCCATGTCGGAAGGCTGGGACAGATCCAGTTTCGCCGCATGTTGGTAAGAAGCCATGAAGACTTCCAAAAAACACTAAATCTGGCCGAGCGGCAGCATGTATTAAATTATCCCCAAGCCAAGAACGATCTACCATCTGACTTGATGTTGCCGCAGTATTGTGCCACGGTAATTGAATGGGAATTTAATTTTGCCAGACTATAAGGTCAGCAGAGGAAAGGTCTGGCAAATGCATTTGTGCAATGCTACAGAGCGTTCACAACACGATTTTGAGCGTCAGCCATACAACTGTATTTTCCAATACTCTCCGTTATTCTCAGAGACACTGGAAGAAACAACCGATATAAAGTTACTCGACAGACACATGGATGAGAGGTTCTATGGCAATTTTTTCTTATTTCGTACGCACTTGAGGTTTGGCTCATTACAGCAAATTATTCCTGATGGCATGCAGGCTGCAAATGTGTCTCAGTGTTGTCGGCCTAAGGGTCTGTGAGTCTAAGGGTAGGCTTTGAACTCCAATCATAACCTTTTGTGTGATAAACGCGGCGTCAGGTTACAAGCTGTCCTTTGCAGGGGGATCATAAGTTACGCGTTGCTCTATCTGATAGTTGGATGTTAAGCATCCCATGGCAGTTTGTGCTCGTGGAGGCTATTGTGTGTGGGTGGCCAAATTGATCACCATTTAAAAATAGGATTCCCATACTTTTTGTCAACAAGCCGTTATGCAGTTCAGTGAAGCCATCCTTTTTCCAAAACAAATACATTTCCTACAGGACCAGCCTCGCAATTTAATCCCTCGAATTAGATCCTACAAAAATTGTTAAAGTAAATAAATGAAATGTGCAAGTGAACCCCCCCCCAAAAAAAAAACACGTGGAATTAATTTAACGCGCACTTGCTACATTTGTTCAAAACAATGATGCATACTCCCCTCGCCTCCTGAGTGCAAAGATTTCCCCGGATACAAACGATGACGTTTCTGACCCAAATGTAAAAGGTCTCAGACTTTATTGGCATAACAACCACGTGCCTGAGTATGCTCGTGCCACGTTCCCACAGTCACTGAACAGTAGGCTGCTCGTTATCAAGCCGCCTTGTCAAGGGGGCTCCATGCAATTCAGCCGCTTCACCCTCAAATACCAGTCGTGACGCAGTACGTAGTCTAATAATAGGTAGATATTATACTATTATAGTATATATTATAGTATAATATAATTATTTTATGCTGAGTGTCTGCTGCTGCTGTGCCCTGTACATCGCTTTGATGTCCTTGATGAAAACGCGAAATAAATGGAATTGTTATTCATTATTATTATTAGACGTACGTACGTACCGCGTTACGACTGCAGTCACGAAAGCTTCAAATCAAAATTATATTATAATCAACGTATGTGACGTTGAACTTCTTTTGTACCGTACATAGCCAACCGTGCTAATCGGAGGTGCGGCGGGGGGGGGGGATGGAGATTCACGTGGAAGAGACGCACGCCTTTAATGGTCTGTCTCGGAACAGGCAAGCTTCAAACAGCAGCATCAGCTCACCAGGATATAGATAATTCGTTGTAAGAAATATAAATTGAAAAATATGTTCATCTTCATATTCTTGGTTCTTTCGGTAAAGTCACGTCGATAGAAAATAAAAATAATAAAATAAACATTTAAATAAAAATACAAATTTAAGCAAAAAAACCCACGACGTTTCTTCCTCTGGCTCCAGATGGAGGAGGAGTGCTGTGGAAGAGGAGGGGCTGAGTCGCTCCGAGGTTGTTCTTCGTAAAAAGGTTCCGGCACCACCTGCGACTTCGTCTTCCAATTGTGCCGTTAGAAAACGTGGCATTCGACTCGCTTGGAATAAACCGCTCCCCTTCAAATTGCCTTGGTGCCCTCGAATGCTCCACACCTGTTTGTGGCCCGCATGACATCTTTAAAAAAAAGAGCAAACGTTTCCACTCGGCTATCAGTGTGAAGGTCATCTCGTGTCGGCTGTGAGTTAAGAAGGGTGTACCTTTGGGTGCCACGAAAAGTGCCCTTGTGGTTTATCAATGTACAAACACTGATGGCAGTAGTAGATATGAGCAGAGAGGGGGGGGTGCATTAAACCAATATATGGCACGCGGGGGACATTCGCCTCGAGGATATATGGCACGAAGGCATGCACGAGTGCAGCTGTACGACAGTGGAAGGCAATCAGTTAGCACCGGAGTGTGCCTGAGATTTGCCAGTAAGGAAACAAGCCGGCATACTTTGCCGGCAGAGTAATTTGACAAATCTCAGTTGACCTCAATACATCTGCGATGCGAGGCCCCGCCTTATTTAGAGCACTCTGCACGCAGCGCTCTTCAAAACAGTGTCCCGGGGCCCATGTGTTACTCCTTAGTCAAATGCCCTCATCGACGAAGGAATATCAAGGGGAACCTTAAGCAGGCTGAATAACAAATCAACTTTTTTTCTTTTTTGACCCCTGTAATATATGCCAAATACACAGAGGGATTCTATCGAAGGGGCTATTACTTTCGTGTATACGTTACTGGCATTCCTCGGCACGTGGATTCTAATTTCACTTTTCTTTTCGTGCCTTTCTTTATTTCAGTCATTGTTACGGTGATATTTTATCTTAAATGTCACACGGCTCTGCTTCCAAATTATACGGAACAATATATTTTCGTGATATTGCTTTGGCAGTGGTGCACAAGAACTCTTCCGTCAATGACACTTCTGAAACAACGAACCAATTGTATTACAATAGATATATCAGATATGAGACATTACCGGCAATGGGCGTGCTTTATACAATTGTATTGAATTTTTTTGTTTTATGTGCTTAATCTTATTGTCTAAGACCCGATCATCCTAAATGTATCAGATCTTTGTTGGATCTCAGAAGCTAAGCAGAGTTGTGCCTGGATTGTACTCAACTATACTCAACTAAACAATTTTTATTTTACCAGGTAAGGCCCACTGAGATATCTAGTTCTTTTTCAGAGATCAAACCCACGACCTCCTGCATATCAGGCGAGGGAGTTAACATCTCGCCACCACAACGTACTTAGATGGGTGACCACCACCTTGGCTTGTCATGATATGCACGGCTTTTTCTCCAAGTTCTCTGATTTCTTCCCACATCAAGGGTATTGGCAAAACATCCCGAGACTCGGGGAGTCTTTACTGGGTAAGAATTCGGCATTGTTATTACTTTTAAAATTACACTCCACGGCAGATACACACATACCCGTTAAAGGTTATCGTGGCATTCGACAGAATGAATGAAAGTTTCAAAAGTAAATTCATTCTTTTTGTACAGTCACGCCGATGATGGGAGAGTAGCTGCGGCGCGGTGTTATTTTGCGCACTGCGCTATGAATCCAGCGTCCTGGGTTTGATTCCAAGCCATGGCTAACATCACTCTTCTATGCTGGCCAGACGTCTTTGTAGAAGTGAGAGTGCCCACGCTTTGCCCCACCACACACAGTAGGGCTTTCTCGATCACCCGCTCATGAAGGCCCTTCCTCCAACAGGGGCATAAGCGAACAATTGCAAGACTGCACCTTTTCATTTGTATATTTTTGGGTGATTCGTTTGCCGCTCCTCTACTTTGCACCCCTATCGTGTGTTTTGTATTGTGTTTGCTGTCGTAACGTTCTTACATGCCCCTAGTGGGCGTCTGTGAAAAAGAGCTTAATAGCTCATCGGATTCCTCCAGTATGAATACATATTCTGATTCTGTTGTTTGATACATTCACCTACGAATCATTGGCTGAGCAGGGCGACTGATCTGAATGATGTTGCTGGCATTACTCAAGTGCTCCTTCCGGATCTGCCCACACGACTATCTCGAGGAGTTAGCCCAGAATGTCCGATTGGCATTCCCAATTGGGAGCTGACTGAATTCAGTGGGCTGTGAGCAATGGCTCATCATCACGTGGTGTTGAGGACGGCGGTGGGAGTTGTGGATGTGGGGTGAGTTAGTGGAAGCAGGGTGTTGCAGGGGCAAGTGGCATTCGTACAGGAAAGGTCAAGCCACCACAGTCAACTTTGACCTGCCCAGAGCAGGTGCTGGCCTGCTTGCTGAAACAGGCTGAATTATTGCTGCCCGATGAATTGCTTGCAGGAAGGAAAGAGAAAAGAGCAAGTAGATGGGTTTTGTCATCATCAGCCGTGGGTGGAGGCGTCTCTAAGCTGCCTCCACCACTCACGATGCCACAATGCAACTTACCAGTGCCTGAACGTGAACAGATTCTGTCGCTCCGTCTCCTCGATTGGGCGCGTGCAGTATCTCGGCTGCCACTCTGCTATTATTTTCTGAACCATGGGCCATCATACCTTCCGGCGGCGTGTGCTGTCCTAAGCCCGCTTACTTTTCTCAACAGTTAGACATTTTTTCATTGGTGTCATATTCTGTCGATGGAAATACTTTGATTTTAAGCTTTCGTGACTGCAGAAATCCATACTCTTTGGTTATTTGGTTCTTTCGGCTTTCCCACCTGATGACGGACGCTTGTGTTGCGCCCGAAACGTCGTTATTTATTTTATTTTATACCTACGTGACTTTACCGACAGAATCAAAGAGTATGGAAAAACTTTGTTTTCACCTACTCACCCCTCCGCCCGCCGCCCCCAACAATATATTTGAACGAGATTGAGGGAAGCGAGATACGTTGGGGGCGAGACCATGGGGAGAAGACTGGCAAACTCGGGTGAGAAATTTGAAAAGACAACGACAATTGGTGGACATGGACGGGAAGCCAGTGTGCTGCGGAATGAGGAGATGCGACGTGTGGGGTTTGGTAAGGGGAGATTGACTCGGGGCAGCGGCATTTTGCATTTGTTGTGGCGGTTTAAATGAAGAGGAGGGAAGACGGAGCACGAGGGAGTTGCAGTAGTCGAGTGAAGTTGAGGGGAGTGAATGACACTGTGTCACGAGATTTTTGTCCCTGGGTAGTAAGTGTTATTGTCTATTTAAAGCTTTCGTGACTGCAGGGATTCATCTTCTTGTTTTTTTCGGTAAAGTCAGGACGGCTGCTTGCGTTGTGGCCGAAACGTCGTGAGAATTATTTAATTATGTTTAATTTTTATTATTTTATTATTTTCCTTCTACGTGACTTTACCGAAAGAACCAAGAAGATGTTCTTTTTCTACTTGCTTATGCCTCAAAAGTACAGAAAATGGCTATTATTCCCCACAAACGTTGCTTTTGTGACGAGGACTTTACGTGCAGGAATGACACAAATGCACACGTTTTCTCATTGAAATCAGCTCGTGTGCACGACTGAATGTTACATCAAATGACAGCTTACGGAGGCATTTATCCAACAGTGGCTGACGACCATGATCAATGTTGATCATTGATCATGGCTAATGATGACTTTCACCATTGCCAATGCCTTAATTGTATTTTAAAGAGTGTTTTGTACAGTAAAATCACAATGGCATGTGGCGTTAACATCCAATAAATTAGGCACTAATTAAATCCCCGCTTGCTCAGATGTGTAATTGTTATGCGCCGGTCCTTTTTAAAATCAGGTTAAACATTAATTTATTTCCCTTATGTAGTCACAATGTCTCGACAGGTAATGGCACCATCTGTGCTACAGTGTCGCTACACGTGTCGCTGTGATCCTGAGTGAATGAGTAAATGAAACAAACCCATTCAACGCGGCTTTTCACCCTGTAATTGGAACGCTCAGATTTGCCTTAAAGCAAGCATGAAATCAATTTAAAACCTCAATCAATACTTAATTTAATGTAACATCAATGCCCATGAGCAATGTGTGTGTGTGTGCCAGTGAGTACGTGCGCGCGTGTGTGCAATGGACAAAAATATCCAGCAACATATTTTTGGAAACTTGGCACGCTGCAGTTGTTAACTTATTCTAATTTATTTTTACAAGTGGCTGTTTAATAACAGCCCCCGAACAGCTCCTAACTCTCAGCAGGTTCGCGCGCATATAAATATATAATAATAAATATGGCATCCGAATTTCAACACTCATATTAGCAGCACGTTAGAAACGAACGTCTCTTGACGTAATTATGTTTACTTGGAAACTGCAGTCAGATGCAGAACCTATGTCTGCGAGTGGCCAAATACAACGGAGAGAGATCCAGCCGCAGCTGGTTCTGTGAGGCTAATGTGGGCCTGTGTGTCTGTTTAAGGGTGTAGAAAAAAAATACAGCTGGTTTAGGGACTACCACGAAGCTTCCCATTTTTTTCCTCCCTCCCGCCTGACGGTTTACGTCTTGTAATTGTGTTTGCGCAGTGAAGAGTGTTGGAATTTAGCCGATAAATCGGGCTTACGGGAAACGGCAAAAGTAACGGGGTTTTTTTTTTAACAAGCACTACGCTGGTTAAATTGGTGCCCAAACACAACACGTGACTAACGCAACAAAAATGTATTTTTTTTACAAAATTGCGCAATATATATTTTTAAACAAAACATTTTTGACGGATTTCATAGGAAACAATAGGACAAGAGAAATAAAATCAATAGAACAAGAGAAATCAAATCGAATGTAAACAATCATTGGCGCAGCTCTCCTGGTGCGGTTTTCGGGCCGTTCCGCGCGTCGTTCAACACGAAGTCTGACGTTTCGCTCCTCATCCTGAGAGCTTCTTCAGGAACTGAAAAAAAAACGCGAAGAATCCCATCAATGCTTGAGGCGAAACGTCGTTCACGGAGCCAAACAGCATGCGGTACACTTCCAAAATCATCCACGTCGTCGTCAACGGCGGTGGCAGTCCCTCGGGGCTCGAGGATGACGTCCGTCAGGTTTGGTGACGGCTCTTGAAGTGGCTGAGGAGTCCAATTCTGGATCCACAGCTCTTTGGGCATTGGTGGGGGTGGGGGGGGGGGCACGTGCTCCCAGGTGGTAGTCGGATCCGCAGTGCCGGGTTGGCTTCCTTTGCCTTTCTTTGCGGTGGCGGCGATCCGGTTCGGCATCGAGACGTTGGGTCTCCCAAAATGTATCAGGGACCTAAACAGCGCAACCACGAATGTCGGGGCTACAATAATCATCTGGATGACAATGTTTGACTCTTTATCGATTCGCTGCTAGATAAACTTTAAAACTTATTTTTTTTTCACCAGGTAAAGCCCACTGAGCTGTGTAGTTCTTTTTCACAAGCAACCTGGCTCTCTCAAATGATCGTTCAATGAAATGGCTTTTCGCATGGAAATTTATAGCAGCCAAATACACTGAACGCGTGAGGTTTATTCTAAAATGTGGAGGGAAAGCCGGAAGACCCGGAGAAGCATTCACGCGACCACAGGGAGGACATGCAAACTCCAAATATACAGCAGGTATCAGGGTCGGGATCGAACCCACGACATCCTGTAAACCAGGCGAGGTAGATTTGAAGCTTTCGTGACTGCAATGATTCATATTCTCAGGTTTTTTCGGTAAAGTCACGTAGGTAAAACATTCTTACCAACTACCATTCTTGGATATTCTGTTTAAGAGGAGGCTTGACGGATCCTTGGGACATTCTGTCTACAGGAAAGCCACCCACACAGATTCCTACCTGAAACCGGATTCCCACCACCACCCATCTCAAAAGAATTCTCTCATCAAAACGCTATACCACAGAGCCCATGGCATTTCTGACCAACACCACCTGACTGATGAATTAAGACATGTACATCGGGCCCTCAGGATGAACGGATACTCTGACCGTACTATCCGCCAAGCTGTCTCTCCCACCACACAGAAACAACCACATGAAACTCCGACCAAAACTATCACGTTACCATACATAGCAGGCGTGACCAAAAAGATCTCCAAAATTCTAAACAAACATAAGATCCAAGTCCGATTCAGCGCAGTGCATAAAATCCGTGATCTGATTCCATCTGTGAAGGATGTCGTTCCTGACTTACAGTATCCTGGAGTCTACAAATTGAGTTGCATTTGTGGTGATTGCTACATTGGAGAAACAAAACGTCATGTTGCTGATCGTGTCCGCGAGCACAAGTCAGATCTGAAACACGGCAGAACTGATTCTTCGGCCGTTGCCGATCATTGCTACAACTCGGCGGGCTCTCATGATATTGTCTTTTCCGAGACCAAGGTTCTCTGCAAGCCTCCTGGCTACCATCAAAGGTTTGTACACGAAGCCATACAAATATACAAACACAGACATAATTTCAACCGTGATGATGGGTACAAACTCAGTAATCACTGGAAAGATGTTATTAACCACGCAAAAAAGACTTAATTACACTTTTTGGACCATCTTATCTGACAGGCACTATTTTAATTTACTTCACCGAGTGTTAACATCCCCAGTTATTTTTAACAGTACTCTCTTCATTTTTCAGCCTGCATTGGTATAAACATGGGCATTTTCGTTCCTTTGTTCTATCATGTGTATCAGACCTCCCCTCCCCCCTTTCTGCCCATTGTGTTGGCGTGCGCAGCAGCCGCGTCCAAGCCGTCGCCAAATGTTTTGTTGGCTCCCTCCCCCTCCCACCCCCCTCCCTCCCGATACGTTCCATTCATTGGCTACCACATTCTAATGAACTCCCCCCCCCTCTCCTCCCCCCCTTCAACTTGCTTATAAGGGATTACATTTTGAATCATTGCTTCACTTGATGCAGCTAATCTGGCTGTGACGGTCCCACCTGATGACGGAGACTTGTGTTGCCTCCGAAACGTCGTGAATTTTATTTTTATTTTTGTTTTGTTTTATTTTACTTTCATTACTTTTAATGTTTTACCTACGTGACTTTACCGAAAAAACCTGAGAATACCAGGCGAGGTAGTTAACATCTCCTAACCACCGCAGCGCCCCAATGAATGCACCCCCGTTCCATGTTGGCTGTGGGGGTTGTTGGACCATACGTGACACGCGTTGGTCAGTGCAAGTTGGTGAAGTGAGTGCAGAGACAGGACCGGTTCAAATAACAATGTCGCTACTGGTGTTAACCTTGGCTGGGCATTGAACTCAGGTCATGAAATGGAATAGGCCGTAGGGCACCCACAAACTGCGCCACCACTCTCTCCGTGAAGTCTCGTATCAGGGGGGTATAATCAGAGGTCATCAACATCTATCACGTAATTGTTCAGACCAATTAGGACTCACTGGAACATTGACCTCACCGGACCTTATGATAACCTTGCATTTAATCATCTTGGAGTTCAAATAGCTTGACCTCAAGGTGCACAATGTTCACACGTTTTGCCAGATAATCTCACTAAACAATCACAAGTCGCACACCACTTGTGTTCTTTTTAATATAATCTATACACCATAAAATGTGGGTGTTTTTTTTCTTCCCACACGTGTCAGTGTGTGCGTGTGTAGACGAGGGAGAGTTGTGTCGGTGTGATTAACGCACTGCGTTAATCAGCTGGACGACCTGAATTGGATTCCTACTCACAGCCTCAAATGATTACCTGGTGCGGTGTGTAAACATCGCCACTAGGGAGACAAAGGCGGCCAGGCGTGGTGCTGGCCACCCACCCCCTCGTGTACCTTACCGGCTTTCATAGGTACTCGCTAACAGCACGTGCCCCAACAGTCTACTGAGGCTATACGGGGAAGTTTTGTCTTTGGTATTTGTCTGTGTATACATTTAGAAGATGGAACATGCGATGTATAATGCTCTGAATATATAACTTATCTCTGTGCACTGGAAATAGTATGTCCGTTTGTATGTTCATGCACAGACACTTCATATGTCTTCATAAAAAAAAACTACAAAGCCACTCAACCGATTGCTACGAAACTTACTGCATGGCTTACAAATTCCAATGCCCCCACATAGGTGTAAAATTTTCGGGCGTTGAAATGGTAAAAAAAGATACTCATGAAAATGTGGCACTGTACACAAGCTCCCATGAAGCAGGCGAGTGTCAGAACGCTTGGACTTGAGCTCGTGCCTGCTCAGGGCTTAACACGCCGCTACTCCTGATGCAATACATCGGGCTCAACCACCTCGAAGTCAAACAACAGATCTTGCTCTACATCAACATCAGCCGTTCGAAGAAGAAGAAGAAAGTCACAATTTCTCACTGACATTTTCCAAAACGCTGCTGGGTTGGCTTGGAATTGGGATCATCGGCGTAAGGCACTACCACTAGAGTACAATATTTGCCTATCCACAATAATTCGATATTATTGTTCCGTATTTTCCTATTATACTGTAAACGGCTTTTGAAGAAAAAAAATGAAGCCGTTTCGTGAGGACGCACTAAGGCAAGGTGGGTGTCACACGTTCCCAAATAATTTCTGTGACAGCGTTCCAGACTGTTCCAGCTGAAATGAAGCAGTTGCGTGTGCTACTTACGAGCGGTCGTCTGTTCATCTGTGCTTCTTAATTCCATCGACACTTCAGGGTTTGTTTTAATCATTGCGTGAGGTGCAATTCATAATTGATGATGATTGTAAGCACGCACGCCTAACTTTTTGCATCTGTGTACGCATTCGCATTTTCCTCTTTGCACGTGCTCATAGAAGCGTCAATTCCCTGAATAAATTGGAGGCTGCCTTAAAGACTGGCCCCGTCAGCTTGTTATGTTTTAATCCTGCGAGTAGAGTCTAATTATTATTATTATAGCAGGCATATAAATAAGGTATAGCCTAGCCATCAAAGGGAAAATTTTATTAGCAATACAATACTTGTGTGCTTGCCACTCGGATATGACCTGTGTTGATTTTGGCTCTGAAAAAATGTCCTGCTTTTAGCGCCTTTCGCTATTTTGCCCTTCTGAGTTGGGATCGCATTGCGTAAAAAAAGTCCTTTCATTGCTACCCTGGGAACGACGAAATGTATTTTTTCCTTCCAGGTCACCTATGAGATACTCCTCGTTAATTTATCCATGACCGTTAAGCCCACACTAACTAGGCGTCATGAAACAGCACTTCGATTACAACGAATTAACGATATTTTGAAATAACTATTTACATTTTTTTTCCAGCTAAGGTCCACTGAGATATACATCTCTTTTTCAGAAGCGACATGGCCACAAATGATAGCCCAATGAAGTGGCTGATCACGCGGAAATTTATCGCAGCCAATACCCTAAACACGAGATGTTGATTTTAAATGTGGAGGGAAAACCCGGAGGAGCCGGAGAAAAATCCACGTGACCAGGGGGAGAACACGCAAACTCCAAATATACAGCAGGCGTCAGGGTCGGAATCGAACCCACGACCTCCTGTGTATCAGGCAAGGTAGTTAACATCTCACCACCGCTGCTCCCAATTGTTATGCGCACATTAAATATACCACAATTTATATCAGGCCTTCACTCAAAGGGCTTAACATAGGTGACAGAACGATGACAGAATGGAATGATGGAATTGACGGGGTCGTACAAGGAACGAGTGACCGCCATAGAGAGGTACTTAGGGATCACAAAGGGAGAGGGGAGGGACGGGAAGGAGTGGAGGAGCGAGGGGAGGGGAAAGGAAGAGATGGGGGAAGACGTGAGGCTTCAAGAAAGGAATGGGAGGAGGTTAAGGAGGTGGGGCTGCTTCATGTGCAGTGGGGGGGGGGGGGGGAGGGGGTGCAAGGACCAACCACGAGATTGGGCACAGGGAGAAAGAGAGACAAAGACGATTGGGAATAAAGAGGACGATAAGCGAGATGGAGGGAGTGGAGAGACGCAGAATAAAATGTTAAGGTGCGGCCCGGCGATTGATTGCTCACGCCACGCCTGGCTCGTGTGATATCTCGAAAGCCCCCCGCTTGAGGGTATGTTGGCCTACTCTTCCATGCAGGCCAGACGTGGGAGTACCCACACTTTACCAAACCACAAACCACCTGCCGATCGACTGGCCGTGGTGAACGCGTTTATGCGGCTAGGCGAAGAGAGGTGGGAGATTTTAAAGCAACTTGCCACCATTGTTTCAAACTGCTGCGCTGGGAGGTCAAATCAAACCGGTGACCTCTGGATCGCGTGCTAACGATTACCGCGCGGGAGCATCGTGTTACACGCATTGAATTGTCCTTGAAAGATGTACACGTTTGCATGTTTTCGTACGGGTCTTTTACACAGATGTCCATCACTAGCCAGAACCACTGGCCACCATCCGTTCTGATGACGTGTCGCGCCTAAGCCCACGTTTGTGTTTCTTCACAGTTAATGTGACGTCTCTGTCGTGCAAGTGAACTCTAGCCGCACATGTTCCCCATCCTGCCTCTGAGCGTAAATGCACGCTTTCGAATCCTCCGTGAAAAGTGGTCGCTTGCACAAAATACAAACGTGACCACCTTTTATTCATTACAAAATTCCGTGATCCGTCGTGCCTGCACAACATACCGCCGAGCCGCTACTGGGAGGGCCACATTGCAGAGAGGGCGATCCAGATGTTTTAAAGTTAGATGGGCGGAATAGAAATTTATAGCGATGCAGTTGCAATGTGTCGCGGTGTGACTAATCCCTTTGCTCAGAGGCGCACCCACGCCATCTGCGCAAGGCCGAGTGAAGTTTTAATGAGGTCTCCCCATTGCACGCCGCGTCACGTCCCGCGCGCAATTTTTTTCTTCTTCCCAAAAGGTGGTCTCCCGTGACATCGGTTGACATCACCGCCGTTAGCACGAAGGCGCACGCGAGATTGTTACCTCATGTCAGGACAAAATCCCAAATCCAGAATGATACATTTTGAAATGTAGCCTTATTATGGTATGGCTCTAATGACGAAATTACCCGCGTGATTTATCGCAGTGCTACGGCACTCTATCCACCCATTGTCGTCTCTCTTCGCAAGCTCTTACAAAAATAACCTTGCTCGATTCAATAAAAGTGTTAAGCCCTATCTATTACAACCCTGATAGTGCTGTTTGTCGCTGGCCTCTTAACGTTTTTGGCTTCAGAGTCTATGATCAGCAAATGTTTTTTTTAACAATACTGTATATTAATAAAAAAAACAGTGCACGACAAATAGCAACAAACCCTAACACATTTGTGAACAACACTGCCTTAAAAAGGAAATATGTGTACATGTAAGAGGTGATATTTCAGGCAATGGCTCTTGTAAGTATGTACGTACTACACATGTATGCTGAACTTCTTTCGCACCGTACGTGGCCAACCGTACCAATCGGAGGTGCAGGGCAGTGTGAGTACTTCAGGTGGGGGCCCTTCCAAATCTGATGGCCTGGGTTGCAGAGACGGAAAGCCAGCGAGATCAAACCTGTGAACCCCTTATCAGTGCCCTACCTTATTACAGACAAATTTCAGACCGTATTGGTCACCCCGTGCCCTTATATATATAAGTCCCAACCCAAGGGATAAACACAAACAAATAGACAACAAACTATTTTTTTCTGTATCGAAACGGCTGTACGCCGTATGGACCTGAAAACTCAATTTCCCTTTACAAGAATAACGGGGTAAACCCAGCCCAGCGCAGGCAAAATTCTCCCCTGCGACTAAGCATCAGCTCCACCTCCGCGTGCCACGGACTCCATAGTGATCGGAGGTACCGCGTCGTGGCGGCGCGAGAGTCCACGAGGTCGCGTGTCGGAGGTGACAGACGAAGTCTGAAGTACGTATGTATTTTGAACTTCTTTTTCACCGTACCTAACCAACCGTGCTCATCGGAGGTGCGAGGGAAGGACAACAATAAAAAAAGCAGTTCTAAAGAAATGAGTTTTCAGTCTAGATTTAAAAGTACATCGCTCGAGTGGCTTCCTAGTATCGGAAGGGAGAGCGTTCCAGACGGCCGCAGAAGCGCATCTGAAAGCATGCGACGATGCGGTGACATTCTTGATTCGACGGTTAGCCACAAGCCGCTGCTGTGAGGATGACCTTACGGTGGGCGATTTGAAAGCAGAGCTGTTTAGTTTTGTGTCGGAGCGATGTCGTACACAGAGAAGGGCCTGCGACCACGGGCCAAGAGTAAGGTCTGCGACCACACCTGAGTAACTCTACCTTGCTTGAAAGTTTCCGGATAGTTCCATTCCTTTTCGGCTCACGCTACTTAAATAAGTATCGCACTGAGACTTTAATTCATTTTATTTTATTTAACTTGTCTCGTATCAAAGGCCAATCGCAGTTCATCGCAGTGTGCATTTCTATCTGGGGCTTGAAATAATAAGACTGCTCATAAATACCCACCGCAATTGGTTAATTGTCGGCCACATTGATAATTGCTTTCGGGGAATTGTTTCGTGATATATTTGATTGCACCGGTTCTCATTTCTGTGTTGCTGCTGCTGCAGGAATGGCGCCTTGTTTGTGTTCTCGGTGTTGTGTGGGAGTGTCAATCAGTGGGGTAGCGGTGGTTGTTTTGGGCCCTGGTGCATAGAAGATTGCCCACCCCCCACACTCCACCCCCGGCGCCGCCTGGGTTCCCTCCAGCCCGTGGGCCCTCTAATCCATGGCTACAAAGACCCAATATTTTCGAATTGTTGGTGCCATCTAAGATGGAAAAACTTGAACTGTAGCGACATCTTTAAAATCACCAACATTGTGATAACTTTTTGTTGTAGTTTGTGCCTTTTCATTTGGTGCCATTTCTTTATTTGTTTATTATTTATGTTTGCTTGGTAGTAGAGTTTTCATTTGCTTGGTAGTTTCTCTATCAAGGATTTTGTCCTCATATATAATCAATGTCCAGCGCTATGGGATGCCATTAGCATGAATTACGCTATTAATAATGAAAGCATTATTATTATTAACTGTCAATTAAAGCTATGGCATAGATGTAAAAAAAACATCTTATCACGTAATTCACTTTTAATCGCTGTAAACTGTTATCGCGAAACAGTTGCCACTTCCAGTCGCACCGAATTGCACATACGTACGCTGAACTTCTTTCGCACCGTACCTAGCCGACCGTGCTCATCGGAATCGCTGCCCTGGCTCCACGGACTACCGGCGCAAATTCCCCAGCGTGCCCACTCCCGACGGCTACGCCACCGCAGCCGCCCTCCGCCCTCGGTTGGCGACGAGTGGCCCGGCCCGTCCGTGGGTCCCCACTCCGCGCTTTCCCACAGCGCTCACTTCAACATGCCGTGAATGAACTGGAAAACCCATTAACAATCACACGCGGCCAAATCTCTCCACCCGCTCCCCCCCCCCGTCTTAAGCCCAGACTGAAGTCCTTCCTTCTCTCGTCCGCCATTGACTGGTTACTTCTCTAAAAACACTCTGCCCAATGTCCCCACCTCCTTGCCCTTCCACTTAAATCCTGATCACCCCCGCCCCCCCCTTTCCCCTGGTTTACCGTTTCACAGTATGGATATGATCTTGATTTGAAGCTTTCGTGACTGCAGGAATACATACACTTTGGTTCTTTCGGTAAAGTCACGTGGGTATAAAATGAAATAAATCACGACGTTTCGATCGCAGGGTTCAGAAGTTCCACTGCTGGATGATATTTGTTTCCGCCTGATGACGATCGCTTGTGTTGCGATCGAAACGTCGTGATTTATTTTATTTTATACCTATGTGACTTCACAGAAAGAACCAAAGAGTATGGATATGCATTACGGTGCACTTTCCATCTGCGTGGCTCGTTGGATTATCCTTGCTTCGCCATTCTGTACGTTTTTGCGGATTATTGAACTTCTGTTGCGCGTCTCCTCTCTGTGCGTTTTCAGGTCGAAAGTGCACGGTGAGGTCGTCCCGTGTTGGACAACGCCGTGCTTGCAAACATACTTCTTGTCAGATTAAATTATCGCGTGGTGAATTTAGCAATTATCGTCATCGTCGTCGTCAACCAGAGTGAATCCGCCGCTGGATGAAAGCTTCCCGAAGCCACTGCCACCTCAGACGGTCCCGGGATGCAACAATCCACCTGACACGGATACACGAGCTCGTTTAAGTTGCTCCATCTCTTCGAGTGGACGCACTCTCGGACGCGTTCTGTCGCCCAACAGTTTGAATCGTACCGGGTATGAAAGGAGACCTTTTTGGAGCAGCGGACAACTGTCAAGCCTCAACAAATGTCCATGGCCCACCATGCAGTCGGAAAATCTGGCGTTTCGTGAGAGAAAAGAGAGAGAAACATAATTCAAAGAAAATCGTAGCTTCTGCGACAGTTCCGCGGCGGATCAATTCCCAGGGCCACCTTGACCACCAGAGGCCCACGAACCCACAGGCTGGGACACCGCCGGTCGTAATCCCTCACGCTCTGGCGGGCACCTCATGGTCGGCACGCTAGACGTGCGATGTTTTGCCTTACGGCGAACCGGAAGGAATGGCGCTCAAGATGCAGCGGGTTCACGGCGCCGCAAGCGCCGTTCACGGTCGTTATGGGAGGGCCGGGTGCTCCCATTGAGCTGATGAAAACATAAGAACAATAACACTGGTCAACAAAAAAAATACATTTTTTTCTGGCCTGGACTTTTGCAGCTGTTTTAGACTAATTTCAGGGTGCTGATTCCAAATCTGATCTCAGAGTTGCTCTATCACATCTCATTTTTATGCTATCGGCATACTCCATTTTCATTGATTTTACCCGAAATTAACTCTGTCACTTATGATTGCAAGTTGTTGCGAGTCAGTGACTGCTTTAGTGTTAAAATATGGTGCTGTATTTTTAGGATAGTGTGTTTATAATATAATTTTATGTAGATATCCACATTTATTTAATATTTTCTTCTGCAGTTTTTATTGAAAATACAATATTTGATATCTCCAAAACCTGATGTGATAGACAATAACTGATGCCAGATTTGGAATCAGCACCCCAAAATTACATTAGAACCGTTGGAATACCTTATGCCAGAAAAAGTGTGTTGACCAGTGTTATAATAGGATTTACCCTTGCTGACAATGAAACGGGAGGCATTTAGATGTTCAAACACCAAATGGATTTCATATTTAAAGGCAAGTCTGCTTTGACCACACGTGCCTGTGGCAAAACAAGCTCTGATAATCTCTCCGCATTGTCTTTGAAGCTGATTGGCCTGCACTAGAGTCGGCCTTCTTCATGGCCTAGTCTCACCGGTGTCAGACCAGAGAACATCGCCAAACGACCGAACATTGCCAGAGCATGTTTGTTTACATGCTTGATGCCTTTCGATAGGTGTGTGAATTTTAGATGTTCGAACTCTTAGCAGAACTCCTATTTTATTGCCAGAAAGGGGGGAAAGCATCTTTCTCCCCCCCCACCCTCCATCATTTTTAGATTACCGGCAAAAAAAAGCTTCCCACAGACACACAAATATGTTGTCCATCGAGCGTCCGCTTCGCGATGCGCCGAGGTCCGAGAGGGTGTGGGTGGCCGGCACCTCTCCGTCTTGCCTCCCACCGGGGTGCCAAGTGAAACCCCCCTCGCCCACGCCTCCCCCCCCCTGGGGTGCCAGGTGGAGTTGATCTGCAGAAGGCCCCTGACTTGGTGTGAGGCAATTAAAATAGTTGGGAACATTTTCGGGGGAGGGGAGGGAGGTGACGGGGGGAGAGTGGGGGGGGCCTTGGTGGCTGCAATCAATCCCAGGTCGCCAGGGTGGAAGAAAGAACAGGGCACTCAACTGGAGCTCACACTCTCATCTCCCTCCTCCTCCTGGCTCCTCCTCCTGCCTCCTCCTCTCCGAGGTTTACAATGGCTCGCTTTAATTATTAAGCCCGGGTGAAGAAGGGGGGGGGGGGGGTGAGCCACAGATCCTGGTGCCCGCCACCCAGCTGATGAATTAAATGTTACCCTGGGACGTTTTGAGAGGTGGTGAGAAAGTTGCGGTGGCTTCGTTCGGAGCGGGCGATTGCGGGGCTGCACCTTTGGTGAGTCCGCGTGGAATCGCTGTGGCTATTGCTCGTGCCACGCGTGCGTTGGGCTGACGTTTGGGCAATGACCCTTAGTCGGAGGAGAGAGACGGCAAGACGAGATGTGTTTACTTTATAGTTGGAGACTGCACGTGACGGTGTGCGGCTCTGAGAAAACGGCGACAATTTGAAGAAAGTTGACACAAACGGATTTGAATTGACATTACGAGCGGTTTGCTCCTTACTTCACATTTCACATCAAAGAAACCTTTACGACGTAAAAGAAGAAGAAAAAAATAGCAACCAATTTTAACACGCAGTCATGGAATGCGAGTGTCGAAACGAGTTGCCTTAAAAAAAGCACTAACTTGTGACGTCTTTGGGGATCTGATGTCCCCATACGCTTTTGGCACTGAGAGCAAAACAAGTTGTTGCTCACACTCGCCGTTTGCCACTCCCTTGTGACTGGCTGGCATTTCTTCTTAATTGGCCATTTGTCCTTGAATCCTGGGCAAAGAGACAAGCGGTCTCAAATCACCGCCACTTTCCAAAGGGTGCCACGGTGGCTATGAGATGTTTACTACCCCGCCTGGTATACAGGAGGTCCTGGGTTCGATCCCAACCCTGACGCCTGCTGCTGTATATTTGGAGTTTGCGTGTTCTCCCCTTGGTCGCGTGGAGTTTTCTCCGGCTCCTCTGGTTTTCCCTCCACATTTAGAATCAACATTTCGTGTTTCGGGGTATTTTGCTGCGATAAATTTCCGCATAATCAGCCACTTCATTGGGCTATCATTTGTGGCCATGTAACTTCTGAAAAAGAGCTGTATATTTCAGTGGGCCTTAGCTGGATATTTTGAGTTTGCATATTTTCTCTCCCCGTGGTAATGTGGCTTTTTCTCCGCGTCCCCTGGTTTTTCCCTCCACATTTAGGAACATAAGGGTACGAGTATTTGGCTGCGATACATTTCCACATGATAAGCCACTTCGTTGAGCTATCATTTGTGGCCAGGTCGCTTGTGAAAAAGAGCGTTATTCGCTAAGTGTGCCTTGGTTATTTATATCCCGTCAGGCCACTGCTAGTTGAAGGCTTCCATTGGTACGTCCTTTATGAGAGTTTGTTTGACCATACTTCACCAAGCAGATTGATTGTGAGTTGATAACGTAGGGCGGAGCAGTACAGCGGTCCAGATACCAGATATCACTCGCAATAACTGATGTTGTCAACCGGCCTCGTCGCCACTGAAAAAGAGTTTCTTGGCTCAATGGGCTTTACTCGGAAAACAGACTTTTGTCAGCCATGGCCAGAAAACACATTCCTGCGGAGGGAGCTGGTAGTAACGTTGGGTTGCTCGGTCAATGGCCAGGGTCAACGGCGGCGTGGTGTATTCCGCAAATATGCCCGACTGTGAGGGCGGGCACAAGCCGGCGTGAGTAGGTTAAACGTTGAATTGTATAAGGGCACCACGGGGTGACCAGCCCCTCCCCACCCAGCCCCACCCCTCCCACCCCCCACCCAACCCCACCCAGCTCCTCCCCACCCTCCCCACCCAGCCCCTCCCCAACCAGCCCGAGCCCTTCCACCCCCCACCTAACCCCACCCTCCCCACCCAGCCCCTCCCCACCCTCCCCTCCCCACCCAGCCCCACCCTCCCCTCCCGACCCAGTCCCTCCCTCCCCAGCCAGTCCCTCCCTGCACAACGGACACAATAATCCCTTGTGGGCTGGTGTAACCAGGAGGTTCCTACCAGTATTAAACTCAGGTCACTCTGTGCATAGCAGCAGCGTGCTAACCACTGCGCCACTGCTCTCCAGGGGCAATGACGGAGGTGTCTAAACTGTTATTTTTACTGTTTTTATTTTACCAGGTAAGACCCACTGAACTGTATAGCTCTTTTCACAAGCGACCTGGCCACAAATGATAGCCCAACGAAGTGGCGTATCGTGTGGTAATTTATAGCAGCGAAATACTCTATCGCTTATGTTTCTAAATGTGGATGGGAAAACCAGAGGACCCGGAGAAAAATCTACATGACCACGGGGGGAACGTGCAAACTCTACATATCCAGGCATTGTCAGGGTCCAGATCGAACCCGTGACCTCCTGTATACCTGGCGAGGTAGTTAACATCTCGCCACCGCGGTATCCTTTGCCTCTAGGAGACCAGAGCAGAAGAGAGACTCCAACCTCCCTTTGCACAGACAATTATTATGATATCACTTAAATTGCAAGTCGTGTGAGGATAGGGGAGGGGTGGTGATGCAGGACTGCTAAGCCGTGTCAGGTTGGGGAAACATTGGAGCATGAATTATTAACAAGCTAATAAAGCAGCGATTGATGATGGTCGTCTTATTTATGGTGCTCATATTCAAACGATCAGTACTTGTATTACTTCTTCTCCTCTCGTATGGAGTGTCAGAAAAAAACCAACATTCCACGATTACACGCTTAATGTTGTAAGCCATTCCACGTCACCTCTGGGTTGGCAGCTGAATGGCGTCCGCTTGCTCTATCAGAATCTCGCGTGTTGTATTGGAGCAGCCATCTGTGCTAAGCGTGTGATTTGTTCGCACCTCACCGCATTTTCTGAATTCAAGAAGTTTTACATTTTTGTGGACCCCCTCTGCAGTATTGGGCCATGGACAAATGTGGTGTTAGCCCCCCTCCGCCCCGTCCACACCCCCTTTATATCCAGCCCTGGCGCTCCCCCCCCCACACTGAATATACAAGTACACCTACGAGGGTTTAAACAAAAGTGTTGCCACGGTATGGTACTGATATCTCCCCGTATTTTTCTTGGGTCACCAGTGAACTAATTGTAGATGAAGCTATGGAGAACTCTCTCACGTGCGTACGCCTTATCTCTAAAGAAGCGGGGGGTCAGTCTTAAGTTGATCCTTTCAAGCTGCAGTGTATGGAATGGGACTTCGGGCCTGCAAGCCTGGCCATTTTCATGCTTGATCAGCTATGAAGCCGTAATGGAAATATCACGTGTTTACTTTACATTTTGCAGAGATGTGCGTCGGGTAATTGTGCGTGCGTGTGTATGTGTGTAGCAGTTAGCGTGCTGCGCTCACGGCCAACACCAGTGACGAGTATCTGAGCTGGTCCTGGGCCTCCCCTAGGTCGACTCAGCCTCAAATTAGTACCTGGTGTGTGGTGTGTAAACATCGCCACTGGGGAGACAAAGGCGGTCGGGCGTGGTCCTGGCCACCCACCCCCTCTTGTACCGTGCCAGCCTTAATAGGTTATTGCTAACAGTACTAGCCCTAACATTCTGTTTAAGACAATATCTGCAAAACATCAAGAAAACATATGGATATGCTTAGAGGTTGATTGTGTGTGCATTTGTATGCACTCTGCTCGGTGACCTGAGTTCGATTTCAGCCCACAGACATCAGTGACGCATATCCGAGATGGTTCTGGGCCTCTCCTAGGTCGACTCAGCTTTAAATTAGTACTTGTATGTACGTAGAACTTCTTTCGCACCGTACGTGGTGTGCAAACGTCGGCGTTGGGGAGACAAAGGTGGCTGGGTGTTGACCAGGCTACGCCACTCCCGGAGTGCATCTCTCTCGCCTTCATATGTGCTCACTGGTAGCACTTGCCCAAATAACCAATGCGGCCTATGTGGGGCCTCTTTGTACTGTGCAATGTACTAAAGATAGCATGAAACAAAAAAATAATATTTATAAAAGCTGGAACAGAACACTTTAGTGCTGCTGCAATACGAAAGTAATGTTAAATATACACTGACAAAATACCCCGCAATTTTTTTCTTAGGTATCAATAGTATAAACTGTATTTTTTTTTTATATGAATTCCTCCTCGAGTGCTTTCACCTGACATGTATGGTATGTTAAACAAACGTAATAAATACCATGTCAAAGCCATTTTCGTGCATGTGGGTATCATAAATATCCAATATGCAGCCCATTTAAAATAATTCACAGTCCTTTGTCAACGCGTTGCAGGATGAAGACCTCTCCGTCCTGTGCCAGGCATTGCTTTGGTTTGGTTTATTTTGGCACAGGTGAAACTAATTGGGTAATAAATGCTCATTTTTGGAATGGGGACCTGGTTACAGCAAAGAAACAAAAATACATGGTAAAAAAAAATGAAAACCACTAAATAAAAAAAACAAAGCGTATGGATCCTTGCAGTCACGAAAACTTCAAATCTAGAAAAAGATACAACAAAAAAGCAACCCAAAAAAAATGGTACGCGATCCAGCTTCCGCATGGCAAGGTTGCTTTACCCATACTTGACCATGCTAATCGTCAGTGTGGGTTGATAAAGGTCAGTGTGTGTGGGGGGGGGTAGGCAGGAACGAGGACAGGGATCAGATACCACTCACCGCCGATGTTAATGTCAGCCGCGGTCGGGAGTCAAACTCATCTCACGGGGTCCGTTGCACAAGTGGGCGAAGCACGGTCGCTCCTCCGTTGCAGTCGAGATGCGTATGTGCACATCCACGTGTCTATACACAAAATTGGGAACGTCGCCATGGGTAATGGTGTAATAGTTACCACACTCGACTCGAAATTCAAAAGTCACGGGATTCAGGCACCCGTCGAGGCAGTCTGGAACGACTGGGCAAGTCTCTTTAAAAAAAAACCAACCACCTCCGTCCACTCAGTGTTACGGGTGGGTGCACCACGGTGTCTCAATCGGTCGGTCACGTGTCGTGGGTTAAAGCGTGGGTACTCTTACCTCTTCCGCGACGTCTGACCAGCGTGGAAGAGTAGGCCAAATGACCTCTATCGGAGCTTTCTGGAGCTCATTCCAGTGGGAGGCCCTTCCGCCAGCAGTGATGTGATCAGGCAAACGTCAGGGCTACACGGTTTTGTTTTTATACTCCAAATAACTGCGTGTGTGTTTGCCACAATATCGCACTACTGCGCTGTGACATGGCCACTGGTCTCATAAATAAAAAAAACACATCAGGAGGGCGTCTTATTCTCTTGGGCAGCGCGAAAGTCACACGTAAGTTATGCTGACAGTTATCAAGTGAATTCAGGATAATATCTCCAGACACCTACTTGCATGTGGCAACCCGTAAGCAGACCTTTGGTCCAAAATCTCACACATTCACCCTAACCTTGACCCGCGCAGCTTGTGCCCCACTAATCTGTTTCACCAGCCCGAGTTCTCCGATTGTTGGGCCTGCGAAAGCAGAGCTGTTGACATCCTCTGACTATGTCGGCTCCGACGCATATTTCACACCTACGCTCGCTGCATTTTCACTCGACATAGTTTCGACGAAGACAACAGAATAACAGAACCCTGATGCCTGGATACAAAGGGTCGCCGCACGGATATAAATAAGAACGTAGGTGTGGTCTAAGGTGGGCAACGGAACCAGGTAAATGAGGGAGGACACAGAGAAGAGGCAAAGAGGAGAAAAGTGTGAGTTTTCTATTCAAACTTTAAAGCAGTTTCCCATTGTAATGAGTGTGGAGCAGTGTCCATCACTTGTTTACAGTCTTTGGTCAATGGTGGAAAGTCCACGTTCCCATGGCAGGGGTGAATCGTACGATAAGCCAACAAGTGTCAGCTTCTATTCTGCTGTCCACATAGTATGAACTCCCCCCAGCCACCCGTGTTATCGACTGCCTGTTTAAGTCCACTACTGACTGCCACTCGTTCTCCGTGCCACGAATGCTTCCACAGTTTCTGTAAAGCATCCCGAGATGGGCACGTGTTGTCCGTGATGTTTGTAAAGCCACGCTACGTGCATATTTTATAGACCTATAAGAGACCCACACTATGAGATCTCCTTTACCAGTGGCAAAATATAGTAATAGGTTTTTACCCTTTCAACTGGTAGAAAACTGGCACCTTTATACAAAGCATCATGTTTGCAATAACCACAACACATGCAGTCAAAATGCAAACAAAAATAAACAACTCTGATAATGATAATGGAGACTAGGCTCGAAGAAAAGCTGTCTCGGGTGTGGACCAATCAATTTCAAGGACAGTGCATATCATTATCATTATCAGAGTTGTTTCTTTTTGTTTGCATTTTGACTGCTTGTGTTGTGGTTATTGCAAACATGATGCCTTGTATAAAGGTGTCAGTTTTGTACCAGTTGAAAGCGTAAAACCCTATTTCTATAAGAGACCCCACAAACTAACACCGAGACAACGTAGTTTCACACGGAGAACTACAGAGTCACGTAGCGAGCAAAAGAACATACACAGAGACCCTATGTGACTGCGCCTCTACGAAACAAACACGCTCAACGATTTTTTTTCTTTTTCTGCACGGCATATTGAGACGCGATCACGTTTAGCCACCGTATGAATCCAAGGGGCAACGATTTGTCATCCTCGCGCAAGCGGCAAGCCAAACGGTGCTACGGTGGACGAAGGGGCGGATGGAGCGAGTCCACTGGCGACTAGGATCTTTAACTCGTGACCTCGCGATTGAAAGGTCGCGTCGTACAACCACCGCACCACTCTGCCAGACGTGTACTTTACCATATTAACAGGGGGCACAGTGTAGCGCGTCTGTAAGACATCATTCTTGCACGCGCTGCGCGAGGAGCGTTGCCCTCCGTCGCGACAAAGGGGCATCGTGTGAAGTGGCGGTCGTAAAAGTTTATTTAAAGCAGGTGAGAGGCCATCAAGATAGCAAAGTCTCTTTTGTGGCCGGCCTGGGTCACGATGGCAAGCGCGATAATAAAAAAACCGAAACGTCAGTGACGAGGAGGGTACGAAGTTTGACGTGCTCTGACCAGTGCGGATTGTCCGTAACACGTTGAGCAGTGGGAGATTGATATTCGAAATGAGACTATTCGTTAATACTGCAGGAATCCAATTAGCTATAAAGCTACACAACAGTGCATTAACAAGCAATATGAAAACACGGTCGGAGCGCAACAAATCACTTAAAAAAAGTTATCGTACCAGGTAAAGCCCACTGCGCTCTATTAAAGAGACATGTGCCCTGCATACTCACGACAAAGGCAGTTTGCACTTCCGTAGGCGTTCTAATGTAACTTGCATCTCAGGAGTGATTGTAATGTAACAAAAAAATACTGAACGGGATCGAAAATGTTTAAAATTTACTTATATATATAAAAAGAAAACCGTAAATATATCCTTCAATTAAATGCAACGTTTAGCAATGGAGAAGCTATTAACAGGTGTTAAGTTTAAAACTTCACTAATTAATAGGAGTACAAAGTGTGAATATAAATTGTTCTAGCCCCAGCACGTGTGTACAGCTGAATACGAAGATGGGTAATCGTTTTTTTAACGAAGGCAACATTGAAACGTTCTTGGTGATACACTCACGATGGGCTAAGCAGTATGTCACAATGCAGATGAGAGCTCAGGGATGCACAGGGCGAGTATACAGGACCAGCATCTTTATTTAGACTGCAGGAGGAATCCGATAAGCTATGAAGCTCTTTGTGTAGCAGACACCGAGTATGGAGGGGTGAGGAAGCACATCTATTCACTCAAAACGCGCATAGTCTCGTCAAAACGTTAATACACAGCCTTCCTGCACACAAATAAAAATAGTTATACTATAACGCAATTTATAACCCGCACAATATTTTTAAGGGCATCAACGACGGCGACTGCGAGGCGCCGAAGCAAAGCTCAGTGGCATGGCGAAAGAGGTGGGGCCTTTAATAAAGAGGTGGTTCCTCTGAGAAAGAGTTGGGGCCTTTGGGAAAGAGGTGGGGCCTTTAAGAAAGAGGTGAGGCCTTTAAGAAAATGTGGGGCCTTTAATAAAGAGGTGGGGCCTCTGAGAAAGAGTTGGGGCCTTTGAGAAAGAGGAGGGGCCTCAAAGAGGTGAGGCCTTTAAGAAATAGGTGAGGCCTTTAAGAAAGTGGTGGGGCC
This sequence comes from Lampetra fluviatilis, assembly GCF_964198595.1. Taxonomy (NCBI): domain Eukaryota; kingdom Metazoa; phylum Chordata; class Hyperoartia; order Petromyzontiformes; family Petromyzontidae; genus Lampetra; species Lampetra fluviatilis. Next base: position 118,639 of record NC_136314.1, read on the forward strand.
TCAAAGAGGTGAGAGACCTTTAAGAAAGAGTTTAGGCCTGTAAGAAATAGGTGAGGCCTTTAAGAAAGAGGTGGGCCTTTAATAAAGAGGTGGGGCCTTTGAGAAAAAGGTGGGCCCTTTGAGAAAGAGGTGGGGTCTCAAAGAGGTGAGGCCTTTAAGAAAGAGTTGAGGCCTCTGAGATAGAGGTGGTGCCATAAAGAAAGAGATGAGACTTTTAATAAAGAGGTGATGCCTTTAAGAAAGAGGTGGGGCCTGAAAGAAAAAGGTGAGGCCTCTGAGAAAGAGGAGGGGCCTCAAAGAGGTGAGGCCTTTAAAAAATAGGTGAGGCTTTTAAGAAAGAGGTGGGCCTTTAATAAAGAGGTGAGGCCTTTAAGAAAGAGGGGGGCCTTTAATAAAGAGGTGAGGCCTTTTAGAAAGTGGTGGGCCCTTTAAGAAAGAGGTGAGGCCTTTGAGAAAGAGATGGGGCCTTTAAGAAAGAGGTGGGCCCTTTGAGAAAAAGGTGGGGCCTTTGAGAAAGAGGAGGAGCCTCAAAGAGGTGAGAGACCTTTAAAAAAGGTTTTAGGCCTGTAAGAAATTGGTGAGGCCTTTAAGAAAGAGGTGGCCTTTAATATAGAGGTGAGGCCTTTAAGAAAGCGGTGGGCCCTTTAAGAAAGTGGTGAGGCCTTTGAAAAAGAGATGGGCCTTTAAGAAAGAGGTGGGGCCTTTTAAGAAATGTGTGGTGCCTTTAAGAGAGAGAGAGAGGTGGGGGCCCCTTTAAGTGTCTCTTAAAAGTTAGTGTAGATTGAACGCTGCTGCGAATGTGCAACGGGACAGGATGATGGCCGCGTTCCAGACGGGGGGTTGCAACGGAGAAACGACGCCTGGTGATGAGTGTATTGGAAGAGAATGCACCGTGTGTCTGCTCATATAGCCCCCCCCACCCCCAGTGCCGGATTAAGCTAGTGCGGGGTTTGTAGCATATATGTTATAAAGGGGCCCTAAACTTAAAAAACACACGTAAATATTAAAACACTAATTTTTTATTTGCATAGTAAAGCAATTGTATTTTTTTCATTTGTTATACTGACAGATAATACGACAAATCGCTAACCTTAAACACCCAATCGTTCATAAAAGTTGAAGGCGGTATAGTACTATAGTAATAGAGCAAGTGCAGAATCACTGAACCGGAATTGATAGCTTGAAAGCATTTAGCGCGGGGCCCTTGAAAGTGCGGGGTTCGTAGCTACTACACATGTAGCTACTTTTGCGACTAGGATAATCCGGCACTGCCCCCACCCCCGACTCTTATCCCACCTTAAGAAGTCAAACTCCCTCCCATTCGCAACTCTGGTTTACTGCTACCACTCCCACTCACTGCCAGTTCCGTCCCCCACCCCTCACCAGCGTTTGACATGCAGGGGATGTGGCAGAGGTTATCGCTTGCCCATCAGAGGCCACTCCATAGGTGGGGAAGTGAAAAGCTTCGTGGGCTAACAAACTAATTCTGTTCAGTATTCCTCGCGCAAGGATTGCTGCCGTGGCGTAACGGATAGCAAACAGTGGACTTGAAAATCGTGAAGTCGCCGGTTTGATTCGACTCGATCTCTCGGCGTGGCATTTGTAACAGCGGTGCAAGTTTCTCAAGTCTCTCCCTGCCTCTGTTCCACACACCCAGCAGTCAAAATGTGTCCACCGCAGTTAGTTGATTGGGCAGGTTACGGTGTGCGTACTGGCTCGGGTGGAATAGTAGACCAAAATTCTGTCTGGTGGGAGCTCTTTTAGCTCTTCTTCGAGTGGAGGGGGCCCTTCCGCCAGCAGTGGCGTGAGTTAGAAATTGCAGGGCTGCGCCTGTACCACCTTGTATTTTCTACGCACACGGTTTTCCTCGCAAAATCAATCCTTGTACCTATTTTATGGAATATCTCATGACGATCCCCCGTGAAGAAGAGCGGTACATCTCACCAGCACGGCCGGGTGCTTCCTGTCGTATTGGTAAGCAGGTGAATGTACAGTGTGTAAGTTTGTTGAACTTCTTGCGCACCGCACGTAGCCGACCGCGCTAATCAGGTGCGCGCACTGTAAAAAAGAAATGAAAAGTAATACTTGCACGCATGGCCCACTCTCTCTTTGTTGTCCTCTCTCGAATTAACGTCCACGGGATTCTTGTAACGTCCACTGCGAAGCAGACGGCACGTATGTTACGGTTATGGCACCTGCAGCGTTAACCAGGGCGGCCGCTGGGCTCAACCGCTGACCGAACCCCTTGGAAGCGCCCAGATGAGCTGCTCGCCCGCCCGTTCGGCCACGTCAACCGCCTCGTTAATCCCGGCATCGCCCGTGCCGTGTGCCTCGATTAAACAACTGCGCCGGTGAAAAATAAATAACATCTCTGAGTGGCACAGAGCATAGGGTGAAAAGGCTGGGACCCCCACCCCCTTCTCCCCTCTACCCCCTCATCGTCCCCCCCCCCGCTTCCTCTACTCCCTTAACGTCTTCTTCCCTCACCTTCCCACGTGAAAAGTACGAACACAGTCACCCCACTCGCGGTCCCCACTCGATGGGTCAGCAGCGAGGCCAAATCTCCCCGCACGCCACCCCCCTTCTCCTCTAAACTCAGGAGCAGAGCGCTCGGGACTTCTGCCCGCGGAGTTTATGTACCCCCCTCCCGCCTACGTTGCAGTTCCAGGTCTGTACCGAGCTCCTACTGAAATATAATGAAAAAAAAATAAGAATTGAAGGCTGAGACCACCACGTGTCAACTAAAAACTGTCTCGCTTCGCCGCGGCCTCGGCGCGTATTAATCCCTGGATATGCCACTGTTTCGTGCGGGGAGGGGGGGAATGTAGTTTGTTGAGGAACCCACACGCACGAAAAGCAGGGTCGACATGGTTTACATGGCACGGCGAGAAGGCAAAGGGGTCTGCAGTCGATCACTCTTCCCCGCGCCCCATGGCCTGCACAGCGAAGCCCCCTTGCCCCGATAAGATAGCACCGCGAGCAGCCACACTTAGACAAACGCGGAAACTATTTTAAGTGCCTTTTATTTGTGGCCTTTGACATGAAACATGTATGCTTTGGCCTTTGATAGACGCGCATTGATTTTTAATGGGGTGCTTCTCGTGCCTGCTATAACAATACTCTCTTTTTTCGCCCATTTCGTTGATGCAAAGCGTCAAACTTATAGAGCGTTTGCGTGGGGTTTGGACCACGCGTCTTCATGAAGTCTGCAAATTGCCCTTTCAATTAAACGCCAACGAGAGACGAAGCCGTCATGCCACCTACACACATCTGTATGCGCCCCATTTGCCAGCTGAAACAGCTCATTGGAATAAAAATGAGATTGACAACTTGCACATTGAAAGGTCGCTTGTGGTGGTGGGGCAAAGTATGAGTACACCCATCTCACCCATGGTGTCTGACCACATGAAAGAGTAGGCCAAGCTGCTCTGTAGAGGGAGTGTTTCTAGACCTTCCGCCAGCGGTGACGTGAGCTACTTATTGCAGCCCTGCACCTTTACCTTTTACGAAAAACCTTTCTGACTATCGATCATCTCTTTTTCGTAAAAAACCAAATGAGGAATGTCTTTATATTTCGAATGGATTAATTGTAGCGACTGCATGCATACCATATACATAGCTATGTCCCAGACGTTATGAAAGAGATGGTAATACTCACACGTTACCCCACCACACTCAACCTGCTGATTGACGAACCGCAGAGCATCCTTTTATATTGCTGGCTGGATAGAGGTGATGGGTGGGGGGGGGGGGTCATTGTGTCAATTGCCATGCCGGGAGATTGAACCGGCCACCTCTGGCTCGTAAGTCCAGCATGCCAACCGTTACACAAGGAAGCCTTCACCGAATGCAATGTATAATTATTATACACTTGGGTATCGTGGTGTATTTTGTGTTTTACAGGGATTTTTTACACGTTGTGCTTAAAAGTGCATTGCAATTCATTGCTCTTTGCGTTATTCTTTTTTCCACGGTTTAATGTTTGCTTGCTACCGAAGGCAGGAATTGGGAATAATTTGCGTGAAGATCTGAAAACGTTCACATAAAAGGGGGCTTGACCTCGCTCGCACAAATTCAATTGATAGCCCCTGCCAGTGTCGAATGGGTTTTAGCCTCAGTCATTGATTAAATTGGTAACAGACAAACAGATGCACTGACAGCCAGAGGCTGCACTAACTTCCTGTGTGGCTGGATTTCATTTAGCCCAGGTCAGAGGTCATGCAGGGATCGTTGTTTACCTATCGGGTCACTATTCATAATGACCTGACCCACACTTCACCTTTACCTAAGGCCAGACATGGCAACAAGTGTGCCTGAGCTCACATGAATGGACTAATAAGTATAACCCGTAAAAACAAAGTTTTTCACTATAAATCCTTTATATGCGTGGCAGCGAACTTAATATAAAGGATTTAAAAATATATTCGCCTGTGGAGGACGCAGGGTTCGATCCCGCGATCTTTGGCATGGGAAGCGAGGGCGCTACCAACTGCACTACTCCACCACGGCCTGTGGAGGGATTACGCTCTGGGCTCTTATACTGTGACGTTCAGCCAAATCAATGAATGAGTTCTATTTGAATATATGTAAAATATTTGTTTTTTGCCTAAAAGTGTAAAATTTTGGGAATTTTTTTCACGAACATTAATTGTCTGTCACAATGAGTCTGTGTGGAAAATGTCAGCTCGATTGGATCACGGGAAGTGGGTTAAAAAACGAGCGAAAGATTTGCACGGTCCTAAGCAAGCAAGCAAGCACGCAAGCAATTGTATATTTGATTGTACCAATTAGTCAGTTGTCGTATGTTGTTACTGTCTAATAGTTTGAGCAATTCTACATGGATTGTGTCGGGCCCGCACGCTTTGCCTGACTTAGCTGTTTTGATTGCATGTTCTACTTCTGATGTTAAAATGTGTAGAGCGTCTTTCGACATCTGTTGGTCTTTTTCTGCAGATGTTCTCGCGGCGCCATAGAGCTTGTGTATATAGTTTGTCCAGGTGTCCATTTTTTCTTGTTTATTTAGGATTGGTTGGTTGTTGTCCGCATACAAGGTAGCTGTTGGGGCTGGTTTGTAGATGTTACCAGCTTCTTTGAGCTTCTTGTGCAGAGTAAAATTGTCATGTTTTTTAATTAGTTCTTCAATCTCGGCGCATTGTTCTTCCATCCACTTTTCTTTTGCCTGTCGGATTGCTTCTCTGATCTTCTGTTGCATTTGTTTGTACTTCTCCAAGTTGTTGTTTTTGTACATTCTTCGTTGGCTCATTAGATCGAGAATACAATGTGTCATCCATCGTTGTTTCTTTTTCGGTGGCTGATGTCCCAGCATGACTTCTGTTGTTTCTGTGATGCATTGTTTGAACGAGCGCCAGTACTCCTGAACATCTGCTGTTTCTGTTGTTATTGAGCGGATGCTATCGTTGAGATGTTGCTGTAATTGTCTTTTATCGGCGTTGTTCTTCAGTTTCTCCAGGTCTGCTCGTCTCGTCTTTGTACATTGTATTGATCGCAATTTGAGTCTTATTGTAGCTGTTACTGGGTTATGATCTGACGATATATCGGCTCCAGGGTAGGTTTTTGCTGTAATCACACTGGACTTAAACCTGATGTTAATTAGGATATAATCGATTTGGTTCCTGACGATGTTGTTGTCGGAGTCTTGCGGCGAGGTCCACGTGTACAGTCGTCGAGGTGGTAATTGGAACCACGTGTTAGCAATACTGAAACGTTCTTCTTGGCAGAATTGAACCAGTCTGTCGCCTCGTTCATTCCTTGTTCCTAGTCCGTGTTCTCCGACAATGTTCTGCATTCGACCGTGGCCAACCTTGGCGTTGAAGTCGCCGAGGATTATAGTGATGTCTTGCTTCTTCAGCGGCTTCAGCGTGTTGGTTAGTTGCTCATAGAACGATTCGATTTCATGATCTTGTTTATCTGCTGTTGGAGCATAAACCTGTAGAATGTTCACGTTGACTTTGTTGCCTGCTAATTGTAGTAGTGCTATTCGTTCTGATACTGGGGTAAAGTTGTTGACTTTATTCGCTAATTTCTTGTGTACTATAAAGGCGACACCGTATGTTTGTTTGGTGTTTTCTTCTCCTCCGGAGCAGAAGATGTGGTGTTCGCTCGATATAAACTTTTTTGTTCCAGGCCATTTAGTTTCGCTTAGACCGATTATGTTGATTTTAAGTCGATCCATTTCTTGTATGACATTGGCTAGTTTTCCTGCTTGAAGTAAACTTCTAACGTTCCAAGTTGCTACTTTGAAAGGGTTCTTTGACACAAGCTCGGAGATTCTTAGCACCCCTGTCCTATTTAAAGGACGCCGATACTCAGGGCCTTTGTTGATTTTGCTTGTCATCATTGAAGTTTTCAAGGGAGAAATAATCCAAGTAGTTTCCCGTTGCTTTCTTGGATCACCATTTATTTGAAAAGGTCATGTGGGGACCTTTCGAAACGGGTTTTGTCTGACGTCTCCACTGAACTCTTCCCGCCTTGGGTGACCCTTCTGAGAGCACTAGGCTCTCGACGGTATAGCGATCAGCTTCTCAGACGTACACAAACTCTCTCGCCGCGTTAAGGCACCGTTTCTCGAGAGAGTCAAGTTCATCAGCTTATGCAATTATCGAAAATGGGAATGTTTCTCTTTGATGGCTACTACCAGAGTGATGTGCTGTGATGTCCGCTTTGTTTTTTGTTACAGAACTGTAGTGTCCTGATTATAAATGTATACAATTGGATGGAATTCATCAGGCGCAACTTACTTCAACAAATTAAACATTAATACCACTCCAGTGTGCAACTGTGAAACAGTCCATACAACGTGTAGCGACGCAATGCCCCGATCCACTGACATGGAGGAGACATCACAGCGACAGTGGCACACTCCGCTGCTCCTGACGCCGTTACCTGCCTTGACCACCTGGATGTGAAATTGGAATCGTTGTCCCGACATCGACATCAGCAGCCGTACGAAAGAGGAAGACTTAGAACTCATCATCATCATCAGCCATTATTAATCTACTGCTGGACGAAGGCCTCCTCACGGTCCTGTGATGTAATAATCCACCAGGCATCTTCGTATCGTCTTCAAGTGACGATTGCTTGTGTCGTGATAGTTATGTATTTATTTATTTATTTTCTATCTGCGTGGCTTTACCGAAAGACTCATAGAATATGTATTTCTGCAGTCACGAAAGCTTTAAAATAGTATCCATCTCATCGATTTTCTTTTCCTCCAAGAACGTTTTTTGCCTATGAAACGAGACCTATTGTACTAAAAAAAAATCTAATGGTGAACGCTGGCAATTTCTGTGTGCATGCCTCTTGTGGCCGCGAAAAACTCGTAAATAATTCCCATTACAAGCTATTTATATGCCACATAAAAGCAAATTAACATCTGAGGGACAACAAAAGTTGTACCTTTAAACATAAACGCTGCCCACATTAAAATGCGCTTTTCATCTGAATCACTAGACTGTGTCTTGCGGGTTTCTCTGTTGTTAATAGGGGTTCTTTGTTGTTCGTTTTTTTTGTTCGTGTGTCGAGCCTTCACAATGGCTGTTTAGGGGTTTTCTTCTGATGGAAATCCAAGTAGCGTTTTAATAGGCAGTTTGTACGTACGTATGTTGAACTTCTTTCGCACCGTCCTTTGCCAACCGTGCTAATCGGAGGTGGCTTTATCCACCGCAGCCTTGACTCGTTGCTGGAGGTGGAATGCAGGAACCCTGTGGTCGTTGGGGGTGTCTTACAGGATTACAGATGCAGAGTGACCCACGATGTGCTAACAGATCTCCACGAGAGTGAATGGAGGTCGTTTTAGCTAACACATTTTTTTGATGGTGAATGGATGTCACTTTGCTTACAGATCTCTATGAGAGTGAATGGACGTTGTTGCTTTGCTGACATATCTCTGTGATGGTGAATAGATATCCTGCACCTCTGTCCACCCGGCAATAAGAACGTGTACACCACAGTAAGCACGTGTACACCACAGTCATCAAATCGTCAGGCCACGTGTGGTGGGGTAAAGCATGGACACTGCCAGCTCTTTTGCCACCTCTTCGAAGACTTCTAACCACTGTGGAAGAGAAGGCCAAATACCCTTTAGAGAGGTTACATAGAGCTCCCTCTGGTCGAGGCCCCTTTTCCAGAAGTCAATCAACAATTTTAAGTCTGCATGTTAACTTTTTTAATGAAAACTTCTGTTTTGCATCTCTCTGAATCCGACTGCAAGTGCAGCCTCGTCTTGTCTACAGTCTTTTCGATGAGCCGTGCACTTTTAATCAGCTAAATCAGTTTAATTTCCTATCTAGGGGGGTGCAGGCCAGGCATATATATATAGAAAGCCAACTTAGTGTGCATAGAGGGCCAGGCACTCCAATAAGTGAGCCAACTATGTGAACAAAAAACCCCCCCTTTACTTGAATTACCACATGTGACGGTTTACTATGGCTAGCCAGCCAGGCTGGCAGCAGTGTTGGCTTTGTAATACAACCCCCTCATTTGTAACCAATAACGGCAATAATAGTTATAAATAAAATAAAAACTACTTGCAACGAGCAAAGGCTGGATGTGGTGTTTATCATTATTTACTCGTGGGCCCGATTTCCCAGGGGCGCGATCGTAACGAGCAGGGCTGCAACGGCACATACCTGCTTCTAGCCTCGCTGGGAGAAAGCATAACGGGCCCTCTATTGATGGTACTGGAGGAGTCGTAAGTGCAAAGGCGCTGCAACGTAGTAACACGGTCCTGGGTCTAGAGGTGGGGGATGGAGGGGCGGTGGTGGTGGTGGTGATGGTCACTCCCCGTGCCTGGCCTCCCTCTGTGCCGTGTGGCCGGCGCTTTAGAAAACGCGCTCGTTGCGGGCTGGACTTGATGCACAGGAGATAAAGGCTAAAAAAATCGTGGTCGCTGGGATCGGTGCCGAGCGCGGGCTGAATGTTTGCAACTCTTTTACGGGAACAAACATTTCAGAGCAGCCGGTTTGCTCGAATCGAGAACGAAGATGACATCACCGCGTCTCATCGCCAACGCTTGAAACCCTCTACCAATGCTCTAAACCCTTGATCAACGCTTAAAACTCTCTACTAATGCTTTAAACCCTCTAACAATGCTTAAAACCCTCTACCAACGCTTTAAATCCTCTAACAACACTTCAAACCCTCTACCAACGCTTTTTAACCTTCTACCAACGCTTTAAACCCTTTAACAATGCTTCAAACCATCTACCAACCATTTAAACCCTCGACCAAAGCTTAAAACCCTCTACCAACTCTTAAAACCCTCTAACAATGCTTAAAACCCTCTACTCACGCTTTAAGCCCACTACTAATGCTTTAAACCATCTACCAAAGCTTTAAACCCTCCACCACTGCTTCAAACCCTCTACCAACGCTTTAAAACATCTACCAACTCTTTAAGCCCTCTGCCAGATCTCACAGCTGTTGCACAGCAGACACACTACGTCCAAGATCTGCCCGACCGGTATCCCACCATCTGTTCTTTGGTCTTCCCCCTTGGTCACCGGGCTTGTGGAGACCACTCCAAAGTTGGTTCCTGTAAGCGCCCCTCCCCGTTCCTGCATTAATGTCCCATCGAGTTTAACCGGCAGTGCCGAATCATATCTACAGCACTCTCCTGCCAAGTTCTATTCTGGGATTTTGCATTGCTTTAATACATGAAAATTTTGCCAAGAATTAACTGACTCATCATTTTCTTTATCATAATCATCATCAGCAGCAGCAGCAATGATCAATCCACTGCTGGATTAAGACCTCCCCAAACCATCCCCTCCTCTCACAGTTTTGGCAATGCAACAACATATCCAGCTCCTGCACAAGTCCTCATCTCGTCTCTCTTGATAAAGAGTTGCTTAAGTCTCACTCGGCCCAAATAATACACAAAAAAACCACATCCTACTTTATCATGAAACTCACGATTGAAAACGTATCGTGCGGAAACCCGTAGAGCATGGGCAGGCCCGCGTGTTGGTGGCGGCTTGGGTTGTGTAGGACATTATTTGAATGGGTGAATGCGTGTTTTCAATCACTGTACCTGGCCTTTCGGCTCTTCGTTGCGTTCAGTCCACAGTGGAACGGCTCAATTGCCTTTCCATGTTTTTCCTACAAAAAGTGAAGGATGGATGCAATGCGACGACGATTGCTTTGCGAGCGTGGATTGTAGGGAAGGGAACGAAAATATTTGGGGGGGGGGGGGGATGGGTGGGGGGGCATTTCTGCAGCTTTTCCAACAACAAAAAACGCCACGTGTCGTTTGACATTTGTTGGCATTAGCGCACACACCCAGACCAGCACGCATCCATGCATTCGCGTCGCTGGCACGATGCCTTTAAAGCAATCGAGCTCCACGCCGCAGCAATAGCGAAGAAATTGCCGTGATTATGCGCGCGTATTGATTAATCCCCGGGCAGTGTCTACGCATCTCCCGGGGTTTCGTTCCGAAGCTCCACGCGCTCTCTTTGCGAAACTTCCACGGGAGCCTTCATCAAGGTGTCGTCCAGTTGTGCTTAGGAAGTCTGCTTGGGTAACATGCTTTTGGATATTTTTTTATTATTATTTTCCATCTTCGCAGGTCCGTTGGCCAGTGCCAGCGCGTGCAATCGACTGCGTGAAATGAGTTTGACAAACTGAATTAGATTGAATTGAAAATGTTTGCGTTTGCTGTGCATCTCAAGTCACTGGCAATGTTGCGGGCTTTTCAAACAAAGTGTTCACTGTGTCCTCCCTTTTCAATGTAGTTGCGCGCTGCTCGCAATACGTGCTAGACCACAATGTAAACTAAACTATGATTTTTTTTTTCATTTTACCAGATAAGGTCCCACTGAGCTGTGTCACTCTTTTTTCAGAAGCGACCTGGCTGCCACAAATGACAGCTGGACAAAGTGGGATTATCGTCACGTGGAAGTTTATAGCGGCCAAATTACTCTAAACGCGTGGTGTGGATTCTAAATGTGGAGCGAAAAACTTGAGGACCCCAGAGAAAAATACACGCGACCACGAGGAGAGACACAGCAAACTTCAACTATGCAGGCGCCAGGGTCGGGATCGAACCCACGACCTCCTGTATACCAGGTGAGGCAGTTAAAATCTCGCCTCTGTGAAGGTAGGGTCCACCACTTGCTGGTTCGCTGTTGACCCGATTCGTTTATTGTGTGCACCTTGCCGGTCACCCACATTCCCCCTTCATAATCAACGATTTTTGGGTTTAGATCGCGTTATTTATAAATGTGTCGTAACCCTCCACCACCCGACACGGCCAATCAGTAAAAAAGTGTCACGTTGACAAAAGACAAATAGTTCACTGCTTTAGCCCACCGGTGTGTTGAAGCGTGAAACCACAACATTTACAATTTGAGTACGACGTTTCGCTGGTAATTGCATCCAGCATCATCGGGCAATTCGCCAGAATGGTCGCGAATGCCTACGTGTTAAACTCACATTCCCCCTCTTTGCACTCTTGCTCTCTCTCTCCCTATCATCTTCTATCTCTTCCCCTGTGCCCCCCCCGCCCCCGACTCCTCACGTTGTTTTCCCTTTATTTTGCTACATCACGTCTCGGGAATAAGGCACGATGTGTTTTAGTTCATGCATCGACTAAACAAGTTCTACTGTTGTTGTTATTGTCCTTCTCTCGCACCTCCAATTAGCACGGTCGGCGGCATTCGATGCGAAAGAAGTCCAGCATACATACATACATTTTGTCAGTTGTCTCTATTTGCCACTGAAAAGCGTGAATGAAGTATATCTTTTTTTATCAGTCTGTCGCAACAAACAGCACATATAATCCTCGCTCTGGAATTATGGGACCTCAATTTAGGCCGAGATGACCTTGGTGACGGGCCCACCTGGTACAGAGGTGAGAGTTGACGTCAGGAAATTGGGATGAGGGCAAAGGGCACCCTCCACTGTGCCACAGCCACCACCTACAACGCATCTTTCAGCACTACATATATAAATAAAATGTTTCCTCTTATCTGTGTTGATGTGGGATTGCTGTGGTCATATGCTTGAATCTACAGTTATCCATATATATTGCTTGTGCCACACCGCGCAGCTTTCCGCGGATAAACACAAATATGTACTATGTATGTTGAACTTCTTTTGCACCATACGTAGCCGATCGAGCTAATCGGAGGTGCTAGAAAATATGAATAACATCTCACCACTTTCTCTGACTTCTTTTATACAGAAAGCTGTGGACAATAGGATGAATTTGTTTTTTTTACGAAATCAATATTGGCAATACATCCACAGATATGTGCAGATATTGGTCAGGATTTGACAAAGTTTAACTGTGACTCATTATCTGTGCTTAAGTGCAGATAATATAAATAATTCGAAACCACTTACGAGTGACGCTTCTTACTCACAGATTATGTGAACGTTAACCCTCCTACCCAAAGGTAAGTAGGAAAGGTTGATGCGTGAGTTAAAGGAGTTTGATCGCATCTATTAGGGGTGGCAGACGATAGGATGAGTGGATAACAGGGTCACGGATATGAGGAGCAGTACTTTATAGTAGTTTCAAGAAGACGCTAAAACTAATGTTGAGCGATTGTATACGGAATGTTAGAAGATCCATATTCACAGTCATCTTAAGTTGCTATCGGGTTCTTGGGTTATGAGGTAAGTTTACTTAAGTGTATAATCGAATCAGATTTGTTTAGCTCAAGAGTGTTAAGACATGTTTTAAATGTCTCAGTGGAGTATTTGAACTGCGCATAATAAACATGGTGTACTCCACAATTAACACAGCAAACATTTATGTAATAAATGCGATCAGACTAATGGCATGCTATCCACTTTAAATAAAGCACTACCTTGTATAGCACATGCTATCATAAGTTCTACCAATCCTCTAAACCGATCATTAAAATACAAAGGGCCAATGGAGAAAAATGTCCATTCCAGCAGGGTTTTTTTTAAACAAAAAAACCGTAGGCCTTGGCAGATCCCAGGACACCATAGGCTGAGTCTAAAGCCATGCCCTTGGCCTTTTAATTAGTGTTTTTCTAAATTTCTGTCAGACCCACTGTCATTGGGGAGCCATTAGGCATGACTTGTTTGTGGAGAGAGCCTCTTGGAATACCAGGCCTGGACCGTGGCCTTGCTTCGGAGTTAGGATAGCCCACAGCCTTTGACAGGCCTCCTCTATACCAGGGGGCCTCTCTCCTGTCACGAGTTCTACAGGAAAACCTTTTGCAAATATTTTTTTTAGAAATGAAAAATGCATAAACCTTCTGCCTCCCGCAATCCTTTATTTTAATGGTTTCCACCTGCGATATTTTTTTTTATTAAGTATATCCTGAACTCAAATATTGTGGAAACTAGTATTTGTTGACTGAAATTTACAAAGGCAGTACTAACAATGCAAATTAGAAAAGGCAGTCACAGATGCGTGCAAGGTTGCCATCTCTTCAGATACAAAAAAAACAGAGGCTTATGGGAAGAAAGGAGAACTATATGCAGCCGACAAAACCCCAAACTCTGAATGTATAACGTTCCGTGAAGACTTGGATTTCCAAAGCCACCTACTGAAAAAGAGGAGGAGCCTGAAATAACCAAGACAGTGTGGCAACCACATTTGCCTGTGGGTATAGTGTTTGCCCAAAATCACCTTTAGAATGAGAATCTTAACTCGGTTATGCTAATAATAACCATAATAATCTCAACAATGCCTGTTATTTACCCAGCAAAGCAACACCGAGTAGAATGAGTCTCTTCCAGGACGGTCGTGCATTGGGATGACATTTGACCAACTCCATCATGCGGGAGGATATCAGAGTACCCCCCCAAACCCACCCCACGCATACGAAGCGGGTAACACTTGGTACTGCCATTTCATGGCCACATGCCCCATGAGCCGCATGCCTAAAACACCTGGCAAGCACTCGTGGTCACCCATCCAAGAACTAGCCAGGCTCAATCCTTCATTGTTTTATATTTATATTATTTTATTATTTCCCTTCTATGTGACTTTACCGAAAGAACCAAGAATATAGGCTCAATCCTGCTTAGCTTCCAAGATCCCAAGTAGTTTGGGCCTGTTTAAGGTGAGTTTGTCACATATGTGTATAACAATAGGTTTTACCCTTTCTGGAAATTAAATAGGTGTCAAGATATTCATATTCTTGGTTCTTTCGGTAAAGTCACGTAGAAGGGAAATAATACAATAATATTTAATAAAATTATAATATTTCCCTTCTACGTGACTTTACCGAAAGAACCAACAATATGAATCCCTGCAGTCACGAACGCTTTAAATAAAAATTTAAGGTGTCAAGATGTTATAACACCAAACAGAATTTGTATTGAAGGAATCCTGTCTGCATTAACCATACGTACTGTACTTGTCGTGAACATGCAAACAAAAAAAACACATACTGTCCCATATTGTAGCCGTTCACCCCGAGTTCTAAATGCTCTGAGTGCATTGTCTTTGTGCTGTTTGCCTTTTGGCGTTCTCTGGTCTAACACTGAGACTAAAGAAAGCTGTCTCTGGTGTGGACCAATCAGTTTCAAAGACAATGCATTTATTGTCAGAGCATGTTTTTTGTTTTCATGTTCACCCACAAGCACGTGTGGCTAATGCAGACAGGATTCCTTGAATAAGGATTCTGTTTGGTGTTATAACATCTTGACACAACTGTTTAATTGCCAGAAAGGGTAAAACCTATTGTTATATTTTAATACTGGCAAGAAAGGTCCCATACATGTGTGTGTGTTGAACTTGTGTGTATGTTGAACTTCTTTAGCACTGGGCATAGCAACCGTGCTAATTGGAGGTGCAGGGGGGGGGGCAGCAAACTAAACACACACACAAAAGTTGTCGTCGTTTATTCCTTTGTTTTTAATGAAAATGTAAAAAAAAAGTAAACATGCGGAGTAAATAATGAAAGCCTCCCAACTACAGTCTTGGAAAGTATTTGTTTAGTTTGTGTTTATTGCATGCAAAGATGCACATGTGGTAATAACCATACATACGAGGAAAACCAAAAAAAATGCTCTTTAATTCGGAAAAAAGATGTCCAAGTGCTGCAAGACATCAATTTTCACAAGGAACTGCTTGGGCCTTGTTCCTAGTGCCAAACCACAACAGTGGTGAAGTGATTTTACTACCCTCTTTAGTGGCGGCGGCGATAAGGTTCGAACAGCATGCCACAATACATTTCGTGCGCCTTGTGACTCATGCGCGTGCCTTGGCATTTCATTTTAAATGCCGGTGACATTTTGGTATATTGGTGCAAAACTATACTGGCATTTAGAGTTATTAAAAAACGCAAGACCCAAGGCAGGCATGTTATTTTCTTGGCGCGCAATATACACAAAAACTCTTTTACACGGTATGTGTTTTCAATAACGTCCTATATAGGTACCTGTAGAAAATGTAAGTTACTTGTTCTCATAGAGAGCTTTTACAACATATATTTACTTGATAATCTAGTTGGAATTCTCTCTACTTTGAAGAAGCACCACTGACAGAAATATCTTATATATATCATATATATTTTTAAAATATTATTTGGGTCTTTCGGTAAAGTCACGTAGATAGGTTCAAATTAAATGACGATCGCTTGTGTTGTGATCGAAACGTCGTGGTTTTTGTTTATTTTATTTTTTGTTAATTTGAATCTATCTACGTGACTTTACCGAAAGACCCAACATAACATGAATTCCTGCAGTCACGAAAGCTTTAAGTCAAGATTGATATTTTTTTACTTTAAGGGCCGTGTTATTGCTGAGCGCGCCGAGTTTTTGTTACTCTGCCACTGCGAGCAGGCTATAATGAAAACACTCACGTAGAATCTTCATTGCTATTGCAAAAACGATCGCCTTTCGTTTTACGGTGCGTGCACAAATTCGCAATCGCGTTTTTCTCATCGGCAATGCCTGCACGCGAACCATTGATTCGATCGCGAAAAAGAGCTACAGAGCTCATCGGATTCCCCCAGTCGAAAATAAAGATTCCGATTCTATTTCGATTTAAAGCTTTCGTGACTGCAGGGATTCATATTCTTGGTTCTTTCGGTAAAGTCACGTAGAAGGGAAAAAATAAAATAGGGCGCTGTCTTTCCGACAGCTCTGTTTCTTCACCTGAGGACGGCTGCTTGCGTTGTGGCCGAAACGTCGTGAGAATTGTATTTTATTTAGTTTTATTTTTATTATTTTATTATTTCCCTTCCACATGAGCTTGTACGAGTGAACCGACTTCCAGCAGCAGGTCGACCGCAGGCCGTCGCATCATTCACACTCTCGCGCTGAATCCAAAGGATCTTGTTTATCAGTGTCCTTTGATTGACAAGGTTGGAACGATAGCCTTTGGCAGCAACTGCACCCATAGATAGCGACCAGAATCAATGGCCAGGCCAATTATAATGTTTACAAGACCAAAGGTGTGCTTGCTACAAGGGCCCCTTGTGCCGCTGTTATGGCCTCGGCGAATCGCTGTTGGCATGACTTGTTTGCAAATCATTTCACACCTGCTGTGGTTTTAACGCTGCCACGGTGTAACAAGAAAGACACAGACCACATGGCCTCTTAATTATGTGGGGGAAGGGTGCAGATGGCAATTTGTTCAGAGGCCAAAGTCAAAAATTCCCCGTTGAAAACATTCAGTTATATTTTTTTTGTGGGGGGAGAATAAAGAGTAAATAAGAATTTGGCGCAATAGCGTAATTGAAGACAACAGCGAAATAACATGTGCTTGTGATTTTAATGAGTAGTATTGTTGTAACTGCTTCAATTCTCATAATTTTGTTTGCAGCCTGAACGCCAGTGTATATAATTTTGAGATGTTTCAAATGTTATGTTTTATCGCCTTGCACCGCTAACGTATCCTGTTGATGAACGTGATGAATAAATGAAACGATTACGAATCAAAACGCCTAAAGCACTGATTCGCGGACATACTTGCCTTTCACTATTGATGTTGTACATTCGAATTAAATTTGCACCACAATGTCCCGATACAAATATTTGAAAAAATCTTCGAAGCTATTCAATATTTCCGAAGTTTTTTTAAATCTGTACGTACTAAACAAACTTTGCAAAATGTCCCATGAGCACAAGACGACGTATCGGTTTCCCCAATCCCTATGTATTCTCTTAACGATCACGCAGGCTTGCGTGGGACATTTATTTGTAGAATTGAATGCTGAGGTTTAATAGTCTGTAGGAAGCGTTGTGGTTTGTACTTTGGCAGAACAGCGTTTACTTACAAGCAGGAATTGAAATTAAAATGTAGGTTCATAGATAAAGGTGACTTACAATGTCCGTGTGATAGTTAAATAAAATATTACGCTCCTGCGTAATATTAACTACCCGGCTTTGGACTTCCATCACATATAATACGTTTGTAGAACATTAATTCAATTTGATATTTCGTTATATAAAGAGCTTTTGGCAAGCATATTGAGTAGGAACGTTTCTGGCAATGGCCCCTTTTTAAGAGCAACGTGATTGAGAGTCTACCGACTTTCTACATGTATCGCTGGAGATCGCACGGCACATTGTGGGAACCCTGGGAAAAGTGAACAATTTTAATCAAGTTAACACGTGGATTTTAGTAGACATTGTTTTTTTCAAGAAACATATTGAGTCGCTAAGTGTGTCGTCGTCATCATCATCATCATCTTAAATCATTCAGCTATTAACAACTCACTGATGGACGAAGGCCCCCCCCCCCAAGCTGTCGCCTTCTCTCGTGTTCAGAGGCCTGCTTAAGGCGCGGCTCCGGCTGGAGCACGCATACCACACACATGTCGGTGATGTGCACGTCTTCTTCGAACACTGGGGAGCCGGAAAGGCCCCTCTCTGTACCAGTGTGGACGGCACCCTCGTGTTCACCTTCTGAAGCGCTCGCTCGTCACCGTGGCGTGCGCGATGACACCACAACCACCACGTGACTTTTCTTTTGTATTGTGCGCGGTGCTTTCAGCGCCACAGCGCGTGGATTTGTAACGATTTGTTTTCTTTTGTTTGCTGGTGACTTTGTGTATTTCATATTGAAATCGCCTCCAGTGCTTTTGCTGCTGGCGGCAATCAAAGTTGTTTAAAGTCAAAGTCTCTCATGTTCTGGTGATGCAAAAAAAGCCACGGAACTCCACGGCACTGGCTGATTCCATGGTTCCACCTCGGCAGTGGACGTGCCCACGTTTGCGTTCCCTCCTTGTGCTAACGCTCCGTTATTCCTACCGCTGGCCACAATAACTTGAAGGGGGCAGGTACCGCGCATGCCCAATGACTTTTATTCACGGTGAAAATGAAGTCTTTAACCTGCGTTGTGTTAGTGTGTGTGTATATGGAAGGGGGAGAGGTTGCATTGTTGTACGAATTTGATTTTCAGCCATGGCTATGGCTAACATCAGTGTCAATTATCCGAACCGGTCCTGGGCTTCCCCAAAAGAAAGAGTCTAAAATGAGTATCTCTTGCAGTGTGCAAACATCAGCACCAGGGAGACAAAGGCAACCGGGAGTGGTTCTGGCCACACAATCCCTTTGTACCTTCATAGGCGCTCGCGAATAGCATTTGACTCAACAGCCTATGTAGGTCATTCAGGAGGTCCTTTGCCGTGATTACCAACCTGCGCTACACTACACCGGCGTCCCGAGCTGGCGAGATGTTAACTACCTCGCCTGGTATGCAGGAGGACGTGGGTTCGATCCCGACCCTGACGCCTGCTGCTGTATATTTGGAGTTTGCGCGTCTCTCTCCCCGTGGTCGCGTGGATTTTTCTCCAGAGTCCTGCGGTTTATACCCCCACATTAAGGATCAACGTCACGCGCTTAGAGTGATTTGGCTGCTGTAAACTTCCACGTGGCGATTAAAAAGAAAGCGATTCAGCTCAGTGGGGCTTTATCAGGTTAACACGAAAAAAATGTGTTTAGTTTAGATTATCCTGTGACAGCACTACACAGGGGGGGGGGTGGATCTGCGTGTCACTGTATACACATACATATGGGAGATGGTTCCGAGACACGGGGGGTGGGGGGGGGGGGTAGAAATGCCACGGCGTGCACAGGAAAGCTGTTACGTGGGCAAAGGGTTCGACTTGGCGGGGGCATCACCGCATGACTCCCCCACACCCCCCACCTCTCGCCACCCCAGGGCGAGCTGCCGCTGCATCTGCCCCAATTAAAGGCGCCTTTTGCGCATGCCGGAGAGCCCCATCGGCGTGTCAGCGCACTGACAGAAGAGCCATCAGGCTCGCAGACTAATGGACGAGGCACTGACGGCCGCTGCCAAACAAAGGGGGGCGCGGGGTGGGGGGTTAAGAGGGGAGGCAGCAGGGGGGGGTGTCCTTCTGCGTTACAGGAGCCACATGTGTTTTCGACGCGCTCACTCGCTCGCTCTCGCATGCTCGGTCAGACGACGACGTAAAAAGGCTCTACCAACCCCGCGCCCTCCCCCTCGGAGTGACATTCGAGATGAGCCGAGTCTGCTTGACAAGCGTCCGCGGTTTTTGTTGTTGTTGTTGGCAGATGGGTTGTTTTTTTGATTGAAAAAATCATAATCGAGAGCCCGTAAAACAGCGACGCAGTAGTTTGCAAGCACCTCCTACTCCTCCTCGTTGTTGTTGTTGTGTTACGTTGAACTTCTTTCGCGTCGCACGTGGCCAACCGCGCTGATCGGAAGGACAACAAAATTATTCGCGAGGAGCGGCTTTGAAAAACCGTGGCTTCTTGATCTAGTGCACCGAAGTTCCGTTTTTTTTACTTTTTTCTTCATCGCTAACCTAACCCCCACCCCCCGCTTTTAAAATGTACGTCGACTAAGCAAACACTTTTACACTTTTCAAATGCTCCGGGGTTCAGGTTTCTAGCTATAGGGTTGCCCTTGACACAACTTGCGTGCCGGTTTAAAAAAAAAAGTTTAATTAAGCGGTTGAACCTTCACCTTTCAGACATGTGCGCGGGTTGCATTCAGGATCGATCTGGTTGGTTTGCGAGTGGTTTGCGGCTCGTGAGTTGTTATCGATCGATCAAAACTGAGTCATCTTTTGTTCGTAATTGTCTTTTTTTTTCCCAGGACACGTTTTGCCATAACTCGGTCTTAGGAAGGTCAGCGCGTGGTACCTCGTGTATTAATACAATCACGCGCATTTTTATTAAAAAAAAGAAATTCTTAACGCGCCCCGCGCTTTGCAGTTCAGAGGTCGTAGAGGTTTGATTTGACCTCCCGGCGTGGCGGCTGAGACAATAGGGCAAGTTTCGGCACGAACGGTCTGGTCCACGGTCAGTCGATTGGTAGTTCGCATGCGGTGGGGTAAAATGTGGTTACTCCCTCCTCTTCCAAGATACTTTTGCTTCTCTAGCCTGTGCGTGTGCGCTTGTGTCTATCGAGTGGTAGCGGTAGTGCAGTGGTCAGTGCACCATGCTACAACCCTGGTAGACCTGGGTTCAATTACAACGTAGAAGGGTAGGCTAAAACACCCTCTGCAAGGACTCTCCAGAGCTCCTTCTCGTGCAGGCACCTTCTGCCAGCAGTCACCTGAGCAAAGCAATTGCAGGGCTGCGCCTCTTACCTTTCAAATGTTTATGCTAGTTGATCCATTTTCACTTCTTCAGCAGTCTTCTTGGTTCTTTCGGTAAATAAATAAAACATAATAAAGTAATTCTCACGACGTTTCGGCCACAACGCAAGCAGCCGTCCTCAGGTGAAGAACAGAGTCTTCCCGACATACCTATTCTTCACCTGAGGACGGCTGCTTGCGTTGTGGCCGAAACGTCGTGAGAATTACTTTATTATGTTTTATTATTTTACCATTTCCATTCTACGTGACTTTACCGAAAGAACCAAGAAGATTAACCCCTGCAGTCACGAAAGCTTTAAATCGAAATTCTTCAGCAGTGTAAACAAAAAGTGTGGCTTCAAAAAAAATTCGGGTATTTGTTATTTTGTTGCGGAACTAAAGTGATCCAAATGACAGTAGCGGTGGTCTGGCATAGTCCGCCTGCTAATCATGGTGGCGCTTTGATCGACTCGCACTGGCGGAACGTATTTGCTTCGAGTGGCCACTGAGGACGCGGCCAACTCATTCGCCGAGCACAGCCGACAACCACGCGCTCGTGCGGAGGATCTCCGGCGAGATCTCAGCACGGTCGGCTATGTAAGGTGCGAAAGAAGTTCAGCGCAAGTACACACGGCGCTTACATTATAGCTGTCAACCCATACGGGCTACCCGTATTCTTCTGCAAGGAAATTTAGTTTTCAGTTCCATACGGCGTACAGCCGTTGCAATACGGGCAAATTTGTTTGTGTTTCTCCCTTGTGATGATGGGACTTTGTAGGATGAACGTTGAGATTTATAAGGGCACGGCGTGACCAATACGTTTTGAACGGTTCTGTAAGAAGGTCGGGCACTGGTCAGACACTAACGTTTCAAAAGCGTTCGCCGTGACCTAATATGAGACTCTCTGTGTACATTAAGTTGATCTTAACTTGTCACACGGACCGATCCCGTTCAGCCAGTTGCTATTGTACAAAGAAAGATCCGTGGTGCCATGACCACAGCAGCAGCAGCAGCAGCAAAACAAAGGCAAAACAAGTCAATATTGCAGAGCACGTGTACAGGAAGGAATATTGCTGTTGTATGGTGCATTCATAATACTACTACTCACAAGAATAATAATGTATAGCCCTTTGTTAATCCACTGCTGGATGACGGCCTCCCGGCACATTTCACAGTGTGGATTGGTTTGGGGTGCTGGGCATTTGAGCGGGGAGGGGGGGAGTCACGGACACCTTAATTTATGTTCAGTAGTTTACAATTTAGATCAAAAGTAAATAAATTATATTCACTCGCAATTCCTAATGTGAGGAACAAAGCGAACTCCTGCCCCACCCCCCGAATGTAGAAGTCAAACTCTGCCGATGGTGGTGGTTTTGCTCAAGGTTCTCTCTCAATCACATTTATGGTATTGGCCAAACATCCGAATCCAGAAGCCACCGAAAACAGTCTTGAGACTCAGGGAAACTTTGTTTTGTAAGTTATCATTATTAATAGTATAATTCGTCATCACAGTCATCATAATCATCATCATCCACAATCTATCCACGACTGGATGAATGCCTCCTTAAATCTTTTGATCCGGCATGGTTACGCAATTATTATTATTATTATTAGTGCTTTAATACATTTTAACTGGCAGGATATATTTATGCCCGTTCAAAATAATGTACGGCCTCTTGAAATATTCAGCGTGCATTTTTTTGTTTTAGTTCTCAGCCAAGGAAGGGCCTAGATTGGTATTTCGTTGATGGACAACCGCGTGCTGGACTTTAGGTTCTGGGTTAGTGAGCGGCAGCGGCGCGCTTGTCACATTTCTCTCCCGCGGTGCGCGCCAGAATGCTAAGCGCTAATGCGCGGACAGGAGCCAATCATTTAGCGAGAGATTTATTAACGCTGCTCGCCAACGTTCAGGAATGCGAGCACCAAACCCAAGCCAGCCCCCCCCCCCAAGCCCCTGCTCTGCTTTATCCGGCGCAACTCAAGGTCTGGGATACAGTATTGCGCGGTGATCCGCTGGTGTTTATTAGTTTAATTCCGCGCCTGGTCGGGTCAAGAGTTCAAATTGTTCCGCGTAACCCAGCATTTCTCCATCCCCAACGCTGGTGCTCGCCGAGTGGTCTCAGGAACTTGAGGGTCCTCTGATTAGGTCTCCGAGGCCCGCGTCTAATTCTCGCCGCGATTCCTTTTTGCCAGCGACTCCGCGCGTGCAGAGAGCACGTGGCTCTGCGACGGGTGGTGGGGAGGGGGGGGTCTGATGAAGCGACGCTCTCAGGAGCCGGTGACGGGTTCAACGCTTCGTGTGTGGCCGTTCTGTGCGGCCCTCCTTTTACACCCTTGGCAAAAAAAAAAACGAAAAAAAACCTATCCTGGAGGAATTCAAAAATGTATCGCAAACGTGGTGTCAAAGTTTTGAAGTCCGATCGGGGATTGTCGTAACATTCCTAAATTATTTGCTTCCTTTGTAAGGACCGCGGTGCTTTATTTTGTTCAGCCGAACTTGACTGAATGTGGAGTTTATGCCACGGCGTATTGGTGAGAGCAGCTGGACTTGCAATCCAAAGGTCGCCGGTTCGATTCCATCTTTCGGCGTTGGTGGTTTAAACGGTGTAGAACTTCACCCAGCGGCATACATTGGTGGAGGTGGGCACACTCCCACCTCTTCCAAGACATCTGGCCAGCATGTAAGAGTAGGCCAAACTGTTCTTTAGAGGGGGGGAGTTTCCAGAACTCCCTGAAGTGGAGGCCCTTCGGCCAGCATTGCCCGTGAGCAAAATTTGCACCTTCACTTATTTTTTATAATCAGCATGTTCATGTAAAAGCAATGCATTGTTCTGGTTATTGCAGCCTGGTTGGGGGGAGGGCCCAGGTGTGTAGTCGTTCTAAGAAATCGTGCAACTCATCATCTCACGGAAGAATACTGCGTGATAACATTGATCTGGAAAGGAAAGTGAAAGAGCGGTTGACTCCAACGTATTTTTATTTATCTATGGAAACGCAGCACGGGGCCTTCTGCTTATACACAGGATGCTTCAAAAAAATGTGAACACTTCGGAGAATTGGCAACAATTACCACGCGAAATGTGCCTCCGGGCTCTGGAGACCACATGGAGAAGATTCCAGGCACGTGTTGACAATGATGGCGAACAAGTGGAGACTATTTGACTTCTTTGCAGCTATTAACATGACATTTATTATCATGTTACATTGTGTTGTCCGTTCTTTTTCCATTAAAAACGAGAGTCCCGTATAAGTGGTAAACATTTTTGAAGCACCCTGGATTCGTTGTGACTGTGTGCTTTCTGGCTGCTCTACACGCGGTTGGCACGCGCTGCGTTTGGGAGGTTGGGTGGTCAGATGCACAGACACTGATTGCGTTTAGACACGTACATACATCTGTTACCAGGTTTTTAATTCGCCTTTTTTTTCATTAAAACAAGCGCCGCTTATTCTAGTGAGAGTTACTTTGGAAAATTGAGAGGACGGACAAAAATGTATATTGTGCGTTCTTCCAAAACACAAAATGCTCCTCGCTATAAAAAAATAAAAACATTAATTAACTTAAGTGAATTAATTGAACGCATTCAACTTGGAATGAACTACACATTACAGATATCACCGTATAAGCAACGCATCCACTGCAGATACGCCGTTACATGTTTTAAAGGAAACTGGCACTTAACTTATTTGAATATAAAGAGAGGGCTCAGATTGATTCGGGAATGTACTTTGAGTAGTCTCTCCATCTTTACGTGAGCAGTGTGTGCCATGGATTGTAGATCGTAATAATTGACACTTCTAAAGCACCTTTCACGCGGAGGTCACAGTACGCTGTACAAAGGCAAAGATCACCCCTATAGCCTTAACAGACTGTTGGGGCAAATGCTGTTAGCAAGCACCTATGAAGGCCGGAACAGCACACGAGGGGGTGGGTGGCCAGAACCACGCCCGGCCGCCTTTGTCTCTGTAGTGGCGATGTTTACTACACACCGCACCAGGTACTCGTTTGAGGCTGAGTCGCTGGCTCGCACCAATCGATCAGATCCACCCACAAAACAAATGATACATGGAAGTAGAAAACATACTTTCTTCAAAATAAGTTGCTGCTTACGGCGCCATTTTAATAAAAGCGGGCTGAGTCAGCGGAAGCGAACGTCCAGTGGAAATGAATTTCACAGCCTAGAGGCCACACCAAGAAAAAATATGTATTTATAAATATTTAAAATGTATATATATGTAGAAAAATATATGAAGTTTTTATAAAAAATATCTTAAATCTATAACATATAAGCAAAATATAGATTTTGAAAATATATACATATTTGCAGAAGGGAATCTCTTGCACCGCTTTCCTATTCAAAGACAAACACGTTGGGATTGAAACGAGCGAATGGCATGGCGAGAAATGGGATTACCTTTCGCCACGTTCGCTCTCTGCCCAAGCGCTCTCTGCCCAAGCGCTCTCTGCCCAAGCGCTCTGTTGCTTTGTCGGCAGCTCGTTGACATCTCTGTGCTCAGCTCCAGTGCACGGAGCGTAAATTCTAGCAATTGAGTAATTTTGTTATCACCAAATCATTACGTGGCAAACACCGCGGTTGGCTACGTACGGTGCGAAAGAGGTTCAACGTACTTATTATTCGTGTTCATCAGCGGAAAGCTGCGTGGTGTGGCAGGAGCAATACCCACGGGCAACTGCAAATTAAAGCGTAGGACCATCGCAATCCACATCAACACAGATAAGGGGAAACATTGTATCTATATGTGTAGTGCTGAAAGGTGCAGGTGATGGAACACAACCACCCTGTGGATCGTTTTTCTCGCGCCATTGCCGACAGAAAGAGGCCCCTCCTAGGGATAACTTCCGTGAGCCCCTCTAGCGAAGTTTTGACCTTCGCTCGTGAGCTGGCCAGACGTCTTGAAGAAGAGGTGGCACTGGCCGCCCATGCTTTCGGCCACTGCAGCACGTGACCTCTCCGTCGGCTAACCAACCGTGTGTTTCACAAAAGGATGTTTACGAGTATTTTTTTCATTGCACTCCTGTGGCCCTTGGC
The DNA here is from genome assembly GCF_964198595.1 of Lampetra fluviatilis. Classification (NCBI taxonomy): domain Eukaryota; kingdom Metazoa; phylum Chordata; class Hyperoartia; order Petromyzontiformes; family Petromyzontidae; genus Lampetra; species Lampetra fluviatilis. The sequence goes on from NC_136314.1 coordinate 144,215, forward strand.
TAGCCATCAAACAAAGATGGTCACTGCATCGCGCGGCGCTTTCAGATGCGCGTCAGTGGCCGTCTGGAATGCTCTTCCTTCCGATATTAGGAAAGCACTGGAGCTGCGCATTATTAAATCACATACATTGGCAAACTCATTTCTTTACCGAAAGAACCAAGAAGATGAATCCCTGCAGTCACGAAAGCTTTAAATTTAACCGCCTCTACGGGGAGGGATTTCACATCCCTTCTACGTGACTTTACCGAAAGAACCAAGAAGATGAATCGCTGCAGTCACGAAAGCTTTAAATCGAAATTCATTTCTTGATAACTGCTTTTTGTGTTTAGTTTGTTGTGCTTCCCCCGCCCTCCCCCGATTCGCACGGTTGGTTACGTATGGCGCAAAACAAGTTCAACGTACGTTCATCCATACCGTGTCTTGGCATCAACATACACTCATACAGCATTTAGTATGTACACTTAACATTACTGGGCTAAAAACATCTACAAATAAAATCCCAATTGCAGGGCCCTCGTGAAAAACAGTCCTCTGACCCAGCGTGGCTTTCCTGCATAAATCAGTAACATAGCATCATGATTATAAATTATTCGTATTATCAATTACTATTATAGTAATATTATAAGTACTCAAAATTGTGTTCGTACGTGAGATATTTTTTTAGTAGTCGAATACTTATAATAGGACACGTTATTATAGGTAGAGTACTCTCACTTGTGAGCACAAAAAAACACTCAAGCTGCCTCGGACCGATACCGTAGAAAAATGTGCGCATTTGGAATTTATGCTTCCTCTTCACACTCTTCAAAGCACATGCCCAAATGTCTATTTGTAGAAACGCAGAGAGTTTATTTTAATAGACGTGTGTGAATATATATATAAGTGTCTAATTAACTATTGATGCTCGATCGTTTGGAGCATTTGCGGGTTTCACTTGCTCGCTCGCCCGATGTGACCCCCTCAGTTGACAAATTGCAACTCCCCCCCCACCCACATCTCCTCCACACACATTTGGGAAGCGATTTTTTTTAAAGGTGTCTGTGAATAGTCCACTAAGAGCTGAACATTTTTTTTTTTACCAAGAAGGATGATGATTGAACCAGCCTACATTGTAGACTTTGTACAGTGGAATATATTTTCTGTGTTAACTATTTATTGCGTCTGCAATTTGACAAATATGCACACTGCATTTTTTTTTCTTTCTTCCTTGTATGCAATGCTCACGAAAAATATTTTCAAATGCGTTTTTGCTGCCGGGTGTCACGCCAGCCGTTTCTAAAAGGTCCTTGCATCTTTGTGTTCGTCTGAAAAGTTGCAGCGCCGTCCTTCCGAGGTGGCCAGCAAATGAGTCCCGCCCGTGTTCGACTCGACCAGAAGCGGCAATGGAGGTGCGATAATAAACACTTTGAGATGAGAAACACAATCGGCTTGTGTGAAGTTGTTCCGTGGATTAGTGCAATCGCCGAGTCGCTAAAGCTGGCGGTGGCAAAATCATGGGGAGGCCTTCACATGGCAGATAACCAGTTATTACGTATCGTCTTTAATGACAAAAATAAAACGTAAAAAATTATTTGTATCATTGCGTTTGAAATGACGGTCACGTATCACGTGATGAAATACAAATTTGGCAGAGCTGCCTGAGTTTTTTCCGTTTATTTTAATTTTAAAAAGGACATTAGCAAATGATAACGTGAAAATGTTAAGTGTTATATACGGCTTGCATAGAGTGAGTTTGTTAAATTATGAGTTTACCCATGTTATTTGCCAGATATTTTTTTTTACACATTTTCATACTCATATGATACCTTAATCGAGTATAATAATAACCAAATGTAGAATAATACGAATAATTGTACTCGATAATTATTTTTGAAGGGCTAGACATACCTTGACTGACCTGTGCTTCAACGACAACAACAAAATCGTGTATGGACAGCATTTAATGTTGATATCTACACCCAATGCATAAACAGAAACAAAACGAAATATCCCTAACTTTACAACCATCGAAAACAGTCTCCATCCCGATTTAAAGCTTTCGTGACTGCAGAGATTCATCTTCTTGGTTCTTTCGGTAAAGTCACGTAGACTTTACCGACAGACCTGTTCTTCACCTGAGGACGGCTGCTTGCGTTGTGGCCGAAACGTCGTGAGAATTATTTTATTATGTTTTATTTTTTATTATTTTATTATTTCCCTTCTACGTGACTTTATCGAAAGAACCAAGAAGAAGTCTCCATCCCGTCTGCGTTCTCTGCGCCAAGCTCTGCGATGACGGTGGCCAAGCGCCTCGGCTGTCATTTGCCTACTTAACAAAAATAAATCCAACTCATAGGCCACGGAGCTCGCACCTAATTTGTAAACGCTACGGTGATCGCTCCCACACACGCGCACGCGTGTACATCTCCCGCGATGGCGAAGCCGTGCCCCCCCCCACCTCCCATTATTTTTATTACTTTTTAACTTCTGCCTCTGAGCTGGAGGCTTGACCTGGTTCCGTGCCCTGCTCCGCTGTGGGCCCACCCCGTCTGGGATTGATTCGCCATGTGTCACGAATAAAGGCGCCGCCCACGACCACCTCTGAGACAGTTCAACAGAAATCGTGCAGACTTTTCCTGATGGCTCCGCTGTAACATCTACTCCTACGTCCTGCCCCTACACTTCCCACCAACCCCCACAACTACAAACAAATGCGAAGTAATTCAAATTTTCAAATGTTTCCCTGACCAAACTGTCAATGTCCTCTGCGTATTATTATGCTTTTGCATAGCTGCCCAATGTGTTTTCAGGTTGTACCGCGTGTTGTTCCGTCACGATAGGCGACGTTTTTCTCCCAACTCCTGTGAGCTTCGTCAAGAAATGAATAGTTCCTGCCTCTGCTTCAGATCCTGAAGAAGCTGTCAGCATGTGTAGTGGAACATCAGACAACCGAATAGTTTCCCTTACTAATTTGTAATGTGAATAAACTATTTTAAACTGAACTAAACAAATGTTTATATTTTACCAGGTTAGACCCATTGAGCTTTACAGTTCTGACCACGAATGATAGCTCAACGAAGTGGCTTATCATGTGAACATTTATATAGCAGCCATAGATGTGGGGTATAGGGGGGGGGACCAGAGGACCCGGAGAAAAATCCACGTTATCACAGGGAGAGAAATGCAAACTCCACATACACAGACGTCAGGATCGAACCCACGACCTTCTGTATACCAGGCGAGGTAGTTAACATCTCGCCGCTGTGGCGCACTTGGAGTGGCACGTTAGACACAACGCTAAACAGCACGCCAATAATTACAAAAAGCCACCGGAGAACTCTACCGTAAAATCGTGAAAACCCCGAGCAGCAATGTAAACTTCTCCTCCATTCTCTGACCTCCCCTCTCTCACCGCCACACCCACCAAGCCCTCGTGTTGAAGTCATTAAAAAAGGATTTTATTTTTAATATCCAACACGCTCAAGGACATAACCCTTTTTTTTATTCGGTTACACCGCTCTCCGCTACTTTGTTCGGCACAAATAGAGCGTTTCGTTGCGGGCCCCACTCTCGCGTGAAGGTTAATCTGTAAATGGTCACCAAGACCCGCAGGCAGAGACACGAGAGTGGTGTCGGGGCAGGAGCCCTTGCAGAATATGGGTGGGAAAACCCCGGTTTTTCCAGCGGCAGGCATCTGTTTTTGTCTTTAATACAATTAAGCCCGATTTCGGGGAATTAAAACCTGGTTTAATGAATACGAAACTCTGATAGGCTTAGGCTGCTTCCTCGTCGGTGCTGCTATCGTACTCGGGGGGCCGTCGGGCACGGGGTAGTCGTAGAATGCGGCGGGCAGGTTGGTCTTGATGAACACGAGCTTCTCCTCCACAATCGTGGGCGCCAGTGAGTTCCTTGGCTTGGAATGGATGAAGCCCATCGTTGAGAAGTTGGCGAAGTGCGGTTCTGCAATTAGAACCAATTAAACCGGATTTCTCCCAATCTCAGATGATCGGGTTTAATATAAAAAGACAATTAAACCCGATTGTAAAAACCCGACTGTGCCACCCTTGGTGCAGACTGCTTATCGGGCGTTTCTTTACCAATCGAAGAAAGCGTCTTCGTCTCGTACAGTGAGAGATCATGGATAACGACAGCAGTCAAGTAGCAGCTGTCGTTATTTCATTGCAGTCCGTGAGCCTATGGGCCATGTTAACCACTGCTGAGTAAATATCTCTTGACCGGGTCTAAATCCAATGCTAAGAATATCGTTTTACACACTTATTGTGTTTTTGTTACACGCTTTAATTTAACTCACTCTGTCTGATGTTGTTGTTGTTGTCGTCGTCGTTTTCGTTGTTGAATCCTCAAATCTTGTAACTCAATTTTAACCCACTTCCCAATGTGGTATCGACTGCAAACTTGGTATACTTATGTCATACTGAGGACAATACTATATTCCATCATAAAAAAATAACAAAAAACATATATATTTAAATCGTTATTTTTTACATGTTATGTTTCGGCTTGGGTCTAATTGTCCACGCTCAACTGACGTTGTCTGTAAATCACCACGGTCCCTTACGTTATGGCAAGCCTCGGGGCCACTTCCTATAGTCGTGGAGTTCTGCCATTACTAGTACGGTACATTTCATAAAGCGTGTGATTGAAAAAAAGTATTTTTAAATATTACTTATTTTATATTAATTTATAGTAAGATATGTATGGGCTTTTTTAAGATACTGCGAGAGGAATGCCTCCCCACACTGTCTACCATGGTGATTGCTTTTAACATACCTCACCTGGATAGCAAGTTTCAGATCTGCAAAGGTGGGAATTGGTTCAGAACCGGTTTGGATATCACTCACCAACAATGACAGCTGTGGTCCAGGAATCGAACTCTGTGTGCTAACAAGTTGCTCACTGCTCCGCCACCCCCGAGTGAGAAAAATTATTCTGTGATACCGTCTTGGTGCATGAAAGGGAAGGCCACGCATTGGGAAACGGGCATTCTTCACAGAATACGCATACGATGAAGAAAGGAGATTTCCCAGCACATCGCCCTATTATGCACTTTTGTGTTTATGGCCACGGTGTTGTTATAGATCAGAGGTCGGCAATCAAAATGGAAAGATATATATTTTTTCAAATTCGTAAAAAAAAGGCGCAATGTGGTGGTGAATACAAGATGGTGTTGGGCCCTAATAAATAACGTGTCACGAAGTAGCGGTCCTTAAAGAGCCGCATGTGATTCCAGAGCCGCAGGCTGCTGACCCCAGTTATAGATGAATGTGTTGCATCTTTAGCAATATATATGGCTGCAAAATGTAAAAAATCTCTGCTTAAAAAGAAGAAAATGTACTCTATAAAAGTCTCGCGTGATGTTTTGCAAGTAGCTTGCATGATTTGTTTTTCTCTTGCACCACAATGTTCGTAGCCAATTGACAGATTACCGTGGCATTTCCATGCTGCATTCCTTGTTCTATTATTAAATGTATGTCTCACCCAAAAAAACACAACTGCTAAATAAACATTCAGTCAATTATTTTTCTCAAAAGGTCACGGAATTTTTAAAACTGCCGTTGTAAACAGGCCTTTCCTGTGAGGGTTTCTGAAATTATTTTAAAGCAACCTCGTGACTTTTCTTCCGACATACCAGTGAATTAGAAACATAATAACGAGAAAAAATGGGCTATTTGTGTTTTTCCAAATTATCATTGCATTTCACCGAGGTAAGCACAAGCAGGAGGATTCGTTGATTTGTTCACGTGCCCAATGTTTTCTCTCCCCCAATGCAAAAGTTGCAGCTAGTTTCTCTGAATGCGTCTGAGGAAACGAAATCAGTTTCTAGAGGGAGCTCGCAGCACGCTGAGTGAAACTGACGGAACCTCGTGACAAACAACGTGCGGGAAACAAATCTACAAACACATCGGGTGAGAGTCGCATGGCGTACAAACACGTGCCCGAGGTGATCTTCAACGCACGCTCGTGGGTTCATCTGCGAACGAGGGGGCCAGCCTCGGTGGCGCCACGCCCACCACAGAGTTCGTGGGGTCACGGGTTCAAACCCCAGTCAGGTCTCACTGCTGTTTATTAGATGCAGCACCACAAAGCGCGGTCATTATAGGAATGAACCTGAGGCTAAGGTCATCTCATCCGGAGGTAAACTGTAAAGACCCCGTGGTGCCCCTGCACAAAATAAGGGCTATCGCGTGGCCAGTGTTTTGCATCGGCTCGCAATTTTCCATGCAAATATATTACCCACCACTCATGTGAGCCGACTTCCCACCACTCATATATTGCCCACTGCTGCTGTGTATTGCCCTCTCTTCGTGAGACTAGTACAGTATATTGCCTGCTGCGTATATTACTGTTTCCCACCGTTCATGTTCGTGTTTTTCCCCAACTGCTCCTTCGAGTATATTGCCCGCTGCAAATATGAGTATATTGGCCGCCATTTATGTCACTATATTTCCCACCCACGTGAGCATGTTGCCCACTCGTATGCAAGTATAATTCCAGTATATTTTCCACTCATAATTGTCCACCGATGATGTGAGTGTAGTTCCCACCCATATGAGTATCTTGTATATGCAAGTATATAGACCACTACGCATGTAAGTATTGCCAACTCTTTGTCGTGTGAGCAGTATATTCCACACTGCTCCAGTGAGTATATTGCCTGGTAATTTTTACGGTTGCTGAAGTTTGCAGAGAAATGTTTGTAGCAGTGGCAAGATGTTAACTAACTCACCTGGTATCCAGGAGGTCGTGGGTTCGATCCCGACCCTGACGCTGGAGTTTGCATGTCTCTCTCTGTGGTTGTGTGGATTTTTCTCCGGGTCCTCTACATTTAGAAACATGCGTTTAGAGTATTTGGCTGCTATACATTTCCACATGGTGAAAAGCCACTTCCTTGAGCTGTAGCGGCCAGGTCGCTTCTGAAAAAGAGCTCTTTAGCTCAGTAGGCCTTACCTGGTAAAATAAAAAAAAAACAGTTTAGTTTTAGTTTATCACACGCATATTCTTTGGGTCTTATTGTTATTATTTTTTCTAACAACGTGACTTTACCGAAATATCAAAAAAATATGAATGATGACGATTGCTTGTGTTGCGATTGAAACGTCGTGATATTTTTTATTCACTTTATTTTCTTTTTCTTTTTATTATTTTATGGTTATTATTTTTTCTATCTACGTGACTTTACCGAAAGACCCACAGAATATGAATTCTTGCAATCACGAAAGCTTTATCAAGATTTATCGCACGCTTTAAGATGCGTTTCTGCAGCCATCTGGAACACTCTACCTTCCCGATATTAGGAAGCCTCTGGAGCTATGGACTTTGAAATATATATTCTTAGGTTTTTTCGGTAAAGACACGTAGGTAAAAAAATTAAATTAATAAAAGTAAAAGAAAAATACATTTTTTAAATTTTATTTTACTTTTATTAATTTTAATTTTAATTAATAAAAGTAAAATAAAAATATTTTTATTTTATTTTACTTTTATTAATTTTCATTTTTTACCTACGTGACTTTACCGGAAAAACCTAAGAATATGAATCCTTGCAGTCACGAAAGCTTCAAATCTTTGAAATATAGATTTGAAAACCTATTTCTTTAGAACTGCGTTTTGTGTTTAGTTTGTTGTCATTCCCCTGTACCTCTGATGAGCATGGTTGGCTCTGTACGATGCGAAAGACGTTCAACATACATGCATACAAGCAATTTTCAGCACTGCACCTTTACCACCTGTTTATAAAACCATCCTCAAATGCAACATCGGTCATGCCCTTATTTGGTTCGATGCCAGGCTTCACAACGTCGCTCTTTCATGGAGAAATCTCCAAAACGGTTAGGGATTGTGCCACGTAGATGCGTGGTTTGTGGTTGAATGTCGCACAAATAAATTCCGACTGCAGTACGATGGTGTATTTTAGAAGGTAGGGGTTGTTGTCTGATTACCGCGCTGTCTGATTGCCGAAGTCACCAATTACTCTACGGATTATGGTTTTAATTACTCAACTTAATCGGATAACACGAATATAATTTATTTAAAAAAAAGTCTCACTTCTATTCCGACAGACATGTGCCGCTGGACGGGTGGTCATAATGAGCGATCGGCTATGTCCTGAGCATCACCAGTCGGGTCACGCTGGTGGGCGTGGCTCGCAGGGGGTTTCCCGCCTTCGAAAGGCAGCCATATTTAAAGGGTCCCAAGTAATAGACTGCGACAAAAGTAGTTGATTCCAAATCTTCGTCGATCAAGTGTGTTAATAGTCGCAGTTCTATCAAAATATTAATACTGCCGCTGTTGCACTGTGGGTGACGTCTACAGGGGGTGAAGGTGAACTCTAAACTCATCGCTCATGTCCCCATGTCAGGCAGCTGCTGCACCACTTGGTGCCACCAATTTACCCTCCCACATAATCTGACAGTATAAACACACACACACACACAGCAGTGCACCTCCGACCAGCACGGTCGGCTACGAATGGTGCGAAAGAAGTTCAGCACACGTACATACATACACAGCGTACATGTCTGATCACAGTCGAAGTGATATGCCGTGCAAGGAATTATCCCATAACTCTATCACAATCGACCCAGAATCAATCCCAGACTCTGTACTTCTGATCCGTGCCCAAATCCCAGTGCTCAATCTTCTAATCTGAAGAGTTAAAAAAGTTAATGACTAACTAAAATAAAAACAAATTAAATTACCATCGTCGCCTGCATCTTACGAAGTCTTAACGAAGTGCCGAATTCGCGATTGAATAATGTGTCAATGTCATCGCCGCGAACCCATTTGCCGTTTATCATGTATTTCTGCTTTGTTTGAAAGTGCGGCGGACACATCCTGAAATTAAAAAGTGCCAAGCTCAAGGCTCGCCTCCCATTAATCATGGCCCATGTGATTTTTGGTGGAGGGTGGGAGTAGGGTTGAGGGAGGCTTTGGTTGGGCACTCGTAGGCAGAAATAACAGCACGCAAAAGGTGCTGCTCATAAACGGCGGGAAGGCAACGACTCCCATCCTCGTGACTCAGATCCATACGCCTGGCTTGCATCGCATCACATTGTGCAATGCTCTCGGCCTTGTCTAGACCACCGACTCAAAAAAAGTGGAGAAATTCTGGGCATATAATCGAACACTCGTAAACCCTTCCACACACCACGAATTTAAAAATGTGGCCGGATGAAGAACTGCGTTCTGCCTTTATTTGCTTTCACCCAAAATGCTCCGTGGCAAAGCAAGATTAGTTTTCGTGCAAAGTTTCATTTTTCTTTGAACATAGCCCCATTATTTAGACGGGGTGCTCTTGCCAATAACATCTGGTAACCCAGAGGGATTTGTTTAACAAGCTTGACTGCTGATGAACCCCAGAAAATTGAAACCAGTTTGCTTGGTTCAATGCATCTCGCTGGATAATATCGCTCCGGAAAACCAATAGGCAAATGGTCGAAAACATATTTTCACTCATATGTAAGACACATCAGACTGTAGTTGTTCTTATGTTTGCTGTGACCAAGTGTGTCACATTGCTGGCTGCTGCGTTTGGAGGCCGGGTGGTCGGATCTCCAGACGCTGATTATTGCCAGCTTTACAATTCTGCGTATTCATTTGAATAAGTGCCGCTTTTTAAAAAAAACGTAAGTTCTTTGGGAAAACTGATAGGATGGGTACGTTTTGCATGCGTCCTGCTTACATCGCTTTCATCCACAAATTCCGCACGGGATACACCTTGGGGGCACCACCCCGAGACGGGATGCCGGGCTCCAGCAGAGTTCCCGAGTAACCTGCAACCGGACACGCCACGATTTTATCTGCAAATCTCTTCGGTCCCCTCTCAGAAAATGTGGGTTTCCCACTCGCGAGCCTTTATTATTGCAGCAATTAGCACAAATTGGAAGCAGATGACATTTTTTTGTAGTATTTTTTTTGTATGCTCATAGAACTCCTTTAACCCTCTGGTTATGTACCTTCGTTGTTTCGCGATGAATGTCGCCGTTTTGTCGTCTCGGCGAGGCCCTCATTTCGTTGCCTTATTGAAATTTGCCATCGGTCACGAGCCGTTTCGGTTTATTCTCATTTTTTGGGCGGTGCTCTAGTGTGCGCCTCGTGTAACTACGAGGAGCTAAATTCCCCGATGTTTGGGGGCTGCTACAAAATGGCATTCAAATTATGATGCTACTGTAATGCCACGTGCCCGCTTTGCCACAACCTCAAAGTTGGATAGGGAAGCTTCGTATGAACATTGGCGATGAAACTTGGCGCATTCATTTTGGCAGCTGAGTGACCTAAGTTCAGTCTAATGTTTTATATCCGGTGAAGGTCACTCGAAGGTCAACACATCCTGCAATGAGTGCCCAGTGTTCTACGGTCATCTGAACAAGAGGATTAATGACATCTCAAAGCGCAGTTGGATGATGCATCTCCACATGTGTTGTGCTTTACGTGTGGACTATTACATTGCATGACGTCTGTGAGAAGAAGCTTCATAGCTCATCAGATTCCTCCAGTCTGAATGAATATTCTCATTCTGAAAGATGGCGATGCCTTGGGGAAAGCTTCATCTAACAGTGGATGGAACATGGCAGATTATTATTTGTTATGAATCATTGGATCTCCATAGAACTGAATCACGGCACCTCTACAGGACATCATTGGGGAAACCAGTCTCACATTTTGGAACACTTGGCTGCCCGTTTGCTGCCAATGTTACTTTTTCTTTTTTTACAGAGTAGCCTTGCACCGTTTTTAAATGGAACATATTTGACAACATGTAATATTATTCCAGCTCGCGCAGACATTCATTCAGGGGTGGACTCGTCATGGCCGATAACGAAGATGATTATGATGATGATGACGTGTATGCAAAGTGGAGATGAGCTTCCCTGTGACCACGTGCACAAGAGCAGGGCACGGTTTCCCAGTCTTCCTCGAGTTCTCTGCCTGAGTGCAAGTTTTTGGTTCAAGTTCCCTCCATCCAGTCTGACCTTGTGCTTGCCTCTTCATTTCATCGTAGAGTCCTGCTTTTGCTTACACTACTGCAGGCATAAGTGCCCTCTTTTCTAAATCTTTTTTTTCCCGGCATCGTTCATCGTAGAACCCCTTTGAAAAAGTCTTCTCCTCTGACCATACGCCCACATCAGGTATTTGCCTTCCTCTGAATAGTTCCAATGCAACATATCTCCTCCTTCCTTTTAGAGCTTCCTTCTATGAGCCTTCACATCTCGTAACAATGCCCAGTCCAGATCTTCAGCCTTCTCCCATATCTCAAAACCTCTCCATCTGTTAAAGTCTTACTTTCTTAGCCTCTGCAACTCTGCCATAGCTATATTCCAGGATTCGTGATTTCAGGTGGCTTAATTTAATGACACAACCTTATGCAACCACATTCATCTGGGTCTTCTTGGGAAATAAAGTAAATAATAAAAGGTAAAGGTGCAGCCCTGCCATGCATGGCTTACACTGCATTAACTAAAAAGTTAAATATATTTTATTTTACCAGGTAAGGCCCGCTGAGCTATATAGTTATTTTTCGATTTAAAGCTTTCGTGACTGCAGGGATTCATCTTCTTGGTACTTTCGGTAAAGTCACGTAGAAAGGAAATAATAAAATAATAAAAATAAAACATGAAAAAATAAGCAATTTTATATGCTTTACTTTTGATTAATAATCATTATTTTATTATGTTTTATTATTATTATTTTATTATTTCTCTTCTACGTGACTTTACCGAAAGAACCAAGAAGATATATAGTTATTTTTCAGAAGCGACCCGGCCACAAATTACTGCTCAACGAAGTGGCTTATCACGTGTCAATTTATAGCAGCTAAATACTGTAAACGCATATTCATGAATGTGGACGGCAACGCCAGAGGACCCGGAGAAAAAACCACGTGACCACGTAAACTCCAAACATACAGTAGGCCTCAGAGTTGGGATTGAACCCATGACCTCCTGTACACCAAGTGAGGTAGTTAACATATCGCCACCGCGACGCCCTACTGCAGGCATAAGAGCCTCGACCTGAGAGAGCTGTAGTGGTACCTTGGCCTGAGTTTCATTCCAGGCTTTGCCTAATATCAGCGGCGACTGGCATCTGGATTCATGATGGTCACCACCCACGTGGTGAAGTATGGTCAAACAAGCCCCATGACCGACGCAGCGTGGGAGAAGACCTGCATCCAACAATGGTTTGACAAAGGGCCATCAATTATGATTCTTATATTTTTGTATAATTTTAAAATAACTTAGTAAACACAAGTTTGTTTTGTTTGTTTACATTACACAGGACATGGCAAAAACCCATTAAGATAAATATTAGAGGGAGACTTGCATTTAAAAAAAATACTTTGCAGGAAGCAGTGAGAGAAGTCACCCCACCCCAGGATTTAAAAGCTGCTCACTGAACCGCCGAGCATTTCACACAATTGCCCTGTCACTCACATATTTACCATCAAACGGACTTAAACAGCAAACTTAAGTGGGGCAATTTAGGCGATTTTTGAGCCATGGGCGACAGGCGTCTCCCAGCCGGGCACAGCGAGTCTGCGGGGCAGGCAGCTGAGTGGAGGGGTCACAGGAATAGAAGCCTTGGCGATGATCAAGTGACTGCAGACTACAAAGAAACCCTGGCACGATTCAAATGCGGCAATAATAACGTGGTGTCTGTCCCCTAGAATTCCACACTAATGCCCATTGCATCGAGCCAAACCGTGAACTGCTTGGGAGGCGACGCTGACGACTTGTACCTGCGAGCACAACTGTGTGCGTGTGCACGCGGTGGTAAAAAAAAAAGTGTTTCAGGAAGAGAGGTCAAGAAGAAAGAATCAAACAAAAATATCACGTTTCGCTCGGTTTTTTTTAAAGAATTGCCCAGCGGTGGCACGGTGGTGACACGGTGGTTAGCGCACTGTGCTATGAACCCAGTGACCTGAGTTTCGGCCATGGCTAACGTTCACAGTGAGTGACATCTGAACTGGTCCAAGGTCCCACCTTCACCGCTACGTACGGCGCCAAAGAAGTTCAACATACGTAAGTACGTGCAAGCCGTGCTGACCAGTATTTCCACCGGTGGAAGCTACATCCAAGCCCGGTCAAGACAACGGTGACAGCTTTCCATTCTACCAGCAACGCTGCCACCCGGCCGCTTAAGCTGACCTTTTGTGGGCAGAAAGTAAAATGTTAAAGCCACCCCCCCTCCCCCTCCTCACATTCCTCGACATGACCCTGGATGGGAGCCCGACTGTTAGAAGCCATCTCGAAGGGGCCCGCAACAAAACCAAGGTCAGGGTGAGCCTCGGATGAGAAACGAGTTGGCGCAACGTGGGGCGTAATGCACGCGACTCTTCCAACAGCGGCGTCCGCGCCAGTCTAATCAACCACAAGATCAGCACGGTCGCCTACGTACGGTGCGAAAGAAGTTCAAAGTACACACATACAACACTGGCCATGGACTCAACACTGCCCATATACTCAAACATTGCCAATAGACTCAAGACTGCCCATGGACTCAACACTCCGCACCTCCGATTAACACGCTTGGCTACGTACGGTGCGAAAGACGTTCAACGTAAAATTGTGTCGCAAATGCACTAAGACGTCCCGCGCTTCGACCCCCTCACCCCGGAAGCAGTGGTCAGCCCTGAGCTGCTGCAGAACATTGCATGGCAGACGGGGGTCAACGTCTTCTCTTCATGGCCTTGCCCCCCACCTCATCTCGCCTCTCTCACCTCCTTCCCACGACCTCCCTCGTCCTCTTCATTCCCAATCTTTGCCTCTCTTTGTCTCTCCTTCTCCCTGTGCCCAATCCCGGTGTCGCTCCTCCCCCCTCCTTGCACCCCTCCACGGGAATCAACCTCCCGTGCACATCAAGCATGGGGAGGCCTTTGTCTAGCAGTGGATTGTTAACAACCATTTTTTATCGTAATTGTCCAGTCTTTAATACTTTGTGAACGCTAATTTGAAGCTGAAAATTACAAGCTGACTAGTATTTCGTATCATCATCATCATCATCACCATCACAGTAAGCCCTGGTCAGTCGACTGCTGTATGAAGTCGCTTCCTCTCACGATCCTGCAATGTGACAATCCACCCGGGACGTGCCCACAAGCCGATTTAGTCCCTCCATCTCCTCACGGATGCAATCACGGGAGCGTTCCATGACTACCATAATTCATAATTCATATTCGGAGTTTGCGTGTTTCTTTTCCCGTGGTCGCGTACATTTTTCTCCGGGTCCTCCGGTTTTTCCCTCCACATTTAGATTCGTGCGTTTAGAGTATTTGACTGCTATAAATTTCCACATGATGATAAGCCACTTCGTTGGGCTATCATTTGTGGCCAGGTCGCTTTAAAAACATATAGTTCAGTGGGCCTAACCTGGTAAAAAAAAATTTGTTTCGTTTCAGCTGAACAATAATTGTTTAAAGGAGTAGGAGGTGGTAAACGGTAAAGGTGCAGCCCAACAATCGCCAGCTCACCCCACTGCTGGCAGAGGGCTTCCACCAGAGCCCCCCTAAAGAAGTGCTTTGGCCTACCCGTCAGACTTGTTGAAAGAGGTGCCAGTACCCACACATTACTCCACCAGACGCGACCCACCGATCGACTAACTGTGGCAAACCCATCTACTTCCTGCCGGCCGGGTGGACAGTCAAAGGGGACCTGTGAAACTTGCCTCCCCGTTGTTTCTTTTGCCGCGCCGGGAGATCGAACCCGGCGACCTCTGGATCCCATGTCCAGTGTGCCAGGCATCACTCCGGGGCATCGGAAGACGAAGCCCCTACACCGTGCATGCGGTCTCCGTGCGTGCGCGCGCGTGCGATGCACGCTGCACGTTCCGACCTTCTGTCAGCAAGTGGCAGGGACAGGTTTCCTCGTCAGATCTGTGTCAGAGAAGTGAGTGATGCTAGCTGTCTGCAGCTCGGCAGGGCGCTAATCTGCAGAAATACCAGGCGGTGACCCCCGCTGAGAGAAAGCAAAGTACATCTCCGCCGTGCGGGGAGGCGTTCGACACATGCCACGCAGCCGTGTTGTTTCAGCACCAGCGCAGAAACAGACCGTACAAAGCGACGCTCAGCATCGTGCGCTTCACACTTTGCCTCGCTTCGTTTTCTCTCCTCTCTTTTGTCCGCCCTTTGGTTTGTCTACGCGCGGCAAACCGCGCCCCCCGGATAGCGACTGCGACGTGAGCACGAATGAAGGTCTCGGAGACAGAGCCAGCGGATCGCAATCGCAAGGCTGCGACTTGAAGCCCATGTTGGGGGTTCACTCGGCTCGTCGCTCGTTTGGGGCGGGGGGGGGGGTCGATAAAATGTTGTAACGCTGTGAAGAGTTCAACGGCGGTTTGTTTTACGCACAGACTGGCCTCCGCTATAGGAACGTGGAATTTCCACTACCGGCTCAGGAGGCGATTGAGCAGGAAATCGCCTCCGACTTTTGACCTCATTACGGTGCGGGGGAGAGTTTCGCCTCTGAGATGATTGCCGGCGGTGGTGGCGGCCGGACTGGCCAAAGCAAGATAGAATTTGTGGCGGCATTCAAGTGTCTTGAAATATCACGTTAACCACAAACTGCGAAACATAAGTGGATTACATCCATAAAACATGTATTTTATTCTATCGCGTAAATATATAAATGTGTCGTTAAACCCACCACCACCCGACACAGCCAATTAGTAAGGTTTGTCACGTAAACAGAACGTGCCAATTGGTTACAACTACAGCACACCGGTGTGTTGGAGAGCCAAGCCACAACATTTTCAATCTGAGTACGACGTTTCGCCAGTAATTACAACGAACGATTAAAACTAACGATCTAACCCAAAAACATGTATTATGGATGATATTGGTCGTGAAAGCTTACGTGTTGAACTTAAGTGCATTCCAGTTACGTGACATTTAAGCTCGTTTCACGATTTACAATTACAAGTATTTTAATCACTTCACTAGGAAGGATGACCTTTCAAAATGTACATAAGCATCCGAGTTCAAGCTGGAAATTTGATGCAATCATACTTTTTTTTAATAAATCTGTGGGCATTTGCTTTACTTGGGGCCTTACTCTTTTGCTTCGTTTGCCTTTGCTTATAAACAAGTGCCGTCGTCACTGAAAATGGCCAAAATAGGGCAGTTTCACACACACTCTGGGGGTTCATTGTCAAATATTTGTTTAAATACTCGAAATAATGAGTGTCATTTTGAAGGTAACCAAAATATGGCTTCTTCAAGGACTTCGTCAATAGGCTATTCGCGCAATCACCGTGATGCCAGAGTGGTTGAAAAAATCAGTTTGAGCTTGTCCGGAGCCGTGGTTTTTATGAACATTTCTCTATGATAAACAACAAGTTCCTTCTCTGTGAATTACAGTCATAATTGGTTGACGTACTATGCCCAAGTAAAAAAAAAGCCATTTCATGACGCGAATGATTTACACGCATCTTTAAAGGGCCCAAGTAGTCTATCGGAAATCATGGAACTGTCCAATATAGTTGCAGGGGCACCAACACACGATGGCTTTATTTGGTAACGAATTCAAAAACAACAGTAAAACATATTCTTTGGGTCTTTCGGTAAAGTCACGTAGATAGGTTCAAAGAAAATAACAAAAAAATATATTTGAAAAAGTGTGTTATTTTCTTTGAACCTATCTACGTGACTTTACCGAAAGACCCAAATAATATGAATTCCTGCAGTCACGAAAGCTTTAAGTCAAGGTTTAACAGTAAAACATCGTCGTTGCAAATAACACACGCGGAAGCAATTTCTGTTCATGTTGGTTGGCCAATATCGTCATCGCCGCTGACATGTTTTGTTTTACAAAGCAGCATTCGAGGGAGCTGTTTTTATTTTATCGTTCATTTACACAGCGTTTATGGCCTGTCCGTGTAAATCACATGAATGAAAATGGGGTATTTCTCCATCTGTCGATCGTGTTTTACTTGTCGGAAGCGAAGTCAGCCATGAAACTGTTTACCTTTGCGGGGGGGGGGGGGCGACTGTCGAGAATTCGGCGTTAAAATGCCATTTAAATCTTTGGAATTTTTCGACCCTCGGGAAAACTAACTCTCACGTAAAAACCACCTACAACTGGTTGGTTATGAGGCGTTTTTTTTAGCATGGAGAAGTATGACACTCCGTCGGTTTGTGGTTTAT
Organism: Lampetra fluviatilis; assembly: GCF_964198595.1. NCBI lineage: Eukaryota > Metazoa > Chordata > Hyperoartia > Petromyzontiformes > Petromyzontidae > Lampetra > Lampetra fluviatilis. Next base: position 161,352 of record NC_136314.1, read on the forward strand.
TTTTCGAAAGACTGTTTTAGCAATATCCCCAAGGGGGCCTTGGGACAGGCTCTCGGCTTCAAAGATAGAACGACGGCTAATTTCTTCCGACACCCACTGTCTCCAAATTAAAAACCAACAACGGTTTGACAAACGCGCGACGCGACGGGTTTTGCAAGGGTCGCCCAGAGATTGCGCTGGAGAGACCCCGGGATTGTACGCCCAGTGTGCGAAACCATTGCAACGAGGCAGAATCCATCCAATGGTATCATCAACATAATTCACACAAAAAACACTCCATTCATTCGTCGAGAGCCAATAGCCAAAAGGAGCGCTTCAAGTGGCTGGAAACCCACCAGCTGGGTTAAGACACTTTGACGGATTGTGAGGGCCTCTTAATAATGTCCAACAGTATATCTGACAAGAAATGAAAACACTTATGTGCCCTTCAGAATATATTTTAATGTGCTGAGGGGGTTTATTTCTTAAAAACACAAGACATGTTTAATACTCGTGAGCTCATATTTTTTTACGCGTTGCCAAGGGAAACACGCTGCAGTGACTATGATGCAGTTTATGATTTTGCTTCCATTCCAACTAAATTATTTTTTTTTTACCAGGTAAGGCCCACTGAGCTATAGAGCTCCCTTTTCAGAAGTGACCTGGCCGCAATGATAACTCGACAATGTGGCTCATCACGTGGATTGTTTTTTATAACAGCCAAATGCTCTAAATGCATGTGTATAAATGTGGATGGATAAATGGGAGGGATAAATGGGAGGACCTGTAGAAAAATCCACGCGACCACGGGGAGAAAGACACGCAATTTCCAAATATGAAGTCGTCAGGGCCAGAATCGAACCCACGACCTCATGCGTACCAGGCAGGGGAGTTAACATCTCGCCACCGCGGCACTCCTAGCTCCAGGTTCCAGCAACCTACAAATCGATCACTCGGAATACATCCTATCTCATCAGGGCTCAGAAGCTCAGCAGGTGAGTTGAACGTGGATCGTGTTTGGATGTTTAACACGTAGCAGGCTTTCGCATCCATAACATAGGTTTATTGGGCTAGATCACTCGACAGAGCCAATTAACTAGTACAGCACAACGATATGTTGGATATTGTAAATGTTGTGGACTTGTTCTCCAACACACCGGTGTGCTGTACTAGTGACGAATTGGCACGTTCTGTTTACATGACTAACCTTACTAGTTGGCTGTGTCGGGTGGTGGCGGGTTTAACGACACATTTATATATTTACGCGATCCAACCGAAAAAAAAACTAGATTACGAGTTCAATTTCGATTTAAAGCTTTCGTGACTGCAGAGATTCATCTTGGTTCTTTCGGTAAAGTCACGTAGAATGGAAATAATAAAATAATAAAAATTCAACATCATATTTTATTATGTTTTATTTTTAATATTTTATTATTTCCATTCTACGTGACATAATATTTTATTATGTTTTATTTTGAATATTTTATTATTTCCATTCTACGTGACTTTACCGAAAGAACCAAGAAGATAGATTACGAGTGTTTGGATGGGTTACCGCCATGCATAAAGCAGGCGTTGTAGGCGGCTCCAATGGCACTCCACCACCACCCTTCTGGTGAAGCTTTGCTTGGCTTGGTTGGGAAGTTGGTTCTGGGATGTGTAGTAGATATCTCATGGACTCATTTTATTGGTTGTGATAACTTCTTTGTTGTTTGTGCTTTTTTTGTTGTTTTGGTGCCATTTCTGAATGTTTTTTCATTTTTTATTTCCCTTGGTATTAGGGTTTTCATTTGCTTGGTAGTGGCTGTATATGGGATTTGGTCCTTATATATAATTAATGTACAGCGTTATGGGATGCTGTTAGCGTGAATGACGCTATACAAAATGAAAGCAATTATTGTTACATTGTCAGCCAATTTCGATTTAAAGCTTTCGTGACTGCAGGGATTCATCTTCTTGGTTCTTTCGGTAAAGTCACGTAGAAGGGAAGTAATAAAATAATAAAAATAAAACATAATGTTTTATTATGTTTTATTTTTATTATTTTATTACTTCCCTTCTACGTGACTTTACCGAAAGAACCAAGAAGATTGTCAGCCAAGTGCAGCGCAGCAAATTCCAAGGTTGTACTGTACTATTCTACAATGTCTATGGCCCGCGCCTTCACCAACCCACAATGTGAAGCTTGGTGAAATGTGGTCAAAAAACCGTGACGGCCTGCACAGCAAAAGGGGGCCTTCATCGAGCAGCTGTTTGACACAAGTGCACGTTCTCCAATGTCCTCCCACGTGCAAATTACTCCTCGAATAACATTGTCCCAACATAGCCATGCAGGACCTTTCTGAATAAGCATATTGACAGCCAGTTCGGCAGTCCTGGGTGAGTAAATTACAACGTTTTTTTTTATTAACCCTCTCCGACAAATATTGAAAGCATTGAAACGCACGACGGAATGAGTTGCGTCCATCCGTCCGTCTGTAGCGCTGGGTCACGATGATCTTGAAACGATGCTCCGGTTAGGAACGGAACTTCAGTGTAAAGTTGCGTTGCCGTGAGGGAATTCGTCTTGGAGAAAGGGAAATTTAAAAAAACGACGCTAAAACTTTCCGCCTCGATGGCCAAGGTCGACGGCGTTTGTTGCGTGCGATGTCACGTGTCAGACGCCGCGCGACGTCACGTGTCAGACGCTGTGTGACGTCACGTATCAGACGCCGCGCGACGTCACGTGTCAAACGCCGTGTGACGTCATTCCCACAGACGCATGTTGGAGAGCGTTACAGAAGCGTTGCGCGCGCGTGAAGTGTTTCCCTTGTATGAGCGTAGGAGTGAAAACGCATTACGCTCGAATGTCATTCACCGCCTTTTGTTGCTTCATAAGCACTCTTTTGAAGCGTTGCTTTTGGCTGCACAAAACATTTTCGCCCACTTTGCCCTCTCTTAAGGAGAGAAAGAGGTCGAATGAAAACTTCTCCGGCAAGTCGGTGCTCAATGTACCTGTTGAAAGGGGGAACCCCACGCTCTGCCTCGTGTCCCTTTTGTTTCGCTGCGACAGATTCCGAAAACAGATGCCCTTTCAGTCGTGTCAAGGGATCCGTTGCAGCAGGTGATGGGCATGCATCACCGTTTGTTTGGGATTCGAAATAAGCCACGATTTTGCCGAAAACATGCCGCAGCTCCCTCCAGGGCGAACGAGCGTGGGGGACAATCGCGGACAGAGAAGTTCGCGTGCGGAGTTTCGCGAGCGAAAGTGGCCGCGTTTTTGGAAGGCTCGCGTCGGCCGCGTGGAATACAAGACGACAACTCAACACATTCGTCAATAACGCTGTGGCCTTTAAATATATATAAATACATCACATCGGTGACATTTCAGGCAATGGCCTTTCCATGTACCATGAGGAGGGCCCATTAACCTCATACGTCGTCTATTATATCTTTTTCACTTAAGGTCACAGTGTTCTTGACAAATGTGTTGAGGTGTTTATAAATATGTGTGTATTTTTGTAATTCCTGCTCAAATGAGCGTTGAGGCGGTGCTTTTGGATGGGCCCTGTGCTTGCTCGGGAGCCAGAGCAAAAGAGAAGTTGTGTCAAAATTGTAAAATTCTAGGTTGTTGCAACGAAATCTTACCAGGTAAAAGGGAACGCGGGAGGGAGCGAGGGATTTGTCAGGGAAGGGAAAAAGAGTTTTAAGTCTCGAATTGAAGAGTGCAATGGAAGCAGAGCTATGGACAACCAGGGCCAGCCAAGAAGAAGGAGTGACCCCCCCCCCCACTACCTCCCCCAGAGTTCCCAATCATAACCAAAAGATGAGCAGTAACAACCCAGCGTGACGTTGAGCACGTAGCATCGCAATGCTAAGGCGGCTCAGTGTTGGAGCAAGCGCCCCGCAAAACAGAAGGTTACGAGTTCAAGCCCCGTTTGGGCGTTTACTCGGCCATATCATCCCTCTGGGGGTCGAACAAAAATTCGTCCCCACTTTGCTAGACTAAGTCAACAGTTGTTTTTTTCCGACGGAGAGACTCGCCCTTGCCGTCGGAAGACGGCGCTTCCACCACGGGTTCGGGGCCCTAAGCAGGAGTTGAGCAACGCCTCGGTGTTCACGTGGGGCAGGAAATCCCTTTGACTTTGAAGTTCTCCTCGCAGATATTGAGTATCAAACAGTGGCGAGGGCGGTTGGTCTGGGCCCTGGTGCAAGGAAGGAAATGCACCCCCCCCCTTTTCCCCCTGCCTCATTTGCCCCCCCCCCCCGTCTTAGTAACCCGGTGCTTTGGACCTTTCCGGCACGCAGGCCCCGGTGTGCAGTAGCCACCGTCTGCACGCTCGATCGCTACGCCGCTTGTATCAAAGAAACGTTTTTGTTTAAAGAAACTTAACTTGTTTATAATGATAATAAGTTTTTCCCCTTTTTTCTGGCAACAAAACGGGTGTTAAGATGTTAAAACACCAAATTGAAACCTTTTACAAGGAATCGCGTCTGCATTAATCACAATGCTTTGTGGTCAGAATGCAAACTAAAAACATACTCTGATAATTTGTGCCCCCTGACACCCCGGCACGTTGTACCGGACTTGTGTGCGTACCTCGATAAAACATTAGAAATTAGAACACCAAAAAAGTTTTACTTACAACGCACGTCGCACCTAAAGAGTTCATGTGGAAGCACGGTGATGCAGCGGACGGGCGAATTGGTGGTCTGCTTCGTACATTGGTTAGCGTGCTTGAGATAACGTCCCTCAAGCACGTGGACCCCCCTCCCCACCGTCGCCCCCCTCGAATTCCAACCCCTACATGTATAAAATTACACAACGCGGCTCTCTCACGGTCGACCTGACGCGTGACCGAAGCCGCATGCGTCGAGCACATTTCGCAGACGCTCAGTCGGGCGAACGCTGCGTGGCTGTGGCTGCGCGTGCTGCCTGCGTTCGCGGACAGCGGAGATCAGCGGTTACGCCTGGGGACGCAAACACGTTGTCGCGTGTGTTTCGTGCGTGGCTTTTGAAAGGCCAAAAATGTGGTGTTATTTACCGTGTCCCTGCTTGGCGTGGGATGGGAGTCAAGGTCTCTCCCTCTTCTCATCGTTTTTCAAGACATTTACTGACACAAACACGCCGTGTTATCCCATTCATCGCGCTCGCCGAGATAAGGAAGGTCATCTGATAATTACTAGGTATCAGTGACTTGAAAAATACCACGTAAATATAAATATTAGGTCAATATGGCAGAGGCACGAGAAGTCCGTTTGAGCTCATGGTCTCATGGTCGGAAATAATCAGAAGAACTGAGATTTCAATCTGTATATTTTGTTCATACCGAGTTGGCGATACTTTTATCGTGGCGATAAAATGTGAATGCCCCTTATTAAACTAATCGGGCTTGTGGTTACCGTAGACGCAAATTTCATCGTAATAACTAAAACTTTGAGCCGTGAAGCAGGAGTTGATGTTTTCATATTTACTATTTCCTCCCAAGCTGTAAGTAAAAAATGTAACGTAATAAAATATTTTTTAAATATATCTAGTGAAGAACTCTTCAATGTTCTATTGATCATAAGGACGTATTTTTAAATACGTATGAGCTAAATAATCTTATAAAGTATAGGGCATTGAATCTTGCAATCAAACTAGTTTTTAAATGCGGTTATTTTTAACGAATAAATAGAAATCAGCTTTACATATTCTTTGGGTCTTTTCGGTAAAGTCACGTAGATAGGTTCAAATAAATAACAAAAAAATACAAAAAACTACGACGTTTCGATCACAACACAAGCGTTCGGAAGATGATGAACGTTTGTGTTGCGATCGAAGCGTCGTAGTTTTTTGTTATTTATTTGAACCTATCTACGTGACTTTACTAAAAGACCCAAACAGATGAATTCCTGCAGTCACGAAAGCTTTAAGTCAAGAATCAGCTTTACAAGTATTAAATGTTGCATTCATTGAAAATACAGATTCTAAATATGTTTGAGCCAAAATATATAACTCGTGCTCTATATTTCTTAAGCTATTTCTTTCAACTACAAAAGTCATTAAAGAGTCTGTAATACGACTTCTTTTTTTAAATCTGCATTTGCTTATGTTTTTTTGTCTTTTCAAATATATGCTGCTCTCCCACCGACATGGATCCACATGTTTTTCGTTGAATTTGTTTTCATTGTCAAAAGTTGAGCGACATCACCACCGACTAACCATTCACCTTCATTTCCCATATCGCTCAAATGTGAAGCAAGCTTGGACATCATTGCGCCGCGATGCCTTTCGATTCTACAGGCGCTCCCATAAACATTTTGGTTACAAAGTGGAGCCACGTGATGGATTGTTTCACTTCAGCGTTTGCACAAAGTATATAGAGAATATCGTATTTACTTTTAAAAAAAAAATTGTTTCATTTTATTTTGTTTAGAGGTATTTTTTTGTCATTTTAAAAGCCAAAGTTTGTAGAAGTGACATTTTCGCGTGTTTTAGGGAGTGATCTTTAGGCTGGCCTGAATATATAAATGTAGTTTTACATTTTTCAACCATTTGTATACCTTGGAAGAGAGTTGAAGGGCGGCTAGTTAATAACTCGAGAGTACCAATGGGGCTCTGTGTTGGGGTTATAAGGGCTTCGACTTGAAGTGGCACCGTGGAAAAATTACAGTCGCCACACGCGTGCAATTCTTGCCTTGCTCTTTGGTTCTTTCGGTAAAGTCACGTAGATGAAACATAATAATAAAATAATAAAATAAAATAACTAAATTAAGTCACGACGTTTCGGAGGCAACACAAGCTTCCGTCATCAGGTGGAACAGCCACAGCAAAATCACTGTATTCACTACGGCGATTTGTATTCACTACAATGATTTTGCTGTGGCTGTTCCACCTTAAGACGGGAGCTGGTGTTGCCTCCGAAACGTCGTGATTAAATTTAGTTATTTCATTTTATTATTATTTTAGTTATTTATTTTTCATCTACGTGACTTTACCGAAAGAACCAAAGAGTATGGATCCTTGCAGTCACGAAAACTTCAAATCTAGAATCCTTGCCTTGCTCGAATGCCCCTTTCTTCTGAACGCATTAGCTCTGTCCGTCTGTCTGTCACTTTGTCCATTTGTCCGTCTGGAACATGGAGTCATGATTTACTCTCGTACAGATGATCCAACATGAACACAACTTCAGCTAAGTCATGTTGCTGTTGGAGGCCAAATTGATCAAAATGATTTGCCAGGATTTCCGGACATAAACCAGAGCGAAAAGGGCAAATATAAAGACGCTTTTTTTCCCCGGCAGATACCCATCAGCTTCTGTACCCATACTTATTAAATACTTCCGTAGATAAAAGCACGTTGCAAAGCATTACCTAATAAATGCGCATGCACGGTCCTTCTAAGTTTTTTTAGTTTTTATTGTTGTTACTGCCTAATGCAAAGAAACCCATGTGAAATATGAAGCAAATAACTATTACGTGTAAACTGCTATAAAACGATTGGCTACCGTACGTGGCCAACCGCGCTAATCGGAGTCGCAGGGGATGGACAACAAACCAAACACAAAAAGCACTTTTCAAGAAATTAGTTTTCAATCTAGATGATGATTTCAAAAGTGCATAGCTCCGGTGGCTTCCTAATAGCGGACGGAAGAGCGTTCCAGACGGCCGCAGAAGCGCATGTGAACACGCGCGATGCAGTGACCGTCTTTGTTCGACGGTTGGCCAAAAGCCCCTGCGAGGCTGACCGGAGTAAATGAGAAAGGAGCGAATAACCGATTACTGTACTGATGAGACCTAATGAGGATGAAACCAGTCTTAAGTTGCGTCTTTGTTTCACTGCTGCCTATCGGGATGATCAACTATCCTCAACTCATCGAGTCGGTGATTCTAAACGACTAAATATTCACAACGATCAGTTTTTTTTTGAGCTGGTGGTCTGGATAAGGCTGAGAGCATCCGTGCATGCAATGCTGCCGATTGTTGGGCGTTGTAGAATCTAGACGACGACAGTGATAGGAGACAAAAAAGGCGTTACTCTTATTATCATTGAGTATACATCATTGAGGCATAGACATTGTATACACAACAATATAATATAAAAAAACTATCGCTATCAATAATAGTTTTGCTGATTTATAACGTATTTTTTACAAGCTTTTTGTAACCAGTTGAGTGCAGCGGCCGGACAGTGATTCGTGCACTGCTCACCCTCTGCTACTGCGCTGAGCCAGTGGTGTAAATTCCACATTCCTATGGCAGGGGCAACGACTCCCTTGTAGGCTCTCGTGGCCAACGCTTGCGATTCACAGCTGTGAATGAAGGACGACCGCCGTCGACTTCACCACCATCACCACGTGGTGCTTATTCTGTCGCGACCCGGCAGGAGAAGCGGTGGGTTTGAGTCAACTGACCTACGGGGGTTTGAACTTTGCACAACGTTCGGGCTTGCGGGCCACTCGCTCCGCTGCGATCGTGGTGAACAACAACAACAACAAACAGCACCTAAAGGGGCACAAGGTGAACACCTCCACGGCTAAATAAAGATTCCGATGATTCTGAACACCGCCGCTCGCACGCCGGAATTCCAGCCACTTGCTCGTTTCATTCCAAAGAAGGCCTCTCTCCCCAGGTGTAAGTAAGTAAACTGCACCCGCTCCATTAATCAGGGCCCTTCCCGTAAATTTCCAAAAAACATTTTCCGCCAATGTCAACAAAGCCATCCAGCTGCAGTGGAGGGAGACGTGTCCAGCCCCTCGGTGAATCCACCACTGGATGAGGGAGGCCTTCCCACGCCGTGCGGGTCACGGCAGTTTTTGCTTTTTCTTTCTCGTCTGTCGTCCCTCACCGTGCCGATCAGTGCGGGCTGGTGACGGTGACAAGCACAGAAGTTCCCAAAGCGACGACGCTAGCCCATCGTTGTGTGTGTGATGGTGGTGATGGTGGTGGTGGTGGTCACCCATCCAGGCGCTGTCCAGGTTCAGCCCTGCTCGCCTTCTGCCATGGACGGGTTGCGGAGATGTCACCGATGCAGGGCAGAAGAAGTGGAGGGAGACCGTGGGTGAGATGGCAGCATGCGGTGGAATGAGACACGGGGAGAGGCTGTGGATGTGGCGAGAGGCACAGAGCAGGAGCAGGCGGGGTGAGAAAATCCGTGCAGCCAGCCTCATGGCTAAGAAGAATGCATCTCATGGGATCGGGCGCATTCCAAAAGATTTGGTCATGAAATGTAATTATACACGTATGTGTGTTTGTTTGTATGCATGCGTGTTGAACTTCTTCTGCACCGTACGTAGCCAACCGTGCTAATCGGGAGGAGCGGGTGAAGGACAACAAACTTAACACAAAAAGCAGTTCTAAAGAGATGCGTTTTAAATCTAGATTTTAAAGTGCATAGCTCCAGTGGCTTCCAAATATATATCGGAAGAGCGTTCCAGACGGCCGCAGAAGCGCAATCCGAGTGCGAGCGATGCGGTGACCACCGTCTTTGTTTCATGGCTGGCCAAAAGCCGCCGCTGCGTGGATGACCGGAGTTCACGTGATGGTTTTTGCTCCTTGATGAGAAAAACAATAAGACGTGACACGAAGTAAGAGAACGGGGTGCTGTCTGTGGCGCATTGTGAAATTCACCGGTGGGGTTTCTGTGTGAATAGAAGACTCCACACGTGGTCACGGCAATTTGTGAAGGTGGGAGCCAGTCTTTGTGTGCTCAGTCGGCACTTGTTTCCCAGCTCGTCTGGTCAATGCTGCGCCAACACTTCCGATCAGGAAGCAACCTTGTCCTGAGTTTCTCTCTCCGTGTCCATGCTGCTTTAACTCCTCGTGTTCATCGTCAGCAGTGGCCATGATCAATCCGCTGCTGGACGAAGCCTTTTCCTAAGCCATTAATTATTTGTATACAGTATGAGTAGGAAAGGTTTCTCTACCTTTAAATAAGGCGGATGATGATATTGGCCTACGAAAATCTTTTTCAATTAAATACCTTCAATAAATAAATACATGAATAAGCTATGAAATACATGATAATTATCATAAAAACACAAATAATAATGTGTTATAATAAACATAAAGTAAACAAATATTAAAGTATTAAATAATAGTTTGTACATTAACATACCTTAAACTATTATTATTATGCTGCTACGCGTAACCGCTTTATCTCGTCACTTTCTCTCTCTCTCTCGATGCAGTCGTCTTGAGTTCCATATGCGATTCGCGGATAGCCAAAATCGCGCAAGGCAAGTTCGTGAAAAACGAGGAAACTGCATTAAAAAAAGGGAGATGAAACTTATTTGAAGAGTTTAACACGTAGGTTTTCGCGACCAATGTCATCCATAATAGTATTTTTTTATTTGAAGAATTACGGAACCACTCGCCCCTTATCACACGTGTATACATGACTGATGCAAGCCATTCGGAACAGACTAGAAAGGTCTCTCTACCTTCAAGCAAATTCTGGAAAAGACAAATTGATATCAATTACAATTACGCCTTGTAACATTCATTACAAAAGGATCATTTGTGTTCGACCACCCCACTCCCCACCAAAATGTGATGGTTGTTTTCGCCTTATCTGCTCCATTCTGTCTCCCCTGCTATCTCGTTGTGCTTCACAATGCAGCGGTCATAATGTTCCGACAAGATCCGTCAAGTGACGACGGATAAGGGCCCCCCCCTTCTGACGAGCGGCTCTTGGCGTGCGTGCGCCCTGACATTTGTTGAAATGTAAAAAAAAGAAACAACACACCGCACAACGTAGTTCACACGCACAAAACGGCAAGAGCTTCGTGTTTGTCACTTAAAGTCATCTTCTTTTGAGTTGGCCTATTGTCCTGGTGACAGCGAGGCTAAGGGCCGAGAAACTCAAACCTCAAATATTTATGACATCTCCCGCAGATCGCTCGCGGCCGATAACGCGAAAGCGTTCGTTGGGCAGGGAAGCAAAGTCACAGGGCTCGCTATTGTCGTTGGCATGGGATGGAATGAGGTCCACCTCGACCACCGCCTTCCTGTTGTCGTTACACTCCACTTGCTCACTATTGCGCTCTTACGCCACCGATGTCCGGGCAGATACACCACCGCCATTCCTTGCCAAATCGATTAGCAGTATTGCTTCGCGTAAGACAGGGTGGGTTTGCGGGTTAGGTGGCAGGCAGGCGGGCGGGCTAGCTGGCGGGGGGTGAGAAAGCCGTGTTGTTGCGGGAGTTGGGGGGGGGGGGTTGGGGAGGTTTCCGTGATTGCGGCTAATTGTTGGCTTGCATGTCTAGGGGGTGGTGGGTGGGTGGTGACTGTGGCGGTGGGCGTTCGTTTCGGGGCGCTGTGGGGTCGGTCGCAGGGCAAGAGGCGTGGGGTGTGTGTGTGGGGGGTGGTGCTCAAGCCACCATCGTCAACTCAAGCCCCCGGGGTGGGGTTTGTTTTGTTTTTTTTCCCCGCGAGTTGGTTTGTCTGGAAGGCTCTGGTGGCTCAGACCGCGAGCATTAGGTGGGGGACATCGGTGGATTACAGCTGGGACAAAGTCTCTCCCCACGAGGCTTCGACGAGTTGCCGATAACTCTCGTACAAAACATTTACATCTGCCCAAAAATACCGTGAACGGGTGGGAAAATACACAATGGCCACCTGATTCTGGGTGACAGTACTGCGGAGAAGAAGAATAAAAAAAATTGTATTGCTGTGGTTTTTCCACCTGATGACGATTGCTTGTGTTGTAATCGAAACGTCGTGATTTGTTTTAAATTTTTCTTCTACCGAAATAACCAAAGAGTCTGGATTCCTGCAGTTACGAAAGCTTCAAATCAAGATTGAATAAAAAAAAAACCTTTTGAAAAACAGCCCGAGGGATTGTTACGTTAAGTTATATAATGGAGCGCCACGCTGCCACGGCCGCAATGGTCAGCCATCTACACGTCGCGGAGGTCAGTTCGATCTCCCGGCGCGGCAGTTGCAACGGATGGCACAAGGATCCTGTACACCAAACCCTCCACCCGCGACCGCCAACCCAACTCTGTCCGCCCAGAAGTGCAAATTGGCGCACTGCAGTCCTTTCCGTCGGTAGGGTCACGCGCGTGGCGGGATAACGTGTGGGTAGTCAGAGTGGAAGAGTAGGCCAAACGCCCTCTTTCGTGTGGGTCCTTCCGCTAGCAGTAGCACGAGGCGAGTAAATGCAGGCGATGCGCCTTCGTTTTACCTTTTACGTAACAGCAAGCCTTGGACATTTTTATCGCGGGTTTTTGTCCGATGTTAATCTGTGCAGTTGTTTTGTAATGCATTTCACACGGTTTCATGTATAACGCCTCGTGCTAGGTTTGGTGAAATGTCAACAATGTTCTAGATATTGTATTAGAATTGTAATATATATTAAATTCCAAGACACTATTTGGATTTAGAATAGAACATTGGTAGATCTAAGTATATTTTCACGAACAAAATGAGAACTTTTTTGTGGAAGTTAATTTAAGCTCCCTTTTATAATGCATTATTACACTTAATGATGTCTTGCCGGCATGGAAGATTAGGCCAAATATCCTCTAAATAGGGCCTTCTAGAACTCCATCTCGTGGATGTCTTTCCATCAGCAGTGGCATGGACAAGCAATCTCAGGACTACACCTTTTACACTGCATGGCTTTCATGGCTATACACCTGACATCACATTCTGCATTTCTCTTCGGATGTAAAGTATGTATGTTGAACCTCTTCCACACAGCACGTCGCCAAGCGTGATGTCTCTTTCACCAACCTGTAGTGACCAGTGTAGTGAAGTAAACTCAAACCACACCATGGTGTGGAGAGGCCTTCATCCAGCGCGGCATTGAGAAAGGGCTCTGTATTATTATTATTAATTTCATAATACAGAAACTATTGACTTCCCACCAACTGGCGCTAAACAGGCGATACTGATATAACCTACCCTGATGCAATAACCACCATGATGATGATGATGACGACGACGATGATGATGGTGGTGGTGGTCCCGAGCCAATCTCAGCTTGGATTTGAACTCGTGGAACCATCAACCGAGCGCTCGGCCGATCTCCCCAACCAGACTACCCTCCCGGCCACACGACCGTAAAACTAAAAAAAAAACCTTCGGTAACGATTGCCCGCACACAAAGCCAGAGAAAGTGACGGCGTGAAATTGATTTGTACGGGGGGGGGGGAGGGGGGGGGTTGCGCATAAAGGGAAGTCGTCCTCCCCGCACCGGATTAATCATAAACGCTGCGCTAAGGGCCAAGAATCCTTCTGGGTCGCTCTGCGGTTCCATCAACCTTGACCCCGGGATGGGCTCTCGGCCAACCGCACTCGCGCTGCGAGCCATTACGTGTACAACACGGCACTGTTTGCCAAAGGAAACCCACCATTTGACCGGCCCCACTGCTTGCAGTGATGTATTCAAAGGTTTTTTTTTCAGCCGGTGGTGGTGGTGGGTTGGGGAAATACGGCGGCGGGCGTAAGAGATTGATGGCTTGTGTAAAGGCTCTGCTGCATGGTGGTCCGGGTGGGTTGGTTGTTTTTTTTTCTCTCGTTCTTTTCACTGAAAAAAAAGAAAATGTGCTCCGATGTCTCTCTCTCTTTCTCTGGATATTCTTGCACTACGTAACTTTTACAAGCAGCCATTCGTGCCCATTTCTGCAAAACAGAAGTCGACCTCCGTTCCCTCGTTATTGTCCGTCTGGGAACGCTTTCGGCAAGGCCCCTTCTTCTCCGGGACCTCGTGCGTTGTGCAGGTTTCTTGAGTTGTAAAAGAGGATCACTGCACATGTCAGACGCTGCGAACGAGTGGTTGAGTAACCGGTACCTGTGTGTCAACGTCAGCACTTGGGGAGACAGAGGCGTGATGCTGGCCAGACCACTCCGTCATGCGTTGCAGGGGCCTTTAAAGGTGCTCGCTAACAGCATCAGGCGCACCAGTCTGTTAAGGCTACGAAGCGGGGGATGGATAATTGTCTTTGTATGTACATATATACATACAGAGTGCGGTTCATTTGTACGGCACGCATATTTTCTAACGGACGCCGTAGAAAATATTTCCCGTGCGAATGCTAGCACGCTAAACATTTTTTAAATTAAATCATACCGGAAAGAGATCATTTTCAGAAAAGGTTGTTTGATACGCAAATTTGCTGGGATTATGCACTTGCCTCTGCCATTCTAGATGCTGCGCGGACGCGTAAAAAGGCTGCTATATCTGTTGCCGTGGAACAAAAATACCTGCGAGAAGTTCAAGTCCTGGTCACAAATCTCGTCCCTGCGTGGCCACGTTGTTTTCACGTCAGACAACCATCGCGTCCTGTCAGCCCGCAAAGAAAAACAGTGCGGAGTGATGGGCACAGCGCTGCAGTCGCGGATCGCGTTTATTAATCTTTATTTTTCTCTCAACTCTAAGGTCCTGGCAGCCCAGTTGACCCCGAGCTTGGTGGAGGGTCGTTTTATTTTTATTTTACTTTTTTTTGAGTGGAGGTTTGTGGAAAGTGAACTGTAGCGCTTTTTCAAGCAAATGGCTGGGATAATGTGATTAGCCGCACATTCCTGGGAGCTACGGTTAAAAAACCTGGCTTCAATTGTTGTCAATTTTGGCGAATGCCAAAAAAATCCGCGTGGGATTACGTTTACAATTGTTTTTTGTTTAAAATTCTTTGACAATTTTTACCATTTTATTTCTTCGGCTCCCGCTTAGGATATACATTTTTTTAAAAATGTAATTGCATTTCATTGTAAGCATCCGTTATCCGTGAAAACATCTCACGTCGCATTCCTTCCCCGTATTCGGTAACGTCAATATTTGCCATGACAACAACTTACGAAGCCTCAACTTCGGCAGAGGAAGTTTTAAGTTCAAATTATCGGTTTGTTAAAATAACGTTTCAGAAAATAAACCGCGGAGTGCAAGCGTCGAATTGACGCAAGTGTAGGCCAGCTCCGTTGTGAGAAAAAAAATCTAAAGCACGTGCATCAATACGCCCTGCCCTAAAGAGGAAAAGTATGTAACTGGCGACATGTCGGGCATTGAAATAAAGGGGTCGTTGCTCAAAAAAATTATCACCTACAGAATTGTGTTTCCTCTTTACGGCAGCGGTCTTGACTAAATAGGTGAATTTGTGTTATTTGTTGTGTTTCTGCAGCACCGCCCAGGCAGCATAAAAGCAGTCTATAGTTTCTTGCTAAAAAATAATCATATTTGACAGCCTTTTATCAATCCGCTGCTGTATCATGGACTTTCTGGGCCACATCTGTCATTGGGATAGTCTCTTGTCTCTGCTTCACCATGCTTGTTATTTGGTAATGGTGAAGGTGGGGTAAGGGCAGAACTAGTTCACATGTCACTTTATTATTTAATTGTTGTGGAGAGCGTCCAAGGGTACGTCCACCGAAGAGGTGGAGCCGTGAGATGGGTCCACACGCAGCAGGTGCTGGGTGGATCATCATCAACATCTCGCCACGGTGGCAAGATGTCA
Source organism: Lampetra fluviatilis (assembly GCF_964198595.1). Classification (NCBI taxonomy): domain Eukaryota; kingdom Metazoa; phylum Chordata; class Hyperoartia; order Petromyzontiformes; family Petromyzontidae; genus Lampetra; species Lampetra fluviatilis. The sequence goes on from NC_136314.1 coordinate 176,747, forward strand.
ACTACCTCGCCTGGTATGCAGGAGGTTGCGGTGTTTGATCCCGAACCTGACTCCTGTTGTATATTAGGAGTTGTGCATGTTCTCTCTTTCCCCGTGGTTTTGTGGATTTTTTTCCACCCCTCCACATTTAGAAACACGCGTTTAGAGTATTTGGCTGCTACGCATTTCCACATGATAAGCCACTTCCTTGAGCTGTCATTTGTGATCGCCAGGTCGCTTGTGAAACAGAGCTAGAAAGCTCAGTGGGCCTTATCTGGTCAAATAAAAAAAATTGTTTAGTTTATCATCATTATTATTGTTACATCACTGGACCGCGGCAGCGGCTTGGCAAGGCCTTTGTCCAGCAGTGGATAGATAATGATGGTGGCGATGACTTGATGTCTACATGGTCTCCTTTTGAATACTGCTGTATATGTCTCTTGAGATATACACGTGTCAATAGTATACTATATATCTCATATAATATTAATATATACGACACAACACGATCCTATATATAACACACATTATATACAATATTACATCAAATACAATAATATATTAAAACGTGGTTACGTTATATATCGCATGAGAACCGCGGTAATACGTGTTAGGCGGAGTCCTTTGAAGCTGCGGCGCATTCTTCCCTGTCTCTTTTGAAGCGCCCGGGGGGCTTAGTAAACCCCTTGCATTACCCCCGATGAATGTGGATGTAAATTCAAGCATAATCTCCGCCCCCTTTGTCCCACGCGCCTTGCTCAACTTTCAATTTCAAATGGGGCGATGGCACCCGAGCAGCCGGCGTTTCGGCATTGCCCATGGCTGGGCCCGGTTCTCCTTTTAGCTCGTGGTGGTGGGTGGGGGGGGGTTTCTCTCTTTTGATTTGTGGGTGGCTCACCGAGATAATCTGTCCCACCATCAAAGGGGCCACACATGAAAGGTTATGGTAATGACGCAGGCCCCGGCAAGGTTATTAATTGAGAAAATGGACTCCTCGAAGCCTGCAGGGCATCTCTACAAACCCCCACCTCCCCCCCCGACAAGACTTAGCCCTGACAATTGTGATACGGAAAATTGAGGTTGTAGAATATATTCAGAGAAGGGGAAATCCATTCCCGCGTGGCTATTATTATTTTTATGAGCGCTTTGACTGCATTCACATGGGGATTGCCCCGGCTGGAGGAAAATGCTCTTAGCCGCGTTTTATACGTTCTTTTATACGGCCAAGTTTTTATGTGTTGGCTGAGCCTTTTGAGTACACATTTCATCCCATGGAATGATCATGGGTATAATGAGGAGTCCTGTGATGCTGTTTTCATTCTGTGAGGCTCTTACAGAAAATGAGTCATCTCAAAGACAAACGCATCTTAATGTGTAGCACTCTATAGTTTGTTGTTTTGTTGGATCCAGATCACTACTTGTTAGTGCCCAAGAGGACGTACATCACGGAGGTGAAGAGATGAAATCAACTCGTGTGCAGCCTATAGAATAATTTCTGCATCGTAGCATAGCCAACATCACACTCTGGCTTCTCCTTAATTTTACATTCATGAAGCTGTTCACCAAAGCCATTGATGCCACCACATCTAGCCAATGCTTTCTACCCTTTGCACAATCAACATCTTAAAAATTGGAACCAGAAAACACAACAGCAAAACACATATCCCACATATCGCCGTACAGTGCTGTTAGCAAGCACCTATTAAGGCTGCTGGTGGTACAGCGGACCAGGTACCCAACCTAAACCTAAACTTAAATATTTTTAATTGACCAGGTAAGGCCCACTGATCTATACAGCTCTTTGTCAGAAGCGACATGGTCACAAATGATAGCTCAGCAGAGTGGCTTATCACGTGGAAATGTATAGCAGCCAAAACTCTGAACGCAGGATTCTAAATGTGGAGGGAAAAACCGGAATGATTCAAAGAAAAGTCCACGCCACCACAGGGAGAGAAATGCAAACTCCAAATATACAGACGTAAGTTCGGGATCGAACCCACGACCTCCTGTATACCAGGCGAGGTAGTTAACATCTCTCCGCCATGGCACCCAACCTAGGGGAGACCCACGACTAATTCTGGTATCACTCGCCATTAACGTTAACCATGGCAGGGAATTGAACTCATGCACCGGGTTCGTAGCGCAGTGCGTTAACCACAACACCAACGCAACACGCACAATCACGCGGTCATAGAAGAAGAAACACAACTACTGTGTAGGACTTCGTGCTTGTGCTGCATAGTTCTCCAATGTTTTTTCGGGTTATACCGCGTGTTGTTTGGCACGATGTCCGACGTTTCGCTCCGTCGGGGATGAACTCCCCGACGGGTTCTTGGGCCAGTTCCTGTGCACGTACAGCTACGCAGCACCACCGAAACAACCAACACTTGAACAATTTGACATGAACAACAACTTGACAACCACTACTAACACGTGAACAACTTGCCATGAACAACAAACTTGACATCAAACAACACATGAACAACTTGACACGAACATAGGCAGCACGTTGAACCAATCGTAACTATATCATCAGCAGCAGCAACATTAGTCGTCGTCTATCCACTTCTGCATGCAGATTTACTCAGTTCCTGGAGAAGCTCCCAGTGCGTGAAGCGAAACGTCGAAATTTGCACGCCGAACAACGCTCAGTAAACACCCGAAAATCCATTGCAGAGAGAGACATAAACAGACCGACACAAATATCGCCACGGGCATGGTTATTATTACTCCTGCTACTACTACTCCGACGCCTAATCCCACAATTATTACTCTCCCGTTCGCGTGTGCTTGTGGCATGCGTGCCTGCGTTTGCCGCGGGTGGCATCGGCGCTAAATCCGCATTCCCCGCCACCCACCACACCACCAACACCCCACGCCCGCCTCTTGCCACCCGGCCAGCCTCGTGCGGGAGAAGATGGGAATGCGTTGGCTGCAGCATTCGGCCCATTATTCGTCGGGAGGAGGTTGGGATTGCATGGTGGGATGTTGGGGTGGGGGGGGCGGTTAGGGATTAGCGAAGAGGAGGACCGTGTAACAAAGACCCAGTAACAGGATCATCACTTGGTACCTGCAGCACACAATGGCGCCGCACGGCTCCCCCCGGAGAGGGGCGGATCACACGGGGAATATTTCAAAGGGTGAAGGCGCGCAGCCGGTTGGGCTCACGGATGGTGGTCCTGGCTAGGCCGGGCAAGGGAACGCGGCAGAAGGGAGAGTTGAGAGATGAGAGAGAGAGGGAGGGAGAGAGAACGAGGGGCTACGGAGAGGACAAGAGAGATGTTGCGCTGAGAGAATTGTCCGCAACCTCTGGATGCTGTGGCCCCCATTCCAACGAGCTTGGCAGCGGATGGAAATGCAGCAAATCCCATTGTTGTACTGTACGTCCTATGGCTTCTGCGTCGATGCTGCCCACCTGAAGGAGATGTTTGGCTTCAAGCTGGAGGACACTGGAATGGCCAGAGAATGACCACGCAGATGGGGAGATTCCATTCAAAGCGCCGCACAGATGATTACAAACAGATTTTTAAGGAACGTGATTGTCTAGAAATGACAATTTATGATCGCTGAACATAATTTGAATGCGATAATACAAAAGCGTGAATTAGTGTCGGTCACTTTACATGGATTTCATCCCATCACAGCATTTACAGACATTTTTGGGGGGAAGTGTAAATGTTTTTTTCATTTGCTCTAATTGTGTCTTTATTTATCACGTGTCACACTACGTTTTCTTGTTGCGCAATTTGTGTTCTTGTCATTAATCCCCGAGGCAATCACTTGATTAGCTCTGTTTATTCAGGCCTCCTTTGAAGAGAAAACAACTTTTTCAAAGCCTCTTCATCTGGTGACAAATATTGTCGGTGCCTGTTCACCCCATGATTCAATGCTCGCTGTTACTTGCTCTGAGGTTTCTCTGGGAAGACAGCAGTGCCGAACAAACGTTAGTATATATTATTTGTCATTGTAATCCCCGTGATAGTCTACAAAGGCCAGTCACAATGTTACTTTGAATTCATTATTTTTAAGAATCTTGATGATAGCTGGCTGACCATATAAGAACAAATGGTCACATCATCGCGTGCTTTCTCATATGCGCTTCTACGGCCGTCTGGAACATTCTCTTCCTTCCGATATTCGGAAGCCACTGGAGCTATGCACTTTTAAATCATGTGGATTGGAAACTTATTTCTTTAGTCACTGCTTTTTGTGTTCAGTTTGCTGTCCTTCCCCATGCACCTCCTATTAACGCAGTTAGCTACGTCTGATGCGAACAAAGTTGAACATGCATACTTAACATGCTAACATGTATATGCATAGTGGACGAATTGGCATGTTTATGTTTACGTGACAAACCTTACTAATTGACTGTCGGGTGGTGGCGGGTTTAACGACACATTTATATTTACGCGATCTAACCCAACAAAAACCTCTATTTCGGATGTATATGCATAATTTGTAGTTCTGTCCATATGGTGACAAAGACAGTGAAGGAATACAGTGATGAGATTAGAGAACCCATTAACGAATATCGTGAGAGACAGAATAGGAAATAACATAGAGGCAGATAAGGAACTAAATGTACTTGTTTATTTACACCACTTTTGAATGTGTAAATGCTACGGCACAGAGTAAGCTCCAGAAACATTTAAGGCCATTAACAGGCATGCACTGGGTATTCCCGCAGGGCCAATAGCTCATAAGGAAGTTGCTTGACACGTAGATGATGATTGATGATGATGACTGTTTAGTTTTTTCCCCAATGGGCAATTGAAATGGAAATATCCCTCGATATGGGTTTTGATAAATATTCCAATTCACGGCGCAGATTGTGCGTCTGGCAGGTCTAAATCAGCACTCCTGACCTGGTTATACATAACAGACAACACAAATTGTGTCGGTTGAACTTCTTTCGCATCGCACAAAGATAACCGTGCTTACCGGACGTGCAGAAATATTGATAATTATGTACTTTTTTTTAAATATTCAGCTTACTTCCCCCGTTGAACTCATTTTGAGGCCATTTGTTGTACTATTAGTAATCAAATGTTTAGTTCATTTAGTAAATGTTTTTTTTTAATGTATTTATAATATTATCGTTATGCTGAGTGTCTGCTGCTGCTGTGTCCTGTACAGCGCTTTGAGATCCTTGATCAAACGCGCTGTATAAATGGAATTATTTTATTTTATTTGTTCCAAAAAAAACCAGTGCATACTACCTGCTGTGACATATCGTTCAGAACCGGGTCTGTATTTGTTTTTGTTTTGTGTTAAAGTGCCAAAAGAAGCGTGGAGATATGTGTATTGCTTGGAATTAAGAAAGAGGAACCACGTGAATTTGGGAACGACATCATCCAACACCGTGAACGAAGGGTCAGTGAGTGGAGCTCGGTCAGGCATGCGTCACTCGCAGGGCCGATGGCCGAAACCCTTGATAACGGAGTGGCAGACGTCCGAGAGGAGGTACGCCCGAGGAGATGGAGCGATAAAATCGATTCGTGTGCGGAGTGGATTGTTGCATCACGTGATGATGAGGTGCCGTGGCGACTTGGGGAGGTCTTCATCCAGCAATGGGTTTGACCTTGTCCGATGACGATGATGATGACGATGATGATGACGATGATGATGACGATGATGATGATTATGATGACGATGATGATGACGATGATGATGACGATGATGATGATGATGACGATGATGATGATGATGACGATGATGATGATGATGACGATGATTATGATGACGATGATGATGACGATGATGATGATGACGATGATGATGATGATGATGACGATGATGATGATGATGACGATGATGATGATGATGACGATGATGATGATGATGACGATGATGATGATGATGATGATGACGATGATGATGATGATGACGATGACGATGATGATGATGATGACGATGACGATGATGATGACGATGATGATGATGATGATGATGACGATGACGATGATGATGATGATGATGACGATGATGATGACGATGATGATGACGATGATGATGACGATGATGATGATGATGATGACGATGACGATGATGATGATGATGATGACGATGATGATGATGATGATGACGATGATGATGACGATGATGATGATGATGACGATGATGATGATGATGACGATGATGATGATGATGATGACGATGACGATGATGATGATGATGATGACGATGATGATGACGATGATGATGACGATGATGATGATGATGACGATGATGATGATGATGATGATGACGATGATGATGACGATGATGATGACGATGATGATGATGATGACGATGATGATGATGATGATGACGATGATGATGATGATGACGATGACGATGATGATGACGATGATGATGATGATAAGAATGACATTTATCGTGCTGTATGCGGAGTGAATACCCAATACCGTGCCATAGTTTCAATTCTGCATTTTGAAATTAAATAAACGGGTAGATATAGAGCACATACACAACATCTGAGTCACTGCCGTGACCATGATTGAGTGACCGATATAAATAGTAATCATGTTCTAGCTTAAAGTCGACTAACAACATAGTCGGCGCTATGCCTGTCACTACAAAATACGCGCACAGAAAACACTCAATTGTTCCAACTCATGCCCGAACATTGCTTTTCACATCACAGATGTTCATTAGTAGGACCAGGAAAGCCTAAAGTTCTAAACCAGGTTCACGTTTCACTCTTGCACATTAGAGCCTCCTCTTTGAGTGCTCTCGCCTGTTGTATAAAATAAACTCACGAAAAACATTTTAAAACAGACTTACCTCAATCATCAGCGAACCCCATTACTGTATCTTGACTCGTACTGAGTGTGACGTTTAAGTTGTATGGAAAGCGGGTTACTAGTACTGTGCATATATTATACGACTGGGTTTTAACAATGATGATACTAATGGTGACAAAGGTAAATTTAGTCCCTGTTATATGCACTATAAATAATGTTAATCTGCAGTCCTGTGGGAAACCACTGCCGGATGAAAGTCTCTACATGCCGCGTCAGTAATGGGGGTTGTTTGACCATACCTCACCATGCCGGGTCAGTGCGGGCCAGTGAGTTAAGGGAAGTAACCTCATCATTGTTCACTTGTGTGCCAGCAATCTCACTCAAGCGCAGTGCAGTCCACTAACCACTGCGCCACCACGATGCACTTATTCAAAATAAAAGTTTTTTTGAGTCGGTGTAAATGTGTGTCATTAACCCGCCACCATCCGACAGCCAACTAGTAAGGGTTGTCACGTAAACGAAACGTGCCAGTTCGTCACTAGTACAGCACACCGGTGTGTTGGAGAGTGAATCCACAACGTTTACAATTTGAGTCTGACGTTTCGCTGGTAATCACATCCAGTATCATCGGGCAAACCCCGATCTAACCTAAAAAAAAACCTCATTAATAATAATAATAATATTGGTCGCGAGAACCTGCGTGTCAAACTCACTATGTACTTACACGACCACGCTAGTTGGTTTACTTTTTTTCTAAGCTTGTGTTCGATGCGGTGTAATGGCATGCATTTTATTTATTTTCCCCGAGTAATTTGTTCATCAGCGAACGGCAAAGTCTGTGTCGGCACGCCACTCGCGTGTGACGTTGCACATTCCACAGGGCGAAGCAGAGCAGAGTTGAGAGGCTGTCCGGGAATACGGGGATGTCCCGACGCCTCCAGCGGGGGGCGGGAGCGGCGTGGGAGTAAAACAAATGTGATTCTTTGAATTTTATGGCACATTTCCTGTCCCGATGTGCAGTGCGTAAAGATCCCAAGAGCCCTCTCCAATCCTCGTTTCATCACTCCCAAGCCTTCCACAAACATCACTGTTGATTTTTGGCTATGGGCTGATCCGTCTCGTACGCAACCAGGGAGCCGAATGCTGCTATCTGCACGCGCGGACATTGCTGGGCTTGGGTCACCCATTTGCCGTCACCGTTCGACTGAGTGAGAAGAGTCAATGCGCGCAATGAATGCCTTCTGTGTTTTTTTGGACCATCTGATAGCTTGATGAGACACATGTTGTGCTTTTGATACACAGCGTTCAGTCTCTTCATTGTGTTTTACCTCCACTGTTATCGTGGTGTATACGTATGCAGCGTAAATTCACTGAGTCCAAACACCAAGGAGAACACGCTTATCTTTGTATTTTGACAACTCTAGTTGAGGTTTTGATTATCCTTTGACAGGTTTCGCATTGAAAATGTGGTTATGTATTTGTATAGCCCTTTTGTCAATCCACTGCTGGATGAAGGCGTCCCCTTGCTGCGTCGCTTATGTTTTTTTTTACCATACTTCACCATGCTGATCGGTCCAAGATGCGGCCTGGAACCTCTAAAGATGTAACTCACCACTGATGTTAGCCGTGGCCTGTAATCGAGCTCGGGGTGGCAGGTTCCGAGCGCGTTGCGGCATCGCTCCACCCCATCTATGTATTGGTATTTAATATTGTTTATATTAAGATGACGGATAATATGTTTACGCAAGATGGACCCTATCGATGACAGAGTGGATACCGAGGGAAGGCAAAAGAAGCAGAGGGAGAGAGCGGAAGAGATGGAAGGGAGATGAAATAAAATAGTTTGGAGGCCGCTACTGGACAGTAGCAGCTGGGGGAACTAAAATAAGGAATGGAATGAAATTGAAGAAAATGGGAGAAGTCTTGTCCGGCAGTGGGAAGTTACAGGCTGACAACAGCAGCAACAACAACATCATATGAATATGTTTACCTATCTGTGTGTGTTTGTTAGTATTGTTGTAATAATTATTTAGTGCGGTGTTCCCCAACAAGGGCACGTTTGGAGTGACTATCTCCTCTAGCGATCAGCAGATAGACATTTGAACAAGGGGGGACTTGTAGATAAGCATCTTCTGTTGGGGTGCAGAGGAGGTCAGTTGTCATTCATTTCCCATATCTGATCAGTCTGCCCCAAGAAACACAGATAGGCATAGGGAATAAAAACTCTGCACAAACAGACTGCAAGTCTGGGAACAAGCTGGGGAGAAAGCCCTCCCCCAGTTTGTTTTCAGACTTCACAATAATTGCCTCTCCTAATTATCCATTTACTGAGGATCTAATCGGACAGTTGACTACGCTGGAGCAGCGATAGGGCGACCCTTCAGTAAGATTACGACGCACACGCACAATTAAATGCATTGTTCTGTGCGCAGCCCTCTAATTTATTAATATATTTCTTTACCAGCTATTCAATAGGGATGGGAGCGGCGGTGCGGTGGTTAGCACACCGCACTGACGAGTCCAGTGGCCTCAGTTGAATTCCTGGCCTTGGATCACATCAAACCTACCCACAGTGAGCTTCATGCCGTGATAATATATGGCATTGTCTTATAAATTGATTGGCCTACACCAGAGGCAGGCTTCTTTAGGGCCTAGTTTCACCAGTGTCAGACCAGTACAAAGGCAATGCACGTTTTTGTTTGCATGTGCACCACAAGTTCTGTGTGTGGTTAATGCGAACTTGATTCATTGCAAAAGGTTTCTATTTGGTGTTTGAACATCTTAACACCTGTCTCATTGCCAGAAAGGGTAAAGGCCCTTCTTATTTTTACATACTTTGATACTGGCAAAAAGGTCCCATGTTGTAATATGCAACGTGTCGAGCTCGTTGTTGTTGTTGTTGTTTATTTAAACCAGGTCTCTATTTAAACGCAAGTTGTGGGCGGCTCATCCCGCCACTCTGCCGAAACTCAGCAACGTGGACCGAAACACGACGAAGCACACTTTTCTGCTTTCTTTTATTTTCTACCATGAACAGCTTCACCTTGAAATTACCTTTAATAGATATTCTTAAGTTTTTTCGGTAAAGTCACGTAGGAAAAAAATTAAAATTAATAAAAATAAAATAAAAATAAAATAAAAATCACGACGTTTCGGAGGCAACACAAGCCTCCGTCTTCAGGTGGAACTGTCACAGCACGACAGCTATCGTGCTGTGACAGTTCCACCTGAAGACGGTGGTTTGTGTTGCCTCCGAAACGTCGTGATTTATTTTTTATTTTTTTTTTACTTTAATTAATTTTAATTTTTTTCCTACGTGACTTTACCGAAAAAACCTAAGAATATGAATCCTTGCAGTCACGAAAGCTTCAAATCTAGAACCTTTAATAGATGACAGGAGGGGCGGACGGACGATGGAGAGGGAGGGTAATAATAGTAATAAAATTGCATTGCTAGTGACTAGGAAATGTTGGGCAATGCAAAACAATCAGATCCACGTCTATTTCTAAAAGTTTTTTCTGCCATTACTCAAAGTATTTTGAGAAACGCTGACGTTAATTTTAGCCCAAGGTAACACATAGAGAGAGAGAAACAGCCCCATGCTCTGTTGAATTTAACGCGGAGCCTTTGCTGAATTCTAGATTTGAAGGATTCATACTCTTTGGGTTTTTCGGTAAAGTCACGTAGGTAAAAAATAGAATAAATGAAAACAACTGAATAATATCAGACTCTGCATCAGCAGTAGGCCATGCTTTCCCACCTGATGACGGACGCTTGTGTTGCGCCCGAAACGTCGTGATTTAATTGAGTTGTTTTCATTTATTTTATTTTTTACCTACGTGACTTTACTGAAAAAAACAAAGAGTATGAACCTTTGCTGAATCTTCACCATGTCTCTCAACATCAGCATCCTGCGTTGTGTCTTGGGTGGCCTTGCCGATGTACGCGCCCATGGTGCTTTTTTGTTAATCCTCTGCTGGATGATGAGGGCCTCCCAGCGCCATGGCGGTGGCGGGCAGGTTATCTGAAGCACATTTCACCACCCTGGTCAGTGCGGGTTGAAGGCGGGGAGCAGAGATGCAGGAGCATTTTTTTGTTATCAGGCAAGGCCCACATCATCGTACTAATATATAAAATATAGGACAATTGCGGATCTTTCGGCACCCCCCCCCCCCTCTGCTGCAATTTAGCTAATGGAGTAATAATAAAAACAACGATAATAGTATGATATTTACCGAGAAGCCTCGTACAGAGCCTCAAAACTTTGTTCCTGAAATAGTTTGCTTGGGCCATTTTACCGGTTGGGTTTTTAGAGTTGTTTTTTTTTTATTGCAAAGCGGCCCAGAAATCCACTGCGTCGTGGAATATGGCAAACGCAGAATAGAAAGCCACAATAACTCTACTCACGCAAGGCAGCTTGCTGCATGACATTGGTCTCCTCCCTTCGTGGTTTGCATGTCGCGTGACATCAAAGACCCCCCCCCCCGTGTGCGCTGCACACAGCCCTGCTTTTTAGACCACCGGCTCAAAAGGAGTCAAAAGCGTGGCCGTAATTCTTTTTAGGCGACGGCAAGTCGGTGAGGCGACTGCGCATCGATGTCGTCGTTGTTAGGAATCATCGGTACGGTTTAGCCATCGTTGCTGCTCTGTGCCTCGAGAAGCTTCGTGTGGGCACCCCTTCCCCCCGATGACTGGGGGGGTGGGGGGGACAACCTGGCACTGTCCAAGGGTAGCAATAAAACCGCACATCTCGTGCTTTCTGCGAATGAAAAACTCATCGGAGAGAAAAGTGCGTGCTTGCCGGACATGCACCGCGACCTCAAACAAAACAACAAAAAGATATAGGCCAAACATCCAGATGCATGAACCTCCCGAATAAAAAACACATATTTAGACCCATCCAGGCCTTCCCTGGCAAATAAATGGCATACAAATGAGAATTATTAATATATTTTTTAAAAGTTGGCATTTCTCGGTCACTGGGTCACGGGCGTGAGCCACCCGTACCCCTGCAGTAACAGGAGGACGAGGCACTGCTAACTCACTGCGCAGGAAGAGTGATGCAGACGACCGTACGATTCGCCGTTTTGCCGGCTATCGTCATGGGACTCCTCAGAGATTCATTGCAGCTATCGTTGTGCCATCCACTGTGCCAACTCGCGCTCCGCTGGAAAAAAAGGTGACACGAGAGCGCGGTCCAAACATATAAAACGGGGAGACGGTTAGGCAAAAAAACAACTCCATGATGAAAAACAGCCACTGCAGCCATTGGGTCTGTGTCTTCTCTCGTACAGGGACACGTGGAGGAGGCAGAGTGAAAAGCCGCACTTTTACAGCGCAGCAGGACACATCTGTGTCATGTGCCATAAAGGCAGGAATGCGCAGTTTAACCCCTTATCGGGTGTGTGTGTGTGGAGCACCGGCTAGCTTTTTCTCCTGGCCGCAGTCATTGTCCTCATGGTAATTTGTTTATTTAAACGTCCCCCTCCTCCTGCACACAAAAAAAACAACCACAAATCTAGCACGAAATTGTGGCACAATCCCCGTCACGGGACGGAATTTAAATGAACTTCAAGCAATAAAACGTTGACATAAGAAAGCAAATCCACAAGCAACAATTCTAGACTGTGTTGTTGTTGTTATTTTCTTTCCCGTCAGGAAGGGCACTGCTTCGCATGTTTGACGATTGCCTTTCTTGTGTGTTGGGAAGCCACCTTCGAGTGTCTGGAGGAGAAGAAAAAAACAACCAACGGGCAATTTTTTTTTTCTTCAACCCTAAGTACATTCTGTAGAATAATAAAAATGTTTTTCTTTGACGCGCATTAATGTGTGTTTGTGTTTAGAAATTAGGCTGAACGCAGCATGGATCAGCGAAAGCACGCTGTGTCTGTTAACGATCAAGTGGCCAAAAGTAAATGCCTGTTACGGGTTCGATCTTCGTTAAGGGCCTATCGACTACGTTGTGGACTCAATCCAAGTATCTTTTCCCATCGGTATCCGTGGCTAACCTTGCATCAATAACATGTTCCCCGTGACATATTTTCGTAAAGTGGCCTAATTACAGGAGAAGAACATAGTTTCAAAAGACGTTGCCCATTTTCTCCAAAATTGTCTGACGTTTAATTTTTATCTGCGGCGAATTAGTGGGCAGGCAGGCGGGCGGGGGGGGGAAGTCAACATTTTTCAAAAGAGACAAGAAACTGGAAAATTGCTTTACTCATATTTGCGACTTGATATGTGATATTTATTTCATTTTGTTTACATTTACAAAATGCATTCGACCGTAATTGTAGCAAAAGCAAAACATTCTGAACAGGGGGAGGGGGGTGGCGGGAGGGGGGGAAATGCCTCTTAAAGTCTTTTGGCTCTTGCCGGGCTTTAACTTTTACCATTAGATAAGAATGCTTTCAAAGCGAAATGCCCCTTTTATTACGTTCATTTAAATGCCTCTCAAAAAGCTTCACTCTCATCGGGTGACTGGCCAAGGCCAAACATGACGGAGATGAGGTCAAGAAGCCACGAAATACGTTCTTTGATAGCACGTCGGCTGCCATGCAGTTTTAAGCAATTAGGTCGATTCATAATTTCAGCATCGGGACCTTACGTCTTTAATGTTTTCATTGATCACAGTGGGTTCGTGTCAAATTCCTCAGACAAATGAACTCGCGAAAGCCACACACACACACACGCGCGCGGCGCACATCTTTGCCGGGTTATAGGAACGCCAATAAAGAATTGTATAAACACAGTCGCGCTGTGTTATTTGACATTCTGTTTTTGCTGTACTCCGTTACATTTCCCCTCGCTCGATACACTCATTGCTTTTGAAGCCGTTATTCTGAGCGACGCCAGCTATTTTAGCCTCTTCAACAAAAAAAAACTCCAAGCCGCCCGCGTTTTTACGGCTTTCTGAGAATTCTCATCCACACACACTCACACACGTGTGTGAGTGTGTGTGGATGTGTGTGTGTGTGTGCCGATCTGCTAATGACATTAAATGCTCCGCTTTAACGAGACACCACGTGGACACGCGGACAGCTGTTGAAATGGACAACGCTGGGGGCCGGTCACTCCCGGTAGCAGATTAATGACAGGGGGGGGCGGAGTGGGGGGGGCGGAAAAGGAAGAGGGGGGGGGGCAGTGGGGGGGGGCCGTTTCGCAAACAGAAAGCATGGCGGCCGTAAGCATTTCTGAGCCCGAGCGTTGCATCCCCCTGCGAGCTTGTACCTGTTTTTTTAAATGGGGCGAAGGGAAGACGAACAAAAAAACATTTCGATTTAAAGCTTTCGTGACTGCAGGGATTCATCTTCTTGGTTCTTTCGGTAAAGTCACGTAGAAGGGAAATAATTAAATAATATTGATGAAACTAAATAAAATATAATAAAATAATTCTCACGACGTTTCGGCCAGAACGCAAACAGCCGTCCTCAGGTGAAGAATGAGGACGGCTGCTTGCGTTGTGGCCGAAACGTCGTGAGAATTATTTTATTATGTTTTATTTTTATTATTTTATTATTTTCTTTCTACGTGACTTTACCGAAAAAACCAATAGGAAAAAAAACATCATGGGGGCCGCCGCTGAGACGATGATTAATCGACGCGCGCACGCACGCGGTACGCTCACGGTACCGGGTGCCGCGACACGCGCGATGGGCGGCTCGCCGCGGACGGCTTGGCGGGGCGAGGAGTTTTGCGCGGCTATCGAAAAGTTCCGGATAAAAAAAACCAGGAGGAATCGAGAGAGAGCGCACCGCGCACGACACGCAGACAACGCTGTAAATCACGGCTCATTTAGGGCATTTCCCTCAGCTGTTGCTCGGCATGCACGGGTGCCTATAGCTAAAATTACTGCCACAGCTGAGAGCTGGTGGGGGGCTAGCGGGGAGAGGGGGGGGCAGTGCCGGATTATCCTAGTAGCAAAAGTAGCTACATGTGCAATAGCTACGGGCCCCGCACTTTCAAGGGCCCCGCGCTAAATGCTTTCAAGCTATCAATTCCCGTTCAGTGATTCTGCACTTGCTCTATTACTATAGTACCATACCGCCTTCAACTTTTACTAACGACTGGGTGTTTAAGGTTAGCGATGTGTCGTATTATCTGGCTGTATAGCAAATTAAAATAATACAATTCCTTTACAATGTTTAAATATTAATGTTTTTTTTATTTAGGGCCCCTATATAACATATTCCACAGGCCCCGCACTCGCTTCATCCGGCACTGGTTGGGGGTGTGTGTGGGGGGACACAGCAAGCGTCAAGGCGCCACCACCACCCTCTCGCAGCAGTCAGGGTGGCCCAAGGGGTCTGCGGGGGGGGGGGGGTGATGGGACCTCTGCTCTGCAACTGCCACACCTCTGGCTCGTCGCGGCAAGTTAAATCCAGGCCACGGGAAAACTAAAAAAAAAAATTTGACTCTCTCGCCAAACTCAAGCCCAGGCCGTGGGGAAGGTCACGGGGTCGTCGAGTGGCGCGGCTCTTACGCATGCGTGCGGCTCCAGAATGCGATACGTCGCGTTATTCGCTTGCCCACGCTGGTGAGGTCTTTATTCTACCGTTCGTTTGGGGATGTAATCCAGCCAGGTGGTTCGGCGTTGAGCAAAGCGGAGGCTCGCAACTGGAAGTTTTGCGAGCCGAAATCCTTCGGGGTTGATAAAAGCATGAGTGCCGCCTCGCAGGGAAGTAAACAGTGGTTGTCTTCATCAACACGCTCGTCCCTGCCGCAGGAATATGGAATTCCCGCAACTAGCTCAGACTTGTAAACAAGACATGAGCACCATCTCAACGCTCACTTTGGCCAGTAAATCACTTTCACTTTTGTCTCCGAGGGTTGCCCATTGCTAATATTCAGTGAGCCTCTCCTTGAGTGTGCTATGCAGAAGGACCATTTCCCAAAAAGGTTGCCAATTTTTTATTATTTTCTCGAAAGGCAGTGTTTAACACGTAGGCTTTCGCGACAAATATTATTCATTATATAGGTTTTTGGGTCAGATCGCGTTATTAATAAATGTGTCGTAACCCTCCACCACCCAACACGGCCAAACAGTAAAAAATGTGTCACGTTTTTCAAAGGACAAAATAATTCACTTCTTTAGCCCACCGGCATTTCAAAATGCTGTTGATTCTCTCTTCAACACACCAGTGGGCTAAAGAAGTGAATTATTTTGTCCTTTAAAAAACGTGACACATTTTTTACTGTTTGGCCGCGTCGGGTGGTGGAGTGTTACGACACATTTATAAATAACGCGATCTGACCCAAAAACCTTTATTATAAAAGGCAGTGTTGTTGACTATGGTGCCACGGTGGTGAGATGTTAACTACCTCGCCTGGTATACAAGTCACGGATTCGATTCCGAGTTTGCATGTTCTCGCCGTTGCCGCATTGATTTTTTTCCGCGTACTTCGGCTTTTCCCTTCACATTTAGAATCAACACGCGTTTTGAGTATTTGGCTGCTACACATTTCAACATGATAAGCCACTTCATGGGGGGGGTATCATTTGTGGCCAGGTCGCTTCTGAAACAGAGCTATGAAGCTCAGTTGGCCTTCCCTTGTAAAAGAAAATAGTTTATAGAGTGTGTTGAGTTATTTTTGTTTGTTAATTGTGCTTGTTCTGAGTCCTGTACCTTTGTTCGCGCGTGCACGCCCCATCTGAAGTGCACGCAGCAGTGCTTATATTTAACATTCCTTGGCGCAATCTTAAACGCCCGCTAATCCACGAAAGTGATGTTTGGCGGAAGAATCGTGACGGAGAGAGGAGCTGTATATTTTTTTTCTCCCCCAACATGGAATTTTTATTTTGTTAATATAAAATGTATTATGGTTTTTTTTCACTTCTGTGTTGAATAAACTGTGTTTCACCATGAAGTATAAACAATTGGGAATATTGGCCCATCTGTTTATGAAATCCATCATTGCTTTCTATCACGCAGCATTTGAACTTGGAAGATGTATTTCCATTGTCTGTCACATTAAGCCCCCGGCTCTGGTTGTTGAACCTCTCACCCTCAATAAAAGATGATGGTGATCGGTGTCCAAAGTGCAGCTGCTGAGTGTGTTTCTAATATTTCTGTAACGTTCGCCCCCTTTTATTGCTTGCCATTGAATGTGGCCCTCAAAGTAGGATCTGACGCAAATCGGTAAGTTGCCAAAAATATTGACTATTCTGTACAGTCATTACCTTTCTTGTATTGCTGCTAAAATCGGCCAATATGTTTTGTGAGCGTAACATGCAAGCAGTTTCGTCTCGCCGTCTTAAAAGCAAGGTGTAACACTTGTAATGCATGGCAAGTTTTTGCAACCATTGCTCAATGCAAGACACGTATCCCCTGGCATCGACTGCAACTTCAACAGTGATGTGTGTGCCTGCCCGCTCGGCATTGTGGGCCTTTAAAGCCTACGCTCGGCAAACCGCGATAAAAAAACAAATCACATCCACTTCTAGACACCAGCGAGGGTTTCCTGTGTAAATCATCATTTGAGTAGAAGATTTAAAGAAACACAATTTTAGCATTCATAGAAAATTATAAATTTAACAAAGTGTGCCTATGAGACCGAGCTGGGCGCGTGCGCGCGCACGTTGTGCTTTTACGGTGTGCAACGCGACGTGCGGGCCAGAGGAGAGAGAACAAAAATGCGCGAGTGTGTACGTTGGCATTTGTTTGAGGAAAGAAAACAGGTAATTTAAAGTCATCAGTTCAGCTGTTCTGTTTGCTGCCGTGCAATGCACCGCTGTGGCTTTAAACGGCCCATTAACCGTGCATACATGCCTGCGTGAGAGCAAATGCGTGCCTGATACACCACGTTGCTCAAATTTGTTTTGTTTTTTTCTTTCTCTCTCTCGTGGCTTCTTCGCTTAAACGGTGTATGTGGGATATGATAATATCCCAATAGAGGCACGCCTATAACATTCCATTGGCGGGGGGCGGGGTAGGGGGGGGGAGATGGGGGGATGTGGGAATCAAAATACGAGTTCTTCAACATTTAGTCCAACAGTCTTTTATCAAAGCTGGATAATTGGGATGGATAGGAATCAGTCGGGAAAACTGCTCCAGGAATAAGTTTGTCAATATTATCTTTTGAAACAATTTTTGTTCGAATAAACCTGTTCGTAGGACTTAAGGAACATATGGTACAATAACACAGGGTTATTATAGATAGCCGTACCTTGTACTCTAGTGGTAGTGCCTTATGCAGATAGTTCGTTCTCCAGGACGACCGAGCCAGCGATCTGGAAAATATAGAGTGAGAACGTAAGGCTTGGGAATAGGTTACATCTTTATTCGTAGACTCACCGCGCCTACTGTCTACGTGAAAAACACATGTGCTCACACCCACCATGTAACACACGCTGCGAAGTCTCGAACAGATATCTCTGGCTAGTGCAGTTCCAGATCGTTTAACAGGCTGTGGCATAGTTGTAAATCGCTCGAGTTTTTTATGCACAAGCCCTTCCAAGTGTTTTTGTAAGGATGGGGGCCTGGCCCTGCCACCAGTGGCAGACTCACTTAGCCGTGCCGTATTTTGTCAGTAGTGCGTGTTGACAATGGGCAATGCTCAGAGATGATATCATGGGAAATATCAGTGGATTAGTCTGGTCTTTGGCACTCCGTAAAGTGCCTCGGGTGAAAACTAAGCTATGAATTGCAGCGTCGATCACAATATTTTTTTCCCGTTTTGTTTTTGATGGCCATGGGATTTATTTTATTTCTTTTTTTACAATGGAATTAAAAAAAGGATAGACAATGAGGCAGATCAACCTGTCGGATTTTCTTCTGTCAGTGCTGCATCAGCGCCGGCAATTTCATGTCCATGAGCTGAAATGTTAGCACCTTAAAACGTGCTCTTTCTTCGTGTTTTTAAAATACATTTTTATATTTTTTCGGACTTTAATTCTACGTGATAAAGCTTAGAACCAACACCTCCCATAACCGTAGAGGCCTGGGCTTGCTCAAACACAACACTCCGTTTTTCTTCCACGTGAACCTAAACATGCAGTGTTTTGTGTTCACTTCCCATGCATTAAACACGACTTTCTCGCAGAACGCGCACATGTATGTTACTGTGGGGTTGCACATCATGCTATATTATAAAAAAAAAGTTTTCTGGCTCGATCACCTGCGTGGATTCCTGTCTGGCTGGGCGCCGCACACTCTCTTGAGTGCATGTGCGTGGTGCGTCGAGTTTATGCGCACTGACGTCACGCCTTTAATCGATCCAGAGAGGCTTCAATGATTACACTGTGTAACAATATTTTTTGTTGCTGGGTAGTAAGTGTTATTTTCTAATTGCTTATGCTTCAACAGTACAGAAGATGGCTATTATTCCCCAAAAACTTTGATTTTGTGACCAGGACATTGATATTTAGAAATGTACCTATTTTCCAGAACATTCCTGATATATTCAGTGCTGGGTAAACTTGGAGTAACTTCTAGAACATTCTAGAACTTTCCAGTAATATAAATAGTAGTATAAATACAGGGGCCTTAAGCCCAGCAGATCAGTTTAGTTCCAGCTGCCTAAATGGATACATATCTGCACTTTTCTGAGATGGCGTCATGAGGCTGCAAGCATCAGGCAGACGCATTTTGCTATGTCTGCGGGCAATTCATCAAGACGAGAGCGAAAAAGTACTCTGTGGAAGCATCTGCTAAGATGTGTGAGGCCTACTAGGCATATTTCGGCATGCCTGTCGTGGATCAAGACAAACCCCTGGGCACCTCATTTCACCTGCGAGCAATGCCTCAACGGCGAGCATGCTGAACATAGCCACCTCAGCGCACTCGCCGTGGAGGCCTCTCAACGTTCTTACATTAACATGCAAATTGTTGCCATTTGGTAGGGTCCTGCATTGTGGCGCTTGGCACATTCCCATTGAGCAAGAGGCCTCCTACATTGCTGGTTCAGTACTCTGACAGCTGAGCCACCTCACTGTATCGGTTAGTTATTTATGAATATAAATACGCGTTGTTAATTCACCTCTCTAAACTTCATTCGTTTTGTTTGTTCACAGCCATACAGCCAAGTTCACAAATGGCCGATGCCATAAGCATGCCTTCTCTCTAGGGTACCTATCCTCTTGATAATTGTTTTTTTACCCTTTTATCTGGCAACAAAACTGACACCTTTTTTACAAGGAGTCATTTACGTGCATTACACGTTAGTTTGTGACACAGCGTCGGTAGTGGTTGGTGCACGAGCATAAACAACAACAATACATTTTTGATTTAAAGCTTTCGTGACTGCAGGGATTCATATTCTTGGTTCTTTCGTTAAAGTCACGTAGAAGGATAAAAATAAAATAATAAAAATATAAAACAATAAAATTCTCACGACGTTTCGACTGCAACACAAGCAATCATCATCAGGTGTGAAAAACCAAGAATATACCAACAATACACTCTATATTTTTGTCAATAACAGTCCCCTTTGAGTAAAAATATATGTTTACGGTATATATGAAGGGGTCGGGCAAAGACATTGCTTTCTAACAGGGAGCTAGAGAGTCCAGGGAGATTGAATAATAGTTGTAGACTGCACGATGCACCACAGGGACTTGATATAACTTTATTTTATTTTATTAAGAATGAATCCAGATGATCAAATGGCAGTTTAAACGCCATTGTAAGACTGCACAACCATTAACATGAGGTGCTCTAGCCTTGCAGTTTTGTGAGATATTCTTCTTCTCTGGATATGTCCTGGGGTTTGTTGTTGTTTTTGTTATTGTACCACATAAGTGCCAAAACTTCCAGCCTCACCCCGACTCCAGCACACACACACACTCGCTCTAAATGTATAAATACGTGAGAGTTGTAAATTCAATTAGCGGTGCACTCCTGCGTCATCCTTTACAACGATGTTTACAACGATGAGTGACGTTGGTGGATAAAGCGCGCGCGTGTCACTTAACGTTTAAGTGTCGGTTAGGTTGGCTTCGCTTAAATGCGCTCTCTGTAAACTGAATTTTACGCGTTACCCCCGGACCAGCCTGCTGGGAATAATAACGCTTAAGGCGGGAGAGTGATAATTGAATTAACGTGCGTTTGGTTGTTTAAAAAAATACTTGTGCGAACGCCGCGGGTAAGCACATTCTGGACGATGAACACAAATGTTCCATTCAGATTGTCCACATCGAGATTGTGATGAAGTCGCCCAGAACGGGCCCGATCTCAGGACCCAAGCCAAGCTGGTTAAGGGCCTGGACAGTGCTTGGATGCTTGAACACCGCGGGTTGTTTGTTATAGATCAGCATATGGGGCGTGCGTGGCGATGTGGTGGGCAGAAGGTGACACGTTCAGAGAAATCGATTGTTGTACTGTACTTTTGCGCTTACACTTCTCTGCTCCCTCCCACCTTCACCAAACCTCACCAACCTGGTGAGCCTTTGGTCAAATGACCCTCACGACTCGCCCTTCACTGCCCCTCCCCCATCACCACCCGGCACTGACCAGCGTGGTGAAGTATGGTCGACTTGGCATGCGGGAGGCCTTCATCCAGCAGTGGATTGACAAAAGATGTCTGCAAAATGTGCATCTTCTGCATTCAATATACGTTGGTCAATTGGCGCTATGAATTACGTTATGCAGCGGTAGCTAAATAAGCAAACTCTGGACTAATTCCACCCTTTTGGGCCTCATCGAGTGTCAGGCGTGCATAAACAAGTCCTTGTTATTTTACAGCCCTTGTTCAATCCACTGCTCGGTGAAGGGCCTACCCACGCTTTATCGATCCTGGGGGTTTCTTAACCATAGTTCACCACGCCGGTCAGCGCGAGTTGATGAAGGGAGGTGTGGGGGGTGAGCAGATATGCTTCAGCTATCACGCGCTGTCAATGTTAGCCGTGGCCGAGATTCAAACTGGGTTCGCCCAGTTTGTCAAACAACGCGTTGCTCGAACCACTGTGCCACTGCTCCGCATTGGCCAGTGGGCGTACATTGACACCAGCATTGCATCTAAGCAACAACAACAACAGTAGCAGCAACAACAATTCTAGATTTGAAGCTTTCGTGACTGCAAGGATTCATACTCTTAGTTCTTTCGGTAAAGTCACGTAGGTAAAAAAATGAAATTAAAATTATTTTTATTAATTTTAATTTGATTTTTTTACCTACGTGACTTTACCGAAAGAACTAAGAATATTAAGCAACAACAATAACAACAACAACAACAACAAAGGATGCGGCAATGTTATTTGCAACGCAGGTACCTGCTTGAGCAAAGAGAGGCCCAGCAAGCATCATTGCCTTCGACGACAACAGCCTACGGAGGTTGTTGGGACAAGTGCTGTTACTCATACACACAAATGCATGGGTAAAACTATTTTTCGCTCGCGCAAGAAACTGCAAGCGGCGTTTGTTGTTTTTTAGTGTTACCGTTAGCAGACTTAGTTGAAATTGATTGCGCGGTGTGCGTCTGTCTGTGATGCAGAACCACGGCAAAGCAGAGAATGACGGGGGGGGGGAGGAGGAATTTCTATTCAGTTTCTTTCCTAGCGAAGGAAGTTTCGTCATCCCTAATTAACTGGTCGCAAAACTCTTGGGATAATCAACTAGACACTAACATTGCACGCAATTTGGCGCTGCTAACCCATTGGGGAAACCTAAGCAGAAATCATATTGGGGGTGTGTGGGTCCTTTTCAATGTATAACATCCTATAGACAACAGATAGAGATGTAAGTTCAGATTTTTTTTAAAATGCTTGGCATGTAATGTGATGAGCGAAAACGAGATCAGACCTGATCAGAGATGAGAGAGATCAATTGTATGTAGGTAAGTTGAACTTTTTTCGCACCGTATGTCGCCAACCGTGCTAATCGGAGGTGCAGGCGAGCAGGGGAAGGGGGGGTGACAACGAACTAAACACAAAAAACATGTCTAAAGAAATGTTAATCACCTTGGTCACGTGTGCGTATAAGGATTTCAAATGGATTTGGTTCAACCAATGCCGTAGCCATGGAGTCAACATTGGGGGGGACCAAATCTTCCAGGGGGTCTGGGAGCCCCTCCCCCCCCCAGAAAAAAAAATCGAAATTTGAAAACGAATTTCCTGCCTAAAATATTAAAACATTCACTAACACACAGGATGGACTTTTTTTTTTTACAATGATGTCTAATAGTGTATTGTATTACATTGCTCAGTTTTTTTCTTTTTTACCTTTTCTTGTTTAAATGTATGTAGTGGCAGAGATTAGGGATTAATAAAGTACAACCATAACCACAATCTTATGAACATAAATCCATTTTATAGCAATATATTAGGGGGGGGGGGATTTTGAGCATATTTTAATATTTGGGGGGAGGGATGTGTTCCCTCCAATATATATTTTAATTACGGCCTTGGGTTCAACCTCCAGTTTTGGTCACGAATCCAGGGTCCTTTGAGTTGTCCGAAGGCCCTAAAGCTTCTTGCTTCGCATGCCTCTGGCAGGCAGTCGATTTCACGTTTCACCCATAAAGCTTGGCGGGTAGGGGGGGGTAAAGTCGCTCGCTCTCCTCGGGATGTCGTGGTTTGTGCTTCGTTCTTGCGTGGACATTGGATACTCGACATGTTTAACAATCCAACAACTCCTTCCACGTGTTCAAACAAAGGAGTAGGAGAAGAAGAATAAATAATCACACATTAATCATGATTAAAACAAGGTAGAATTCTACAGAAGCATTGTTGTCTGTGAAACCTCATACAGACAGCTCTGAATTATACGCGTGGTTATTTTTCCATATCCAGTTTTGTAAAAACGGGGGCCTTCTTTCTACTATCCGCGATTGTAACTTTTTAACTCGCCAGTAAACGCACGGATAAACAAGATCCGCAACTGCGGGTCTCCATTCCAACCCACCCACCCATCCTTGCCCCCACAGCTCGCCACGGATAGGAAGCGCCGTTGTCATTGTAATGGACTACATTTACAACAACACTAACTTCTCGCACAAAGTCGGCGCCTGCGTAGTTGTGAGTCCAGCATCCTTAGGGAGGCAATGCTGCCGTGCGTGGTGGTGGTGGATTGTAGACGCTGCCGTGGTGTAAGACGCTAATAAGGGAGAGGGGAGAGAGGGGGGTTGAATTTTTGTGTTCACCCCTGGAAGCCGGCTCATATATTTATTTATATAAGTGGGTTGGGGTTTTTTTTGTCTTCTCCCTCTTCGACTCTCTGTGTGTGTGTGCGTGTCCAGCAGCGAGCCGGGCCGGACACGCGTGGAGCGCGATTTCGGAGCGATTGGAGCGCGGTTTTGGACTTTGGAAGAGGGGCTAAAAAGAAGGAGGAGGAGACGAAAGAGGGAGAACAACAACAACTGCGCTATTGTGGAACATTAATAAACCAGCCTCTTGCCATCGTCTCGCAGCAGCAGCTGCTGCTGCCCAGTCACTGAACTTTGAAAGCGGACCAACTTGGCCAACCGAAGTGGACAGCGGACCAACTTGGCTTTTACAGAACTTCGAAGCGGAACAACAGGCCGCCTTGAACCGCGTTCATTGTCAGAGCGAGCGAACGCACAGCACGCGCGCTGGAATATTCCGAAGGAGCTGCTCGCCGCTGATCCGTGATTTACTGGCGTTGTGTTGCACGAGTGATGCCATTTTCTGACGAGGCGTGCTCCAAGGGTGACTTTCGTCTCCTGGTGCGACGACGAGGAGGAGGAGGAGACCGCCGCGCGTCGTGCCTGTGATATAAAGTTGGGAAGTGCCGTGCTTTCATTTGTATCTTGAGGGGACATAAGCTACCCCTTTTGAAGGTAAGACACATGAAACACGTTTTTGTTACGTGAGATTCTATACACGTGTGCATGTGCAATGCTACGTGTGTGTGTATATATATAATACTAGATAGCGTGCGTGTGTTAGATAGGGAGCGGTGGGGCAGCGATTATCCCGCTGCCGCTACGAATCCCCGAACAACACGAGTTCGATTCCCGGCCACGGCTAACATCAGTGGCGAGTGATGTTATCTGCTGAACACGTTCGACTCAGCCTCAGGTCGGTCTATTAACCCCTTGAATGAGTAGTGCCTGGCGCCTCTGTGTGAACATCATCGCTGGGGACACAAAGACGGCCGCGCGTGCCGCTGGCCACGCCTTCCCCCAATCCTCATAATAGGCGCTCGCTAACATCGCTTGCGCCGACAGCCGTGTGATGTTTGTAGCCCATATAGGCGGGCCATTCGATGGTACGCCTGCCTGTGATTTATTGAACGGGCATGTTCAACGTCCCGAACGCGAACGCAGGAAGGCGACGGTTGCGTGCGCGACCCGGAGAGTGGTTTGTGTTTCTGGAGTGCTGTTTGTTTGTAACTGCTTAATCCCACTTAAAAGGGATAATCCTAGTGGGCGACAAATTTGTTTAGGGATGGAGGAATTAAACTTTAGCCAAAAAACCCCTTTTGGACGGTCACAACATCTTCAAGGGGGTCTGTCTGGCTCTGCACTCGTTGCGCCGTTGTGAGCGAGCGTTGCACGTGTTTGCATTGCAGGACGTGTGCTTTGGTCATTTCAACGGGACACAGCAAATGCACTGATTGTAGGCGACGTTTCGGGCAACGACCCTTCGTAATGGCGCTGTTGTTGACGATTTTGACGCGGTTTTTTTTGTATGTTGTTAAACGCCCTTTGTTTAACAAGCAATGCGTGCTGATTAAAGGCGACGTTTTCAGAAGTCCATAGTTTCGGGAGCGGTGGCGCAATGATTAGCGCGCAGTGCTCTGTAACTCGGAGGGCCTTAGTTCGAGTCCAGGACGCATGTAACAAGAGTGGCGAGTGATATCTGAACGAGCCATGCCCCCCCCCCCTCTTTACCAACCGGTACTAACTGTTGTTTTGAAGTATGGTCAAACAACCCCTATTATGATCAACACGGCGTGGCGAGGCCTTCATCCAGCAGTGGATTAACGAAGGGCCTCTTACATTGTATTAATGGGTGCAATTTGTGGGCAGCAGTAGCGTAGTGGTCAGCGCGCTGCGCTATGAACCCGGCGACCCGAGTTTGATTCCTGCTCACGGTCAACGCCGGTGACGATTATTCGATCCGGTCCTGGGCCTCCCCTAGGTCGACTCAGCCTCAAATGAGTACCTTTTGTGT
Organism: Lampetra fluviatilis; assembly: GCF_964198595.1. Lineage (NCBI taxonomy): Eukaryota > Metazoa > Chordata > Hyperoartia > Petromyzontiformes > Petromyzontidae > Lampetra > Lampetra fluviatilis. The sequence continues at coordinate 202,541 of NC_136314.1, forward strand.
AAACATCGCCAATAGGAAGACAAAGGCGGTCAGGCGTGGTGCTGGCCACTGACCTCCTCGTGTACCGTTCTGTCCTTCATAGGTGCTCGCTAACAGCACTTTCCCCAACAGTCTGTTAAGGCTACACGGGGGATCTTTGCATGTAGCTGAATGTGTGCGGTGTGAGCAATGTTAATGTACCCAGGGTATAGATGCTATTTTACATTCAATGAAATGCAAGTTGAATGTAATTCTGTGCAGTTACATGCGAGTGCTCTACATTCATACGACGGCATTCTTTTAACATAATTATAAGTGAATAATACGCACATATTTAAATTTATATAGCGCTTTTAATCAATGATGCCAAAGTGCTGTAGAGGACACAGCAGCAGCAGACATTAAAGCTTCCGTCTTCAGGTGGAAGACGGAAGCCTGTGTTGCCTCCGAAACGTCGTGATTTAATTTATTGTTATTTTATTTTTTTACCTACGTGACTTTACCGAAAAAAACAGAGTATGGACCCTTGCAGTCACGAAAAACTTCAAACTTTAAAAATAATTTACTAAATCATATTCTCTTTTTAGTACTGTATGCAGACAATGAACAATACATTAAATTGCATCCAACATATCCCACGCGGTAATATGGGATGATTGGGAATGTATACACAGCATACATAACGTGGATATATCGTTGAATTGAGTACATAATATACTGTGATGAAGGGTACATCGTTCGTATGTGAGCGTCCTCCAATGACAAATGAGTGCACATTCGTAATGGGATACTTCACACTTATTTAGATGCATTTTATGCATCTGTTATACATATTAATTATTCATCATATAATATGGCAACATAGGCCTACATCTCTCGGTCAATCTACTGCTGGATGAATGCCCTCTCTGCACCGTGTAGCTTGTGGGTGGATTCCTGACCATACTTCACCACGCTGGTCAGTGCGGGTCAGTGGTTAAGGATCGCGCACAGAACCGGGTTGGATGATCACGCCCCACCGAGGCTAGCCTCAGCCAGAAACCGAACCCGGGTCGGCGTACGCGTGCCTCCAATGTAGGATGAGTTCAGTCGCCTCGTGATGCCGTGGCGATGTTCGCTCATACATCTCGCTTTGCTGACTTGGCACCCGGCTGAAGTTAAAGTGTCAGTGAAAGTCACCCTTCTTTACTCAGCAATTGACGTATTAATTAACGGCGAACCACAGATGGGGGATGCCGGCTCAATAAATTCATCCCTAGCGCGCGCGTGACCTTGTGACCTTGATTGAGGAATTCGCCGGCCTGTGCCCCGGTTTAATCAATGACAAATTGATCTGCCTCAATTTTTTTTTATATCAAATACCCCGAAGGCAAAGCCGGTTGATTGCCGCGACCTTTATCGATGCAAGGTATTTATTAACACTCCGCTAATTGTATTGTGTTGTGTACAGCTGTCGCAGGTCACAGCGTGGCTATAGGGCGTGATGGGCTGCGAAGTCACCAGGCGAATGTAGTGGTTTAATATGGATTAGTCCTCCAACATCATCATCTTTAGCCATGACAAACCGACTGCTAGATAAAGGTGTCTCAGCCAAATATTATTATTATTTATTTGATATACAATATATACTCGTAACTGTCGACCCCTTACCAGCGCCTACCTCATTACACACCAATGCAGACTTTATTGGTCAACCCGTGCCCTTATAAATCCCAACGTTCATCCTACAAAGTCCCATCACGAGGGAGAAATGAAAGAAAGTCGAAAAAATGTTGCCCGTATTGAAAGGGCCGTACGCCATATGGGCCTGGAAACTCAATTTCCCTGTACAAGAATACGGGTAAACTATATGGGTTGACAGGTATGCATACTGTACATGTTACATGTTATTCACATATATGATGTTTGCACCAATTCATGCTATTCAATGATATGCTGGTCTCTTACACGGTACGATATGTATGGTTATGCAAGTGTTTGGTAGGTTTCATTTTTATAAACTGAATACATTTAGTACGATTCATAATAACAAAAAACTCCCAACACGTCCGTCAATAATAACACTATGATCTTAAAAGAAACAAAAAATGCACATAATAGGTGACGTTTCAGGCAACAGCCCTTCTTCATAGCCGATAGAGAGAAGACAGAGAGATGTTACATGCAATGAACACTTACAACCATGGGACATTTTAAGAACAACATTGTAACAAGAATATTTCTCGATTAACATATTTTTAAAATCAATCTTGAATGATTATGGTGCATGCACATATTTTAATGCAATTATGTCAGCATATTATCATTATAATATTATTGCACTCTTATCGTTACTCTGAAGAACAGGACATTACTCACGTTTTTATTCTAATTTACTTCTAATTTAGGAGAGAGTCCTGCGTGTCGAGCAAGTGGCGAGGTGTGTGCTGGATGTGTGCGAGTGTATATTCTTGGCCTTCCAAAAACATTCTCTAGATTGTAAGGCTCACGTTTCCCCCCGTATTTTCGGGTTCGATTCCCGCTCACGGCCAACACTAGTGGCGATTATCTGAACCAGTTCTGGGCATCCCCTAGGTCGACTCAGCCTCAAATGAGTACCTGGTGCGATGTGTAAACATCGCCGCTAGGGAGACAAAGGCGGCCGGGCGTGCTGTTGGCCACCCACCACCTCGTGTGCCGTGCCGGCCTTTATAGGTGCTCGCTAACAGCACTTGGCCCTACAGTCTGTTAAGGCTATACAGGGGATCTTTGTCTTTGTGTGAGAGAGACCAGCTTTGTAGAACTTTATTGACACCGGGAATTTACTTACCAGGAGGGTCTTATATTCTGGAGACTACGGTAACACCGTTTAAAAATACCGCTATCAATCCACTGCTCGAAAACGGAGGTGCCTCCTCTCATGCCGCGTTGGTCATAAGGACGTGTTTGACCATACTTCACCACTTCTGGTCGGTGCAGGAGCCTACTATCGGCCGTCACTCGTCAACGATGTCAGGCCGCGGCCCTGCTAATCGAAATTTTATTTTTAGGTCGTTGGTTCCAGCCAACTGCGCTCGCAAAAGTGGTGTCAGACGTCGCAAATTCTTCCCCGACACAATGCCCCCACCAACACCAATTTGCTGGCACGAGGTGGCGTGAGAAAACATTGCACACCGCCGCCTGCTGGTTCGCGTTCGGTCACTGAGCGTTGGCACGCTTCTGTTTACGTTACAACCCTCCATTGGTTGGCTGTGTCGGGTGGTGGCGGGTTTAACGACACATTTATATATTTACGCGATCTAACCCCCCTCCTCCCCCCCCCCCCCAAAAAACCTCTATTATGGATGAGCGTTCATTGTCTGAGCGGGCCGGCGCCCCGATTTCGATTCCCGTTCACGGCCAAGACCGGTGACGATTGTCTGCGCCGGTCATGGGCGTCCCCTAGGTCGACTCAGCCTCAAATGAGTACCTGGTGCGGTGTGTAGTAAACATCATCACTGGGGAGACAAAGGCGGCCAGGCGTGGTGTTGGCCACCCACCCCCTCGTGTGCTGTGCCGGCCTTCATAGGTGCTCGCAAATAACACTTTCCCCCACAGTCTGTTCAGACTATACGGGGGATATTTGTATTTGTGTACAAATGTCTGATTCATTACGCCAGTGGTTCTGAACCTTTACTTGCAGCCTTGTACCCCTTTGCAACCTCGATTGTTAAATATATATAATGTTACATTATTTGGGTTTTTCGGTAAAGTCACGTAGATAGGTTCCTGGAGACGACCGCTTGTGTTGCGATCGAAACGCCGTAGTTTTTAGTAGTTTTTTGTTATTTACTTTGAACCTATCTACGTGACTTTACCGAAAGACCCAAAGAATATGAATTCCTGCAGTCACGAAAGTTTTAAGTCAACATATATAATGTTAATAAACACATAACTGAACGTGCTTAATTTGTGTTTTTGATTATTTACCTCCTAAAAACATCTGGCCGTGTCTCGCACCCCCTATGGGTGTTGCGTGCACCCCCAGGTTAAGAAGAAGAAGAACCACTGCACTAAGCACAACACGTTTGCATTGGGCAGACAAGCACTCCACGTTCAATGCACACACACACCGCGCGCCCCCCGTCTCTCCGGAGCCCGACAGCTGTGTCAGGGTTTGAGCCCAGATAGTGCTTGGGATGGGCCTCCACCACTTACATAATGGGTCGCCATAGGCCAGCAGAGGAGAGTGAAGCAACATCAATTGTTGTATTGTACTCTGTCTCCCGTGTCTATGGTCCTCCACCACCTACGTCGACCCACGCCGATACGCGTCGTGAACTTTGGTCAAATAACCACCACGGGCAGCGAGGGCGGTAAGTAGGCCGCAATGCAGCAGTGGAGTGGTCAAGGGCTGTGCACGCACGTCTCGCACGAGTAGCAGAACGACAACGATCGCAGCAGGTAAAGTTTGCCTTTGTCAATGAGGAGAGTTGAATTTCGATTTAAAGCTTCTTTCGTGACTGCAGGGATTCATCTTCTTGGTTCTTTCGGTGAAGTCACGTAGAAGGGAAATAATAAAATAATAAAAATAAAACAATGAAATAATTCTCACGACGTTTCGGCCACAACGTAAGAAGCCGTTCTCAGGTGAAGACCAGGTCTGTCGGGGAGGCAGCGTCAGACGCTGTTCTTCATTTATTTTGATGCACTATTGGTACATTTGAGAATGGATCGAAAGCACTTCTCCCATTCGTCACAAAATGCCTTTTAATGTTACAAAAAAGTGTTGGATGGGCTGACGTTTCAGGCAATGGTTCGTCTTCAGAGCAGACAGAGGGGCAGAAAGATTGACTCGAGGTTGAAGATCGACTCTGTAGGGCTTTGAGAAAATTATCAGTATAAAAAAGGTAACAATTTGAAACCGTTTGTCCAACATTAAGAGTTTTCCATGAATATAAATTAATGAGCAAACAAATTATTCCAAAGTAAACTGACTCTGCATTCACTCATTTAAAAGAAATGTGAAATTATCACATCTTGACTGAAAACCCATCAGGCAGTGTATTGATGCACGTCGTGAATTGTATTTGTGCTTGTGCACCACTGCCGATGCAATCCTGCCAATGTTGATGCATTCAAGAATGTGCAGGGGGGAGTGGTTGTTACATGGCTATGGAATAAGGCGCATCGAGCCAGGACCTCTGATGTCCTGGGTTCGAACCCGGTGCCGTTTGCCCGTGAATAAACCATGTTCTCAAGTCGATTTAGTTGCTTATCTCAGCCTAGTTAAACTAAACTGTTGTTTTTTTTATTTTACCAGGTAAGGTTCACTTAGCTATATAGTTATTTTTTCAGAAGCGACCTGGCACAACGAAGTGGCTTATCACGTGGACATTTATAGCACCCAAAGCACTCTAAACACGTGACGTCGATTCTAGACGTGGAGGGAACAACCAGAGGACTCAGAGAAAAATCCACGCGGCCACTAAGAGAGACACGCAAACACACAGCAGCAGCAGCAGCGGGCGTCAGGGTCGGGATCTAACCTGCGACCTCCTGTACACCAGGCGAGGTAGTTAACATCTCCTAGCCACCATGATGATGATGAGAGTGAGACACGCAAACTCCAACTATACAGCAGCAGCAGGCGTCAGGGTCGGGATCTAACCTGCGACCTCCTGTACACCAGGCGAGGTAGTTAACATCTCCAAGCCGCCGTGATGATGATGAGAGAGGGACACGCAAACTCCAAATATACAGCAGCAGCAGGCGTCAGGGTCGGGATCTAACCTGCGACCTCCTGTACACCAGGCGAGGTAGTTAACATCTCCTAGCCACCATGATGATGATGAGAGAGGGACACGCAAACTCCAAATATACAGCAGCAGCAGGCATCAGGGTCGGGATCTTACCCACGACCTCCTGCATACCAGGCGAGGTAGTTAACATCTCCAAGCCGCCGTGATGATGATGAGAGAGGGACACACAAACTCCAATATACAGCACCAGGCATCAGGGTCGGGATCTAACCCACGACCTCCTGTATACCAGGCGAGGAAGTTAACATTTCGCCACCGTGGTGCCCCTAGTTATCAGTGACTGCACAATAACATCCTATTAAACTTGATTTTACACTTAATTTAAATAACGTCCTTTTCTAAGCATTACATATATATGTTCGAACGCCATGCAATGAACCTGTGGGGACAAAAACAAGGTCTGCTGAAGGCATGTCAGAAGTAGTTCTGTGATGTCTGGTTCCATGGGCTATGCTCTAACACACAGAGTGATGCACTGCTCTGAGAAAGCACAGCGCATGACAGTACGCTGCTCGCAAAATAGCAAAAACATTGCGAGGGAAAAACATGTAATTAAAATTGTCTTCAGTTTAAAAGTAAAACCGGGATATGATTTATGGGGCAATAAATATATTTTGGTATCACATATTTGCCACTGTTTTGTACTATTCTGTACAGAGTTTTATAGTGTGCTGTCCCTGTATGTGTGTGTGTGTATTTAGATCAACCGCATTTTGTTTTGTATTCAAAACAATGCAATTTAAATATTCGTTTTGGAAAAAAACAGTCAAATGAATAAATACATCTGCAGTGAAATAATAATAACAACAGTAATACACAAGCGTATACAGATATTCACATCACACCAAAAACTCGAGACTCAATTTTGCTCCAATGTAATATTTTTTATTTTTAGACAGAGCTAAGGGGGGAAAAAAATCAGGCAATAATTCTACTCTGAAACTCTAGACTTAACAGTTGCAGCAGCATAAGTCAAAATAAACTTTAGCTTTTAAAACGTACATTTAAATTGTAACAGCATGTTCCTGGAACCCGGGTGGCTGTAGTGTGGAGCTATTAAACGTTTGACGATCACTTTAAATGCATTCCTTACATCTTTCTCTTGCCGCTTTGAAAGATGCACGAGTCACTGGGATAAGTTCTGAAGGAAATCAATTTACAGTACTTACATCACCATGCACTTTACGAAACTAAACTGATCTGAATACTTTCTTGTTTTTACGCGAGCAGTATGTCAGTACCACAAAGTACCTTTTAAAGTCAAGGCTGTAAGTCTGCAAGACATCTTGACGACATAAAAAAAACCATCTGGCGCACATTTTAGTTCATTAATTGCGTCTGCTATAACAACTAAATATGTACACATCACTATACAGTGGCGTTGTAATGGTTTGCATTAATGTGCTCTCAGCTGATTTTGTACTCCAGGGGTCTCTGTTTTATTCTTCTGTGGTGTTCTTATACTTTTTTATAAGATGTTCATTTTGTTTAGTAATTGGCATGCATGCCGCAATATATATAAGCTGAATTAGACGTTATTATATACTGTGTGTGTATGTTTGTCAATCCACTGCTGATCTGGGGCCTTCCCACACCGTGCGAGTTATTTTAACCATACTTCACCACACTGGCCATTGTTGGTTGGTGAAGGTGGGGGGTGCAATAGACGAAGCAGAATTTCTGTATGGTGCAACAATAGATTTTCCGCACTGCCTTGAAGTACCGTAAAATATAATTTAAAGTAAGCCTCTAAATCTTTGGACACCATGACATAAAATATTTAAATACAATATTTTAAGTAGCTCACACATTCTTTTGACACATTTACACATTGCTACACAATAACGTTGTAACAATACGTGTGATAATTAACATGGATTGTTTTTAATCTCATCATGCATGCAACAGATGGCTTGCGTTGGAATCAAATGCTTTGCGATTCACATATGTTGTGTGCAATAGCTTAGCGTGACTCCCTGAAGCCACTGGAATCATGACTATTAATTTAATCACTGGCGGAGACAAGTTAATAAATGACTGAACTATCCACAATATTCCGCAGATGGTAGGAGCGGTCCGCAAATCAAGACCCACCCCAAACTTTGTGTCCAATTTCAAGAAAATTATTAACAAAATCCGGTCACGCGCGCACGGGCACACAGCTACCGGATCATCATCATGACGCATCCACCAAAACTTTAGCTTTAAAGCACCAGGGGGGGAGGGGAGGTGAAACTTACAATCTGGAGAACACAACGGTCGTGTAAGGATTGCTGTTGGGTTTCCGCGCAATCTCCGATTAGCATGGGTGGCTACGTACGGCGCGAAAGAAGTTCAACATACGTACGTGCGTTCACGAGTTTGGTCTGAATTTGCCTTTTTTGTTTCATATATAATTGACCGCATGTCCCGGTTTTCATTGCCCCCCTTCCATCAACCGATTGGCATTTTGTTGTGGACACTGCACTCCTGCAGGATGTTTGCTGTTGCCACAAGCGCTGATGGATTTGCCGCTTGATAAATGTGGCTTTTGCCGAAGGTTGTTACGTTGCCTTTGTTTCCGCGACTGCACGAGCTCAGCCTTTGCTGTCTGCCTGCTTGGTCTTGTTGGTGATTCGACACACAGCGCTCGTAAATTGTCCGTCGGCTATTTTACGCCGAGCGAAGGGAGCAACAAGATATTTGAAATCTCTTGATTTTTTTTATTTCGTAAGTGCTCTTCCTTTGCGCGTGTATATACGGGGTGAAGTGGTGGGTGCGGTGGTTGGCACAACTGTGCTACCAACCCGGTGACCTGAGTTGATCACTTCGGTGGCAAGGGGTATCTGAACCGGTCCTGGGAGCCACCGTGAAGTCTGGTAAAGCTGGTCCAATGATATACAACGCTGTGGAACGACCTTCATCCAGCGGTGGATTGACCGAGGCCTGAACAATGTTTTTTTTTTATTATTGTTATTATTGAAAAAAAAATGCAAGAATTACAACTCTTGTCAATCCCCTGCTGAATTAAGGCCTCCCGTCGTGCCTTGCCAGCTATAAAACGTGTTTGACCATACTTCACCACATTGGTGAGTGTGGGTTGGTGAAATTCCACTCCCCGCCTCGTGAACGACGTTGGTTATTCTGCATTTGATATCTAAAGACTCCGCTTAAGAACAGTGATTTGAAAAAAAAAAATGTGTGCTTCCCTGCGCTATCTGCGCGTCTATCCCCTCTCCTTGTTCGGTGTAACGAATGTTCACAAACGACGCCGAATTATCAGGGCACCAGTGGTGCAGAAAGAAGGCGGCTTGGAACGAGAGCATTCGCAGTGCCACCTTGTGGCTCGGAGAGTGAAATTAAATATTTCGGCATTGGGTCGCCCCATCCCCTCTCTCTCTCATTCACCGGCGACAATAACTGAGCTTGCAGGCCCCCACAATGACGTTTAAAAAAATATATAAAATGGTACTAAAATCCGCGTTAGCCAGGCGTGGTGGCGCATGTCGCATGACGGGGGTTGATGGTTGGATCACACGGATAGGTGAACGAATGTGAAACTCTCAAGCCTTATGAGCTGCCCCGTGGTCAAAAGATAAATCCATCTGTGCAGTGCTCTGGGTGTTATCCACCTCGTATGTGCTGGATTTCTCCGGGTTCTCCAGGTTGCTACCACATACCAAATGATGATCATGGGCTTGGGAAAATTTGTATAATACAGGACCCTGTATTAGTGTAGATTTCCTGGGTAAATGAAGGACACTAAATTACGTAACTTAAATTTATTGGAATAACTTCACCCTTATATATGAGTATATTTTTTCATTTTTCAAAAACGTCAATCGAATAAAATGTGTAATCCTCAAAGCTCGAATTGTCCAAAATGAAGTTTAAAACAAATTAATGTAGCCTCATATATTTGAGTTTTACGGTGTGGTCATTGGTGACCAGGCTGAGACCATCAACTCGCGAAACCTGAGAACTGGGTTCAATCACAAGCGGTGGCTGCAACCCGGATTCAAACTCAGGCTCCCAGCCAGCGGTAACGGCTCGCCCGCTCTGACACGGCATTAGCTCCCCGAGTCGCCCGTCCATCTCTCTATGCCAGAACTTCATCAAGAGTCGATGGCTTTGACAACTTTTTTCTCGAACCGAAAATTGTTCCAAGCGCACGTTCCAGTGAAAGTCCAGCCAATTAATTGGACCAGCCTGAAAGGACGTACATCTGCCGAGGAGATGGAGCAATGAGGTCAGTTCGTACGCACGTGATCCGTGGGTTATTTGGCCACTATACATTTCCACGTGATAAGCCACTTTGTTGAGCTATCATTTGTTGGCCAGGTAGCTTATGAAAAATAAATCATAGTTCAGTGGGCCGTACCTGGTAAAATAAAAAAAATAGCTTGTGGTTTTGTTTATAGTTAGTCAATTTGGATATCGTGTGTGGAGACATAGGGGTCAAAGTGTGGTATTTCATGTGGCTACTCTCAACGAGGCCGGAGTGAAAAGTAGGCCAAAACCCCATTGAGAGGGGGTGTCTAAAGTTCCCTGGGGTGGAGGCCCTTCCACCATCAGTGGCGTAAGCAAGATATTGCAGAGCTTGCACCTTTGCCCATCACCTTTGACACACATGTTTAGCGTGAATTTCAGTTTCTTCGAGGATTTTTTTTAAATGATGGCCATTGTCATTGCCATCATTACAATGACTACAACAGGAAGTCTCAATGGATCGCGTTGCAACAGAGGTCAAATGCAGAGGGTGCATGGTTCAGGGAGCAGCGGTGCCGGAACATTGAATAATGGGAGCGCGGTATGCACGCTGCGGCTCGCAAATTGAGCCGGTAGTTGTAAATCTTGTGGCGTGTTTACGCCCTGCGAAAGTAAGGTTAGCACATACCCCAAAGCATATCCTTTAGAAGTTTGTCACACTCATGGCCAGTCACAGCTATTAGTGGCCAGTCGGTGTGTGTGTGGGTGTTTGCGTGTCTGTTCAGAGGTACAGACAGCAGCATTGTGAGACATTAGACGCGTATTTATCCGTTCCCCCTTTGAAACAGTTTCATGGCTGCAAGTTGGTTTGCAGCCGACTGTTTGGGTTATTCTCCCAAATGCAAACCGGCGGGGTGTTGCGGTATTTAAACTGGCCGCCCCTTGTTTTGTTTCGCCACTATCCCTGCAAGTTTGTTGGCGGCAGAGCCACGCGCAGCTATTTCAGCGAGCGCTGCAAGTGACCGTCCGTGATTCGTTTCAGTTTTATTTTTTAAATTTGGTTTGTGGCCGATGGTGAAAGCTTAGCCGGTGCCTCAACGTGGTGCGACAAGTCGCAGGTCCTGCAGTGTTCGAGGTACGTGGGACGCGGTCTCTGCCTGGCCAACTGCCTTCTTGCGGAAGGAATTGAATTCGATGGTAAATGTGAGCTGAGGAGGATCGCCGTGACGTTGTCTTTGTCAGAGAAATAATTGCTCCGACTTATCCCACTGTGTTCATCGTCGTGTTATTGACGTTCATTTATTGCGAGAAAGATGCAAATGTACCCAATTGTGTGCGTGTGTGTATGGTATGCGGGAATTTGTTTTGGTTGTGTGTTTTTTTGTTATTCAATGTCAAAAGGCAATGCCAATGTCAATGATAATAATAGCAATAATGCGATCGATTATTTAATTTTGTTGGCTGTGTGTTTACGTGGGAATTTTTCCATTTATATTTAGTTGTTTTCACTTCGAAAAATCAATGCATTGCCATTGTTTGATGTTGTTTTGGCTGATGATTTGTTGTCGTTGTCTAAGGATATGTGTAAACACATACCAAACAATGCACAATAATCTGTTGCATTATTAACATTATTATTATTAACATTGGTACACTGTTTCGATTTAAAGCTTTCGTGACTGCAGGGATTCATCTTCTTGGTTATTTCGGTAAAGTCACGTAGAAGGGAAATAATAAAATAATAAAAATAAAACATAATAAAATCATTCTCACGACGTTTCGGCCACAACGCATGCTTGCGTTGTGGCCGAAACGTCGTGAGAATTATTTTATTATTTCCCTTCTACGTGACTTTAGAACCAAGAAAATGGTACACTGTTATTTACGAAGCTCATGCAGTGATGTCCTTCGCTACTGAAGGAAGGAGCTCTGAACTCCGGACGATCTGCCTTCTAACTTAAAATCTTTGCAGACTATGTATTCCGTTGTATCGCCAGGGTTCCGTTCTATTAACAGTCAGAGCAAATTCAATGCGAGCGTAAGCATGGCATTGACCCAAAACGCACCGCAAACCTGCAGCAATAAACACGATCTAAGAGCTTATTGGCTCACGGTGTAATTCAAAATTAACGGAAACAACTGAACGACCGAACGTGCTTGTCAACAAACGTAAACCATTACAGTCGATCATATCGGATAAACAAGGGTCTAATGGCTATGCAGCGTACGTCTGAGAGGACATCCGAGTGCGAGATGGAGCAATGAAATTGGCTCATCGTGGATTGTTACATCGCAGAGCTGTGAGAAATAAAGACGGTTTGGGAGGCCTTCATCCAGAAGTGGATTGCGCATGGCGGCCTAAGTTTAAAGGGCGATTCCAGCTGCTATCCATGTCCATGCACTCAACCCATGAATTCCAGCATTTGCTTGTGGTGGACTTAGCATCTTCGTGGCTCGCATACACGAGGGTAAAACGGCGAGTTTTGTAATCACGTGTCCTCTTTTGGACTGGAGGAAAAGGTGCAGCCCTGCAATTGCTTGCTCACGCCACTGCTCATGGAGGGGCCTCCTCTAAGAAAAGCTCTATGGAACCCCTCGATAGGGTATTTGGCCTACTCTTCCATATTGCCGAAATGTCTTAGAAGAGGGAGGGAGTACTCACACGTTTTTCTGCAGCACGGCGACCCGCTACTTGACTGTGGTGTGTACCGGTGTTATACTGCTGAGTGGACAGAGGCACGGGAGGTGATTTAAAAATAAACTTGCACCCTAGATTCAACCTCTGCATCTGGTGATCAAACCGGAGACCTCTAGACTCTCCGCTGTGCTAACTTGATACTTGATACCACGATGAGCACGGTCGCACCTCCGATTATCACGGTCGGCTTTGTGCGGTGCAAAAGAAGTTCAACATAGATACGTACAACCTTGATTGAACTACGTGATTTTTTTGTTGTAAGATTTCGCTTGTCTTTTCCTAACCGTGTTGCGATTGCGCTATCGGTATCGTGTCAAGTGATGAAGAAATTTCAATCTGGAAACCCTTGCAAGCCAGCAGTGCCCTCGCTGCGTTGTGTTGGGGAACAGCGGCGGAGAGAAAAATACGCCACAGAAATTCGGCGTTAGTTTGATTACAATACAATTATCGAGCCTTAAACAGGCACAAACTTTTTTTTCACGTGTTGATTGGATTGAAAAATATCGCGTGTTATGTTGCAATGAAACTGAACATTTTATATTCTTTGGGTCTTTCGGTAAAGTAACGTAGATAGGTTCAAATTAATAGAAATAAAATGAACAAAAAACTACGACGCTTCTATCTACGTGACTTTACCGAAAGACACAAAGAATATGAATTCCTGCAGTCACGAAAGCTTTAAGTCAAGATTGAACATTTTATATATACACATCTAGAGTAGGCCAAATGAATTCACACCCCCGATTTAACACGACGGTTGATTTTCTTCTCCCTGTGCGGTCATCGGTGACTGTTTCGAAACCGTCGACTCGCTCGACCCGAATGCCACTTTCATCGCAGATCGCTCAATTCCGAACTCGAACCCAAGATCTCTGTGTCTCACCCCCCCCCCCGCCCTAAACCACTCAGCCACCTCCGTAAAAAATGATTTCAACTTTCTGACTCTATTTCAATGAGAAGCCCAGTATAGAGCGCAAAACGCGACGCAGGGAGCGGGAACTGGAAACCCTGCAGACATTCTCGTCGCCCCATCTCTGTGCTCCTGGGTTTAGGAGGAGAAGGGGGGGGGGGATTGGGCTCACTACCCCACGCAAGTGGGGGCCGCGAGCGGTGTGCGCGCTGCACTTTCATGTCGGCACCTGAACGGATAAGAGAGGAAAAACTTCAGGTCAAAGGAAAGACAATAGAGGGAGCGGTGAGAAGGAGGAGCGGAGGAGGCATGCATGCCTTTCAATGCAAGCTGCCTCGTTGCTGTTGCTGTTGTTTAACACTTTGTGATTTTCAGGTCGAAACTGCGGCGGGGTTCTACAATAGTGTGAGGAGGAAGACGAGCGGAGGAGCCTCCCCTGTGCCTTGACTCTTCAGCCAGCCCCGGGGGGTGGGGCCCAAAGAGAGGTCCCAGGGCCCAACGCGGTGGCCGCACAGTGCCATGGCCCTACTCCCTGCGTTGCTCCTCTCTGCTGCCCTCTCGTCTCTCGGTTGGCAGAGACACGTCGACGCCAGCGAGTGGTGGTGAGCGATGGCAGCAAGCGCACCTGATCGCAGACAGGATATATGGGGGGTACTTCATCAGGGGTGCCATGAAAGCGAGATGTTAATTAGCTCACCTGTTATCCAAGAGGTCGTGGATTTGATCCCGACCCTGACACCTGCTGTATATTTGGAGTTTGCAGTGTCTCTTTCGCCGTGGTCGTGTGGATTTTTCTTTCCACATTTATAATCAACATCACACGTTTAGAGTATTTGGCTGCTATACATTTCCACGTAATAAGCCACTTTGTTGAGCTATCATTTGTGGCCAGGTCGCTTCTGAAAAAAGCGCTACGCTGCTCAGTGGGCCTTACCTGGTAAAATAAAAATTGGTTCCTTTTTTATTTAGCTTGCACGAAACACTCAGATAATAAACTTTGGATTCAAGGTGTGTGCAGTAGATGTGTATGGGATGCTTCAGTGGTCTAAAGGTTCATGTGATGACCTCTAGAGGTGGGGGGGTCTATTAAGTTCTCTCTAATGAAAACCCTTCCACCAGCAGTGGCTTTAAGGAAGTGATTGCAGGGCTGCACCTTTATACCTTTATTTTTTAATCGGATGAGCTGAGCACTTGTGTGTGAGAGAGAGAGAGACTGCTTCCAGCTGACTTCCATGTACAAACAGCGTTCAGTCGGGGAAAATACATTTGCAGATGACGGGAGCATCCACATATCGATTGGGTGCCCAGAAAACATAGTGGGTGGATTAAGAGGCTTGCGGAGCGTGAGCCCGTCTGCCGCTGTGGCAGAGGTGTGCGAGCTGAGCCCAGGGGCCGCCCTGATCAA
>NC_136314.1:225000-382500 GCF_964198595.1 Lampetra fluviatilis
CTGTAGGGGCAAGTGCTGCTAGCAAGCACCTATGAAAGCCGGCACGGCACACGAGGGGGTGGGTGGCCAGCACCACGCCCGACCGCCTTTGTCTCCCTAGTGGCGATGTTTACACACCACACTAGGTACTCATTCGATGCTGAGTCGACCTAGGGGAGGCCCGGGAACGGTTCATATAATCGTCCCTGGCTGTTGGCCGCGAGCGGGAATCGAACTCGGGCCGCCGGGTTGTTAGCGGAGCGCGGCGCTTACCGCTACACTTACCCACTGATCACCGCTCGCGGGCACAAACGCAGATCCACAAACCCCTCGTCCCGTGCGATCGCTTTTGCAACGTGGGCCGACGGTGTTGCTTGAGAGGTGACGAACGAGGGTCGAGAACGCAGCCCTCCAAAGGTCTCGCCGGCGAGCGTGCCGTCGAACTTCGAAGTCTCCCGCCGTCACCTCTTGTTTTGTTTGTATTTTCCTTTTTTATCGTTCACTCAGACCATCCATCCCGAGGAAAAAGTGCAAGGCGGCTTTGCAGGTCTTGCTTTTTGATTAACGTGTCATAAATATGACCCCCATTCGGCGAGGCTGTCCCGTCGCCCTCGGCCAAAAACAGTTGGCTTCCGCTACGTTTCAGTCGTTGGCCTGCAAGCAGACAGCCGGTAATTAATACATCTGCAACTTTAAACAGTGCACGTGGCGCGTTGTCAGAAAACGCCACAATTATGCTGTAATTGAAGTTGTCCAGGGAGCGAGATTTTATTATTATTATTGTGTACTCCCAATTACAACTGTCATCGATCACGTCACCTTCCCCGAAAATAAAATGCTGCAGTTCACATGAATGGAAGTCGGGCAGATTAATGTCATAATGAGCTCGGCAATCACAACGTTTGCGTGTTTCACATTAAATAAAAAGCAGGTTATGACTCCAAGTTATTGGCTTTCTTTATACGTGATGGACACTAGGCCATTTGTTGTAAAACAGATTCCTTCTGATATAAGATTAAGACAACGATGTTGAAAAATTCCTGATGTAATATCTTATGAATCGTGAAGGTTAATTTTAAATCATAAATGGTAATTGTTGTGACTGTAGACTTCGACAATCCTTTTCTCTGTTAACAGATTACTTATTTGTGAATTATTTGTGAACATTACCATAACAAATAATTTTCGACACGTAGATTGAACAAAAAATGTGGAATTTCCCCTACAAACCGCCTGTGGCATAACAAAAAAAAACAGTCGAGTGACTTTGTTTGTTTGTGTTATGACGGGCGTGAACACGTGATCAAGGCACGCGGTCTTTCCCATGGGTGCTGCCGGTGGCAAGATGTTAACTCCCTCGCCAGGTATGCAGAAGGTCGTAGATTCGATCCCGACCCTGAAGTCTGTGTATATTTGGAGTCTGCGTGTCTCTCTCCCTCCCCGTGACCACGTGGATTTTTCTCTGGTTCCTCCGATTTTTCCCACCACATTTAGAAACCTGCATTCAGAGTATTTGCCGGCGAAACATTTCCACGTGACAAGCCACTTCGTTGAGCTTTCATTTGTAACCAGGCCGCTTCTGACAAAGAGCTAAATAGCTCAGTGGGCCTTACCTGGTAAAACAAAAACCAGTTTTGTTTAAGTCACATGATCATATACTTCACGGAATCTCAAAACATTCGCCGATAACACTACCCTGAAAGGGAATAATATGCATGTATAGAAAAAAACAGGCAACTATCATATATGAAAAAGAGTCATTTCCAGAAATGTCACCGATTATATTGACGGTTTTCTTTTCGGGGCAGTTTGTATTGACAGACTTGTTGAGGTTCAGATGATATTTTTTTAAATATATATTCTTAAGGGAGTCACTGCTTGAAGTAAGGACACTTGATGCTTGTGCACACCAGCTCACGCCCCATAGCCCACCTTGCCGAACGAAATTAAATTTCATAGCAACGTCCATGCAACATTTCCAGTCACCTTAGCTGCAGTGATGATCAAAGGCAACTTCGTTACGTTTGACCGTTTCTGTTCAGAGTCCAGAGTTCTGGCACATTCTAACACTCACGCCCGGTACACGCCTCGGTTGTGCAACTTAGTTGCATGCAACTGCATCGCCTATATATGTGGACGTCTCTGCAACTGGTTGCTTACAGTCGGGATGAACTTCACTCTAATGCCTCGATCTACTCGGCACTGTGTCGTCACAATCCCGAACACAGCACGCGGTTGAGTTTCCTTGCTGCGCCAACTCATCGCTCGGATGTGGACAACGCAATAGCAGGTGATGATGATGATGACGAAGTCGCGCGATTTCGAGAGCAATTCCATTGCAAAATTCATCTCCGACGTGTGTGTGGGACCCGGATTTCTGTTTGATTCTCTAAGGCTTTCAGTGATTTATTTTTCAACCGTCAATGCTTCAAGGAAGGCAAAAAGGGCAGCTTCACAAGAGGCACTTACCATAACAAGCTGCACAATAACCTGACATACCAGCTGGGTTGTGAATGCTGTTGTCGTGATGTCATTGTGCATGGTACGATACCAGTTTTCGCGATTGTACGATGTTTTTTTTATTGCATCGCTTTCGTGGCTTTGCACGCACGCACGGTGAAATTAAAAGACGTTTTCGGAAGTGTTTCAACTCAGCACGAGTCTGCCACGTGTTACGTAATCGCCGCAATCGTTGCAACTCAAGAAAACAACCAATGAACAACTCCATGAGTCTAGGTTTCCTTTCAGTTGTCATGCAGGGAAGCAAGCAGGTTTCATTGGGGAATTATAACGATGTATTTAGAGCTTTGATTATATGTAGAGTATTTCACACGGGGAAAAAAAATATCTGTTTGGAAATAAGATACAATTTTTAAACGACACATATGCTTAAGTTTTACCCTTTCTGGCAAAACAAAACAGGTGTTAAGATGTTCAAACACCAAATAGATTAATTTTGCAAGGAGTCAAGTTCGCATTAGCCGCACGTTATTGTGGTGAACATACAAACACAACACAAGCACTCTGTGTGGTTAATGCAAAGCATGATTCCTTGCAAAAGGAATCTAAATTTCGATTTCAAGCTTTCGTGACTGCACGGATTCATCTTTTTGGTTCTTTCGGTAAAGTCACGTAGAAGGGAAATAATAAAATAAAATAAATATAACATAATAAAATATGTTATTATATTATTTTATTATGTTTTATTTGTATTATTTTATTATTTCCCTTCTACGTGACTTTACCGAAAGAACCAAGAAGAAAATGGAATCTATTTGGGGTTTGAACATTTTACTGCCTGATTTATTGCCATAAAGGGGAAACACCTGTATTCTCATTTTTAATACTTTGATACCGGTAACAACAACAACTAAAATGTCCCATAGATATTTTTCAAAGATCTAATTCTATTCACAAAACGCAGGGCAACGTGTTTTAATCATGGAACGTCATCGCCACATGGCGACCAACGCGCCTCAACTCACGAGGCCCTCCCCCAGCAGTGACATCGAGACGCCACCGACTGCTCGAATAATAATCGTGTGTTATAGCTTTGATATTAATCTCGATTTGAGGCTTTCGTGACTGCAGGAATTCATACTCCTTGGTTCATTCGGTAAAGTTACGTGGATAGACAAAATATATAATATCTACGTGACTTTACCGAAAGAACCAAAGAGTATAGCTTTGATATTGTCTCGTCTGTCTGTGTAATTAATCCGACCCGAAGCTAAGCAAGTGCACGTGTTCTGACCGGTCGCAAAAGCCCGGGCAAGTACATTAATCTTGAAAACCAAAACAAGAATGCGTGAAAGCGGTACGTGTTTTGTTCTTGTAAATCACTCTTTTCTACTGTTAATTTATATTATACCACCACTAAAAAAAAAATGCGTACGTCTATTAAAATGTAGGGCATCGAGTATGTATCGTAGTAACGTTGGATTTATGCATCGGTTAAAGATAAAGGTGGCGTTTGTCATGACCTTATAGGTGTACATTGCATTGCAAATCTGTCGCCGTGTGCACGGCTGTTGTACACTGTTTATTTTGCCACATATGCTCTTGGATCAATAAACATATTTTTGTGGAATTATCGCGATTTGGCGGAACTTCAGTTGAGCGTCAAGTCAAAGTCATTTCCTGCTCACACAAGCATTGAGGTGGCGCTCATCAGCTGTTTACAGCGCCCTGCCACAATGGTGGGAATTCCACATTCCTCTCTTCGGAGTCTATCCATAAAAATAGCCACTGTTGACTTCCCCATAAATGGTATTTATTTTCCATAATATAGGTTTGTTTGGGTTAGATCGCGTAAATATTAAACCTATATTTACGATCGCGTCGAATATTTACGCGATATAACCGAACAAACCTATTATGGATGATATTGGTCGCGAAAAGCTACGTGTTGAACGGTGTTTATTTTATCGACCCCTGTTGGATGATCAGCTAAGTCACCCCCAAACTACAATTTAGGGCGCCATGGTGGTGAGATGTTAACTACCTCGCCAGGTATACAGGAGGTCGTGGGTTTGATCCCGACCCTGACGCCGGTATATTTGGAGTTTGCGTGTTCTCCCCGTGGTAGCGTGGATTTTTCTCCGGGTCCTCTGGTTGTTCCCTCCACATTTAAAATTAACATCACGCGTTTAGAGCATTTGGCTGCTATACATTTCCACGTGATGATAAGCCACTTCGTTGAGCTATCATTTGTGTAAAAGTCGCTTCTGAAAAATTGGGCCTTACCTGGTAAGATAAAATAAAAATGTTTATAGTTCATAGGATTTGAAATCAAAAGCTTCCGTTTGCAAGGAGCTCGCTCTACAGCTAAACTACTGATGGTGCCTCGGTGGCGAGATGTTAACTAACTCGCCAGGAATACAGGAGGTTGTGGGTTCGAACCCGACCTTGACGCTGCCTGTATATTTAGAGTTTGCATGTCTTTCTCCCCGTGGTCATGTGGATTTTTCTCTGCATCCTCCAATGTTTCCCTCCACATTTAAAATTAACATGCGCTTAGAGTATTTGTCTGCTATGAATTTCTACATGATAAGCCACTTCGTTGAGCTATCATTTGTGGCCAGGTCACTTCTTAAAAAGAGCTATGCGACAGCACAGTGGGCCTTAGCTGGTACCATTTAAAAAAAGTTTATTCCTAAATAGAATTTGAACTCAGAACCTTCCGATGGCAAGGAGGTCGCTCTCGAGCTGAACTACCGAGGCCCCCACTCTGCCACTGAGAGGTTAACTGCCACAATGCCTCATCCCCAGTTCACAAACCAAATCTGTCTGGCTCACTGCAAGAGCCACCTGGCAAGAGAAGAAAAATATTGACTTCAGTTATCTTAGCTGCCAGTTGAACATTTAAAAGGAAACCATTGTTATTTGACGAGTCAGACCTGAACAGTCAACACCGAAACCCGAGATTTGAACTCGCTCGCTCCACCAATGAGCCACACGGCCGATGGCAATTGTTGCACACCGTTATTTTCCCACGTGCGCTCTTGCACCACAAAAAAAATAAAAACATCTTTTTAGCGGGATATTTTGTGGGACTTCAATTACACAATGACCTTCGCCATGCAGCAGAAAGAAAGAGAAAAAAGCTAACCTCTGCCACTCAGAAATAAAAAGTCTACGTCAAGAATGGAATGTTGTAATTGACATGCGAACCTGCCCTTGACCTCTCCTCGGTTGACTCAGCCTGCTACGCGAGTACCTGGGGCAGTGGCGTGGTCAACATCAGCACGTCGGCAACAGAGGAGGCCCAATAGAGGGCTGGCCTCACCTATGTCTCGCTCGCAAGCGGTGTCCTTCATAGGTGCTCGCCAACATGAACCTCGTTGACATCGACGCGCGAGGTAACGCACAGTACCGGTGCTCGACGGCCTCCCGTCCATTGCCAACGTCCAACACCCCCCCCCCCCCCCACACACAGCCAGTGCCGGATCAAGCGAGTGTTGAGCCTGGAGCATATATGTTATAAAGGGGGCCCTAAATAAAAAAAACACTTAATATTCAAACAAATTTTGTTTGACTTGCATAGTAAAGTAATTGTATTTTTTTCATTTGCTATACAGCTGGATAATACGACAAATCGCTAACCTTAAACACCCAGTCGTTCGTAAAAGTTGAAGGCGGTATAGTACTATAGTAATAGAGCAAGTGCAGAATCACTGAACCGGAATTGATAGCTTGAAAGCATTTAGCGCAGGGCCCTTGAAAGTGCGGGGTCCGTAGCTATTACATATGTAGCTACTACATATGTAGCTACTACATATGTAGCTACTACATATGTAGCTACTACATATGTAGCTACTACATATGTAGCTACTACATATGTAGCTACTACATATGTAGCTACTACATATGTAGCTACTACATATGTAGCTACTACATATGTAGTAGCTGTCCCCAGCCCGTCCGTCCGTCCGTCTCCGCGAGCCTCTTGGCCTCCGACCTTGTGAGCCGTGGCGAGCTGCAACGGTCTGCGATGACTGCTGACCAAGGGACCGAGTTCCTCTTTCACTTAGCAGCGGATTTCCAGACAAAGGCCATGAACACACTAACACAGCTCCTGCCCCCCCCCACCGCTCTCCCATAGGGCCAGACCATCTCACCGACCAGAGTCAGATGGTCTGGCCAGAAGCAGTTGTCGGCGACTTGCGAGATTCGTCGTCTCGAAATGGTTTGCCTTTGATTGGGGTCAGAGTTGGTCGCCGTGGGCACAAGTTCGCACATCGGTGTGGGTTCATTCCGTCAACCTACAGGGCCTGTTATCTGCCGCTCATCCAGATGTATGGCATTTGTTTGACACAGCCACCTCCCCTCCCCCTTCCACCTCCCCCCCCCAAAAAAAGGAAACCTTTTGTCTTTAAATAGAGAAGAACACACACACAGTGAGAGAATGAGCACACGCTGTAACGAACGCTGCTGGCTTTGAAACGATCGGCGGTGCCCA
This sequence comes from Lampetra fluviatilis, assembly GCF_964198595.1. Classification (NCBI taxonomy): domain Eukaryota; kingdom Metazoa; phylum Chordata; class Hyperoartia; order Petromyzontiformes; family Petromyzontidae; genus Lampetra; species Lampetra fluviatilis. Next base: position 231,941 of record NC_136314.1, read on the forward strand.
ACGAAGATCGATGCACCGCTCGACTCACCGCCCCGGATGGGCGGCGTGGGTCGGCGTGCGCGGGGCAGCTCGAAGGATCCCGTCGAAGACGTCGTGGACCTGACGCCCACGTGCAGACATCCACACAGCCGTCACCCTACGGGGAGACGTGTCTGTCGTCACGGTCTGATGAAGACATCCCTTGTCGCAGGGAGCAAAGGTGCAGGGCGGTAGCGGTGATGAGCATGCTGCTTGAGGTCGGGGGAGAGGAAAGTAACATCACGTGTCCTGTTTGCAGAGAGGCAATCTCTTGTGGTTAGGGTTGTGCCGTGTGATTGGACTCAAACCTGAACTATTGCACTTTGGTTGAAAGTGTAGTATTGGTCGATGATGTCTGCAAATGTCATTTTTTTTACTAAAGTGTCAACTGTTACATAAACCTGCACTGACCGGCGTGGTTGAAGTATTGTCACACAACACAAACATGACTGTCACAGTCCGAAGAAAATACATTTTTGAATAATTTATTTTCATCATAATTCTGTACGGCGTTTTTTGTCAATCCCCTGCTGCATGACGCCACCTCATGATGACCGCAGCGGTCATCTGTGTTGTCGTTTGACCATACTTCACCGTACCGGTCAGCCAGCGGGTTAGTCACGACAACTCTGCATTGCTGTGAAATCCTTGAAAAAAATGTAACTTTGCAATGGACAACCTTTGCTCAACCGTCTCATCATCCTGCGTTTTTTTTTTACTTTCAATCAAAATTCTACGGAAACATTCGTCGCGGAGAGCCCAAAAGAATCGGCGTCGATCGGTGAGTTCTGTGCGGCGCTGCGAGACGCCGGTGCTTCGGGGACTGCGTCACATTTATTTGTGGGATGGGATTGCCACGCTCTCCGGAGCGGCTTCTAGCCGTGGGCTGCCACGATCATTCACCCAAACCGTGGCAAAACAGTCGCGCGCACCACCCCCCCCCATCCACACACCGCCCCTGTTTTGGGTGGCATTTTGACAGCCGACAGAACACAATATCCAGACTTCAATTAAACAGGAGGGGGATTGTGCACATGGCAACGATTATAATTTTATCTTGTGGCAAAGAAATCACCGTTGCCCTTCTCTCTTTTTTATTTTAATGGCCAGTCATCCTCCAGTCCATGTGTGAGTCATTACTCAGACACGTAACAAGGTTTATAAAGTCGGATCGTGCATACCGTACGCGGGCAGCCACCGTTTAATGCGCGAACGTCACGACGTCTCCCCAGCGAGTCGGGCTCACATCCTGCAATTATTTGGTAAATGAAAATGTCTAAAGATGTTGCTTTGAGAAAAAAAAAATGTGCATCATAATTCTACGCCCCAACGTAAAGCTATGGCAGTGTGTGTGCATTGCTAAACCTCGGCGGAGACGTCCGGCATCACGAAGCTCTTGGGCCAATGGGTCAGGTGAAGGGCCAATAGATGGGTAGAGGGCACTGGGTAAGGAACAAACTTTATCGAAGCTTCGCAACTGAATGCGTTGTCATTCTGCGCCCCTTCCGTGTTTTGTTGTTGCTCGCACTCTGTACCCTGGCTCCTGTAAAAAAAACACACAATAATGAAACTGAATGCATCGTTATATAATAATACTAATTATTTATTAACCCAGGAAAACAATACTATGAACTCAACAGTATTTATACTCGTTGGTTCTTTCTGTAAAGTCACGTAGGTAGAAAAAATAATAGATCACGACGTTTCGATCGCAACGCAAGCAATAGTCAGGCCTGATGAAGAGTGCTTGCGTTGCGATCGAAACGTCGTGCTCTATTCTATTTTATTTTTCTACCTACGTGACTTTACCGAAAGAACAAAAGAGTATGGATTCCTGCAGTCACGAAAGCCTCAAATCATGATTCAACAGTATTTGTCGGGAGGGCCCTGGATCGAGGCATCGTACGTGTTCATCCATTACAGGAAGAACCCCGAGGAAACCCGTGCAGAACAAAGGGGGTAGAAACAAACGAACTCCACGCAGCAAGCCACCCGAGTCGGAACTCTGAATTCGAACCCAGGCGCTTCCTGCTGCGAGGCACGAATGTTGCCACTGCACCACTCCGAGAGGCCTCTGCCATTCCACGTTGGTCGCGGTGGTTGCACGAGCACGCTTCGGCCACACTGGTCAGTGCAAGTTGGTGAAGGGACGCACCGAGGACCGGTTCGTATAACACTCGGCACTGGCCAGGAATCGAACTCAGCTCGCTGGGTTCAGGCCGCACGCTGCTCAACGCTGTGCCCACTTCTCCAACTCTTCCTTGGCGTATCGGTCGAAATGTAACGCGATTGCGAGCGCGTGTTATGATGCGTAGACGAGCTTGAGTCTCCGGTATTCATCTTCTTTGTTCTTTCGGTAAAGTCACGTAGAAGGGTAATAAAATAATACAAATAAAACATAATAAAATTATTCTCACGACGTTTCGGCCACAACGCAAGCAGCCGTCCTCAGGTTATTTTATTATTTCCCTTCTACGTGACTTTACCGAAAGAACCAAGAAGATGAATCCCTGCAGTCACGAAAGCTTTAAATCGAAATTTCTCCGGTATTCGCTTCTCAGATCAGAATGTTGCAGCTTGCAGAACGGCTTTGGAAGTTAGCGACGTAACGAGTCTCAACCCCGAGTAGTTCCATTTGATGACGATTCGACGCGGCTTCGTCTCAGTGTTCCCACCTCGTTTCGTGGCGATGCAGAGCCGCACATTTCTTGCTCATGCCACTGCTGGCGGAAGGGCCGCCACTCGAGCGATCTCTCGGGGGGGGGGGGGGGGGTGTATTTGGTCTACTCTTCCACGAGTGACCAGCCGTGTCGGAAGAAGTGGGCCCACCCACACATTATTATCCAACCACACACGCAGCCAATTTATACTGCTGGGCGGACAGTGGTGGAGCGATATGGGAATATTTACCTCTACTGCAAATGCCGTGCCGGAAGGTGGAATGGAATCTATGAACTCAACTATTAACTTTTTTTGGTTCTTTCGGTAAAGTCACGTAGAAGGGAAATAATACAATAATATTAATATAAAACAATAATTATTTTTATTAAACAATAAGAATTGTTATTGTTTTATATTAATTTTATTTAATTATTTCCCTTCTACGTGACTTTACCGAAAGAACCAAGAATATGAATCCCTGCAGTCACAAAAGCTTTAAATCAAGATTTTAACTATTAACTATTTTTTACTTTTCCAGGTAAGGCCCGCTGAGCTTCAGAGCTCTTTGTCAGAAGCGAGCTGGCTATCACACATGATTGCACCTCCGACTTGCGGGTTGGCTACGTGCGGTGCGAAAGACGTTCAACGTAGTAAGGCAATTTTTACTCTTTGGTTCTTTCGGTAAAGTCACGTGGGTATCAAACACAATTAATCACGACGTAATGATGGACGCTTGTGTTGCGCCCGAAATGTCGTGATTTATTTCATTTTTCTATCTACGTGACTTTACCGAAAGAACCAAAAAGTATGGATTCCTGCAGTCACGAAAGCTTCAAATCAAGGTAATTGTTGAATGGTGAGTATGGCTGTGTCTTGTGTGAGCAAGGCCTCTGTATCCAGCTGTGTATCGGCGTGGTGTTTGTTTGTATTAGTAAGACGCTTGTTTTATGTTGTGTATGAGTGCTTTTCTTGTGTTCGTAAGGTCTTTGTCTCCAGCCGTGCGTGAGTGTTTTGGTGCCACAAGGTGGCACTGACTGTCCCAATGCACATTCAACATTTGTCCGGCACGGTATCCATGCTGCGGCCTACGCCCTGAACCCGTCCCACCCCCATCACAGGTCGAGAACAGCTGGGCTATGCCCTGTGGGTGTCTCAGGGTTAATCACGAAAACCCTGCAATTCGCCAAGGGGCCGCCGTCCATAAATGACGTCACGCGATTTTGGACGATTTTGACCCCCCCCCTCTCGTCACACGGCGTCACAAAAAGTCAGGCCCCACCTCAAATATGACGTCACAAAACTCTGCCCCCCCCCCAAAAAAAAATAAAACATGCTTCAAATCGCTTTAAACTATTGTCATTGAAGTGCGTGTTTAATGTGGCGCTGCACTCTGATGTTGTAGGAGAAAACATTTATTAAAACGTCTATTTAATTAAGTAGAACGTGTTGTCTATATTTATTTAAAGTTGCGCATTTTGATGTGACGTCACATTTCTCAAACCCCCCCCCCCCCTCGTCACACATCGTCACAAATGTCTGACCCCCCCCCCCGTGCATGACGTCATTTGTGGACGGCCCCCAAACAGTTGCTCTGAATTTTGACTGTGGGCCAAACAGCAGAAGTGCACACATTTAAAGAGCTGTACTCTGATTAAATTCTCGGTACCGCGATTCGGAGTTGTTTAATTAAATGATGCCAAAAGTAAAAATGTAATCTTGACTTAAAGCTTTCGTGACTGCAGCAATTCATATTCTTGGGGTCTTTCGGTAAAGTCACGTAGATAGGTTCAAAGAAAATAACAAAAAATTACAACAAACTACGACGTTTCGATCGCAACACAAGCGGTCGTCTTCAGGATACACAGCTGGAAACAGAGACCTTGCTCACACGAATTGGTGGTGCAAACCACTTCGCGCGCCCACCTCTTGGTTGCGGCTCTGCGATCTCCCATTAACGTTCTAATCTCCCATTAACGTGCTAATCTCTCTTGATTTTAAGCTTTCGTGACTGCAGGAATCCATGCTATTTGGTTCTTTCGGTAAAGTCACGTAGGTAGAAATAAAATAAAATAAACCACGACGTTTCGATCGCAACACAAGCAGTCGTCATCAGGTGGGACAACTGCAGCAAGAAAAAACTGCTGAAGTAGGCTTACTGCAGCTGTAGTTGTCTCATCTGATGACGATTGCTTGTGCTGCGATCGAAACGTCGTGATTTATTTTATTTCTACCTACGTAACTTTACCGAAATACCCAAAGAGTATGCTGATCTCTCTTTAACATGCTAATTTTCACCTGACAGCCCTTTGATTGGTGGAAAACCAACCACCGTCGGGTTGGCTGCCCACCACTCGCATTATCATTGGCTGCTGACATTTGGGCTACGCCCATTTCAAACCCCTTATAAACAGTTTGCCTTGGCAGCTAACCCCCCTTTCCCTGAAGACGACAGCTTGTTGCGATGGAAACATCCTAGTTTTTTGTTATTTTTTGTTATTTTCTTTGAACCTATCTACGTGACTTTACCGAAAGAACCAAGAATATAAATAGTAGAACTGTGGTTGTATTTGAGCGCATGTTTGCTTTGCATTTTCCAAATGTTAAATGTGCTTTCGGTAACCAAAATAAGAATGTCCTTCACCCCCCCCCCACCTCCTACAGTTTGGATTATTGTTCAAAAATGTATGCGGTTGCACGAGGGAATTCAGACAGGCTTTGCTTCCGATTGCCAAAACAAATACGTTGTTATAAGGTCGCACTCAATACAAGTGCTTGCCACTAATAAACCACAATACCTTCTTGATCTCGTCAAGGAGTGTAAACTATCATCACGCGAACTCCGGTCAATCCTCGCAGCGGCTTTCGGCTGGCCATCGAACAGAGGTGGTGGGCACCGCATCGAGAACTTTCAGATGCGCTTCTGCGACCGTGTGGAACGCTTTTCCTTCCGATGTTAGGAAGCCGCTGGGGTTATGCACTGCTAAATCTAGATTGAAAGCTCATTTCTTTAGAACTGCTTTTTTGTGTTTAGTTTGTTGTCCTTCACCCACACCTCCCGATTAGCGCGGTTGGCTACGTACGATGAGAAACAAGTTCAACGTACGTGCATGAGCCCTATGGGGGAACAGCGGGACAGTGGTTTGCGCAATGCGCGATGAATCCGGCCACCAGCGTTTGATGCCCAGCCCTGGCTAACATCAATGGCGAGTGGCATCTGACCAACGCTGACCAGCAAAGTGAAATAGAGCCAACATCCTCCGTCAACAATGTCACAGTATAGGAAGGCCTTCATCCAGCTGTCAACTGACAAAGAGCTGCACATTATATGTGTGTGGAAAATGCATTACATATACAGGCAGGAGTGGAGTGGGCGTGCATTGGTTTGCGCACTGCACTTTTAACCTGGCAACATGGAGTTGACTCCCAGTTACATCCATCCCACACTGACCAGCATGGTTCAATGCGGTCAAACAATTCCCATCACCAACACGACGTGGGAGGACCTTCATCCCAGCAGTTCATTGGCAAAGGTGTGTGCATTAATAGATGTATTTTATTTTTTACATTACAATTCATATCAATGTTCTTTGCTCATTTTCAGAAGTGGGTGAGCCACCTTCACCGACAAGACATCATCGGTGCGAGGGAGGGCCGCCAAACATTTGAAACCATTGGGGGTGTTTGACAGCAGCACGATGCTTTTGTGTATTTAAGGTGGGGGGGCAGCACTTCAGGGGCCGCACTAAAGGCCACCAGGGGGCCGTCAGTGGCCCGCGTGCCTTGCAATGATGAACACCGGTTAAGATAGACAGAGCAGAGGCGCAGTGGGGAACGCACTCTGTTTGAACCCAGGGACCTGAGGTTGATTGCCAGCCATGGCGAACATCACTGGCAAGTGATTTCTGAACTGGTCGTGGGCCACACACCCTACCTCCCCACTGACCCACCCAACCCCAACCCCCCCAAATTCACCGCAACCCACACTGACCCATGGCGATAAAGCAAGGTCAAACAATCCAGACACATTTTTTTATGGGGCCGCGTAAATAATTCTACGTGAATTTTTTTCAAAGTAATCGCAGGAGACAGCCAGGGTTTTCGGAGGATGCCATTGCACATTTATTAGATGTTAAGGATTCGATAGAAAAACAGTGTGGTATTCACGAACCCGCGCAGACCAGTGTGCTGAATAATGGTCAAACAAAAGACACATAACCACAACAGCATTCGGAGACCTTTATCAAGATATGAATTAACAAAGAGCTCTAAATTATTCTTATAATTGTAATTAGCCCATATGGCTGGTGTTTCCATACGTTTGGCCACATCTGTCAACGTCTCTCGTGGCTTCCTTGCGCTAGCCGGTGTCTCCCGTCGCACTGCAGAGCAAATACAAAGCGCTCCTGCGAGTCGCGACGTGCAATCCGCTCACCGGCAGTGGACATCAGAAGAGGCTTTGAAGGCGAGCCCCACGTGACACCCATACATCGTCGCCAAAACCCCTGCAAGATCGTTTGCGTCACGTCCTTTCTCGTCGTGCGAGCGACCGCCGAGCGCGATGTAAGTGTCGGCGTTTTCCAGCGCGCGTGCGAGCGAGTGCTTTTCACGCGAGCGCTGGCGGGTTGTTTTAACGCTGCGCTGACTTATTGAGAGACACTTCAAATGGGCTCCCGCTCTATCCCGCCGCTCTCGCGTCTCCGGACTGAAATGACAAAGTGGACAGATATTAATTCTGGCGGAACGAAAGCTGGGCCGCGCGCGTGGCGGCACGTGCGCGTCTCGGCCATACACTCGTGCGTATGTGGCTTACGTAAGCACACCTCCGTTCTCTGTCTGCGCGTATAAGTAAAAAAACATATATACGTGTAGTTTTCTTTAAACACATTAGCCTTTTGGATTTTTTCAAGACAATATCATCCGGCAGCATGAGTTTAAGCGAGCAAACCCTGGACCGGTTTCGACCTAGTGGGTGTCATCAGCAGTCGGGCTTGTTAAATGCTGTTGGGTTGTCAGATGGCTTTTGACGAGACAGACCGATGACTAGCAAACATTACATTTATTTGTGGATACCTCGAACGGACGTCAATCTTCGTGTTATTTCCCATGATGCTCCACAGCAATGAATAGGCGCTGACTGACAGCGCTCGTCCCAACAGTCCCACTGGCGATACGGGGCATATTTGTGTTCGTGGGTAGTAAGTGGTTGTACAGTGGTTCCCACACTGAACTGTTAACCCGGCGACCTGAATTCGGTTCCCAATCACCACTAACAGTGGCGAGTAGCAGCTGAACAAGATTGTTTATTCTGACAACACCACCCCCTTGATCTGTGTGCTCATCATTGACAAGCGATACAGCGGTACATCTGAACCGCTGCTGTTCCTCTCTTGGGTCAGCTCAGACTTAAGTACGTGGCTGGAGCACTGTGCGAACATCAGCACTGGTGAGACAAAGGTGGCTGTGCGTGCTGATAGCCACAGAAGAACCATCTCGTGCACCGTGTCAGCCTTAACAAGCGCCCTCTAACACAATCTGCCCTAACAGTCTGTGTGGGCTATATATTTGTACTTGTGTGTTGTGCGTTAATTAATCACGGGGCAGCGATTCGACTAATGTATGTACGTTGAACTTCTTTCGCACCGTAAGTAGCCAACCGCGGCGCTGATCGGAAGGTGCGGTTAAACCGACAAGAGTTTAACCGGCGTGAAAAAAAATCGAATGCAGAGAGAGTAAGGCATGTTTACCGCATTAATTTACGTTCCTGCCAAAATAACTCAAACTCGACCCATTAGCTCAACTGTTCCGCGTCCAGGGCAACTTCTGTTCTGCTTACAAGTTCACATGCGCTGAGGGATTTGCTGCGTTGACCGGGTTCAAATATGCCAAGACTCTATGAAGACACACGATATGCGTGCATGCTTCGGCGAGCAATACGTCTTCTGTGCCTGACCTCCCATTAGGAAAAAAAAATCCTCTACTTCCAGCTTGAACGCACGGCCCTACGCTAATGGCATGATCAGCAACACATTTCCAACATCCGTGCTGCTACAATGGAGTGCAACTCGTGGGCGGGTGATTTTAAGGAGACTTTTTCCACCTTCAGTGGTGGCTTAGAATTCCTAAGTTCGCATTCTGGTTATGGTCCTGAGCATGCCCTTTGGCAGGGCCCGTGCGTTTATCCAGAAAGGGGTGAGGCTCGGCGAGGGCGAGTTTGAAATGTCTCTAAGAATTATTTGGCCATGCTGCTGCTGCTGCGTGTCTTCCACCCCTTACGATCTCTTAGCTCTACCATCAGGCCCACTCCTAAAAACCTCGTCCTGCCATCTCACGTTCTGCCTCTTATTTCTTTTCCCCTCCACCAACTTCAATTCCATTGGTAATTATAACCCATCGGTCAATCACATTCCATTTACGTTGTGGTTTTTTTTTACCTTTGTAAATTACACGTTATCCTGGTTTGAAAACTCAAATCTTCACTCGCTGGCTCATTCATTAGCCGATAACATCTCAATATGTAGAGGACCGCAAAGCTTGGGCAATTATTTGGTGTCGGATATTCGAGTGGCTACCTTCCAGCTTGTCTGTGGGTCCTCGTGCCTCTGAGTCGTCCTCTCTCCCTTCGAGAACGAGCAAATAATGTGCGGCGCGATACTACCTGGAATAATAATGACCATATTAACAAGTATTATTATCATTGCTCCGAATGTCGCCCCCTCCCCTTGTTACGTTGAAATTCCTTCTTTCCATCCTTTTTTGGCCCACTTGCAACTTCCTCACCTGATCTTCAGTTCGGGAACAGGTCTTTGACCTGCAGGATCCTTACCGGCAAAAATGCAAGAAACGCCCTCTCCAGAACGTAAACATTTCAACGTCAGCCCCTTTGCACGACATGTGTAAATGCAGCCATTCAACGGGAAGCCCTACTTTGCGCAAGCCAGGATGGCTGGCAACAACAACAAAAACACGTGAGCAGAGGATGAAAGCTCCCTCCCTGTGCCGTGTTGTTTGTTGAGTGATAACTGATTATTTGCAACATAACCTCCCGTAGCACAGAGGCATTCCAAGACGTTGAATGGAGTCCTCACCTCTGTCAATGCATCCAGCAACACTCAGCCGTGGCCGCAAAGCAGCACGGAACACCTTTAACCCCGGAACACTTGCGTGTCGAATGACTGATACTGGCCTATTGAACTAAGCTTCGTGCCTCGAATCTCAGAAAACTCTCTCCCGTGTTTTAAAACAAAAGCATTAAAAAAAAAAATTCCACCAAGGTGGACACCTCAATCGCCACCTCGTGTCAGCCAGGCATTCTCGGATAATAATTTTCGTAGCCGAATCCACGGCACGTGCGGGATCTCTCTCTCTCTCCGGTGAGCCGATCCGGTGAGATCAACGGCGGCACGTGCCGGGAACGGAGCGCACACACGCGCGCACTTCTCACAATCCGGCATCCTCTTTCAAGACCTTCTGAGTTTGGCAAAAATCCTATCGCCCAGTTGATTCGGGTGTTTTTTTTTCGTTTTGGTTCATTCGTGCCTTTAAGTTTTCTGGAGAGCACGCCAAAATACGTAATTTTGTTTTGCATTTGTCGTTAAACCCAGATATAATTTGCAAAATAGACTTCTGGCCTTAATTGCCAATTGATCACAATCAGCAGATGCCATGCTCAATTCACTGCTGGATAAAGGCCTCACCCAAGCCATCATCATCTCCCAAGCATACATTTGTCGAGCCGAGTTTATTCGTCGACACGTTGATGAAATATTGTAATCAACTATTTTACTTTTGTGGTCAGTTACCCGGGCCTGTTTAAAATCGGTGGCCGCCCTGACATGTTGCTTCCCGAAGGTGGGAAACCCTCTACAGGCCACGCCCAGCGTCACATGACTCACGGTGCGCGACCCACTACCTCTCATCCAACGGTACATGTGGGAACAAAAGTGAGACTTTTGCAAACGCTTTTCGTATCGTCCGCTAATTGAGTAATCAAACAATAAGCAAGGTTAACACGTTACTTAGATAATACTGGTCAACAAAAAAAATATTTTTTTCTGGCCTGGACTTTAGCAGCCGTTTTAGACTAATTTCAGGGTGCTGATTCCAAATCTGATCTCAGATTTTCTCTATCACATCATTTTTATGCTATCGGCATACCCCATTTTCATTGATTTTACCAGAAATTAACTCTGTCACTTATGATTGCAAGTTGTTGCGAGTCAGTGACTGCTTTAGTGTTAAAATATGGTGCTGTATTTTTAGGATAGTGTGTTATAATATCATTTTATGTAGATATCCACATTTATTAATATTTTTCTTCTGCAGTTTTTATTGAAAATGCAATATTTGATATCTCAAAACCTGATGTGATAGACAAAAACTGATGCCAGATTTGGAATCAGCACCCCAACATTACCTTAAACCCGTTGGAATACCTTATGGCAGAAAAAGTGTGTTGACCAGTGTAATTAATTGAACATCTCATTATCACCGTCATCTGCCATCGTCAATCCACTGCTGGATGAAGGCCTCACCAAACCGCCGTCGCCATGTCTCACAATCCCGCCATGCAACAATCCACCCAGCACACCTGTTCATTAAATTGATTTCATCACTCCATCTCCCACGGTGGGTATCCTCTTCGACGCTGCGACTCCGTTATTATACTTCACCAGTGGCCCCATTGTCCCTTCCCAGCAATGTGCCCTGCCAAATCTCACTTACTTTAGATATCCCAGCTCTGTATAATTCCTTAACAAGCTTTAACCTTGGACAACGTCTCACCCACGTGTTCGCATGTATACACGTACACACATTGTTATTCCTCAACGGGAGAAACGCATAGCGGTTGCACTCTATGCAACAACAGAAAAAAATGCTAAAATTGTCATTAATGTCAAGGGCGGAATGGGTAGCGCAGACAAACATCTGCAAACGCCTTCTTTACGAGCCTCCTTGAGCCCAGAAGTTTGTTCATGGAAGGTCATGACTCGAAGGCCCCTCTTGTTTTAACAGCCTGCAATATGATGAAGAGCAGTGACGGAGCTGCACCAACCAGGGCTCTCTCACATATGGTACGCATCGGGCGGTGGCCATCCGAAAAGAAGCTGGATGGCTTCATCGAAATTTGCGGCGTTGATTGCCATTGTCCACCTTGAACATGTATCGCAAATGCCTTCGTTTACAACTACAGCAACAAGCAATCCGTGTTCTTGCGTACAAAATAACACCGCCTACAGCCCCTAATGTCGATCCATTGCTGAATGAGGGCAGCACCATTCAATGTTGATCACGTGGGTTCGCTTGACCCTACTTCGCCACGCTGGTCAGCGCGGGTGTCGGTGGAGGCTGAGCTCATGATCGGTTCGGACATCACTCGCCACTGATGCTCGCCGTTGCTGAGAATAGAACCCACGTGTTCGTTTAAAATTGTGTCGAGCAATGCATTGAATGTCCTGTTCATTAATATTTTTGTACGTTCGTTTATTCAGCATATTTTCAATTTGTAAATGTTATCTTTTTTTCATCACCTCCATCACCGGTAGCCGAATGAAATATATGAATAAATACTATATACAGCTTTCATCATGAGATTTTACATTTGAAAATACAATATTTATATTTAATCAGTTCATAAAATATACAAGTATAATGGTAACATGGAGGTTGTCGCAGCCAATAAGGGTCTTAATGGCACAAACTTGGCCAGGTAATTGTGGCCTAACCAAAAACTCAATGCTCAGAATCTGAATCATTATTTAGACTGGAAGAATCCGATGAGCACTGAAGCTCTTTTCCACAGATGTCAAGTTGGGGCGGGTCAGAAAGTTAAAACAACAAACAATACAACAACAACACCATAGGAGTCCAACATATAGGAAAGCTAAGCAAGTGACTAAAACACATTCCTGCGGAGGGAGCTGCTGGTAGGAACGTTGGGTTGCTCGGTCAATGGCCAGGGTCAACGGCGGCGTGGTGTATTCCGCAAATATGCCCGACTGTGAGGGCGGGCACAAGCCGGCGTGAGTAGGTTAAACGTTGAGTTTTATAAGGGCACCACGGGGTGACCAGCCCCACCCCACCCAGCCCCACCCCTCAAACCCCCCACCCAGCCCCACCCTCCCCACCCAGCCCCTCCCCACCCTCCCCACCCAGCCCCTCCCCACCCTCCCCTTCCCAACCAGCCCCTCCCTCCCCACCCAGCCCCTCCCTGCACGACGGACACAATAATCCCCTGTGAGCTGGTGTAACCAGGAGGTTCCTACCAGTATAAATAAACGTACTATTATAAATTAAGTATCATAATCATCGTCAGGCACGCTCAATCCACTGCTGGATGAAGGCCTCACCAGGGCACTCCATCTCTCCGGTTGGACATGTCCCCTCTTTGACGCGTTCCATGTGCGAACAAAATCTTGACAATTAATTTTCTTGCTTTTTTTTTTCCATCGGTAAAACCATGTTTACACAACGCGTGCACGCAGCCCTTGGACAATCCATTGCTGGATGAGGGCCTCCTCACACCCTGTACGTGTGGCTCGTGGAGGTTATTTGAGCGCGGACAATTTAAGTAAGTAATTAATTGGCGTGTAAGCGTCGATTTTTTTTTGTAGTTGTCGGTTACATTACAAAATCAACAGCATTTACATGCTGCAAACAACAGCGCGCTGTGGATCGACGCTAAGTAGCACCTCATTCCTTGCATTCCACGCGATCAAAGACTATTTGAAACAATTCCCTTTTAGGGGGACGCGGGCGGGGGGTCTGTAGATGCCCGTGATGCCAGTGTGAAACTCAGACGTCGCCTGTGCAATTTCGCAAAAACAATTTCCGCGGTGTTGGGTCGACGGGGCACGCACTGCGAGAGAAAATCCGACTGTGTGAAGTGGAGACTTGAGAAACGTGACAAGATAACAAAAGGACGGGCCAGCACACCCACGTGCTGTATAACAGCGCTGTCAGGACCCGCCGCGTTGAAAGTGGGGGTTGTGTTTATACAACAGAAAAAAATGAACGCTTTTAAATACATTTTATGAGTTGACTTCCACAGACAGAGAGACGGTAAGCGTGTTCCAATGAAGTGGCTCTGCGGTGATGAGATGTTAACTCCCTCGCCTGGTATACAGGAGGTCGTGGGGTCGATCCCGACCCTGACTCCTGCTGTATATTTTGCGGGGTTTTTTTGTTCTCCCCGTGGTCGCGTGGATTTTTCTCCGGGTCCCCCGGTTTTTCGCTCAACATTTATAATCAACGTTATGCGTTTAGAGTATTTGACTGCTATACATAGCGCAGTGGGCCTTACTTGGTACAATACAAAAACATGTTTATATTAGACTGCAATTTTCTCACTTATGCGAAAAAAAAATTTTCCTTGGCGGGGCTTGAACAACAATTTAAACATTGACAAGACCGTGTACCTGCAGTCGGGCAAACTGCGGCTCGTGAGCTGTATTTGTCTCCTGGTCGACTCAATTGAGAGGGACGCAGATGATTTGCAACTTTCATCGTCCTTGAAAAAGACCGTCTTAGCTCAATGGGCTTCACTCGGGAAATCAACTTGTGATGCTGAAAAGCATGAGACATGTTGCAAAAGCAGGAGGATCCTGAGGCGAGGAGGGCGAGGGCACTCACCCCCTGGCAATAGAACGAAGGAGGAGGAACTGCCGAGGGTTTGGTGCCTTAGATCTCTACTTTTGAAACCGCCACTGGCCATGTGACCACCCCATGCGGCCCGCTCAAGCACCACGTGGCTCTCAGCCACGTGCCGGTTTATGTTACACGGCCCATCAGATCAGCAGGTTTTGTCACCCCCTGAGGTAGGATATTTATTATGCGACAGTTTCAGAGGTACTCGATTTTGTCGATAGCATGCCATTCAAGGCCGTAGCCATGGAGTCAACATTGGGGGGGACCAAATTTTCCAGGGTGTCTGGGGGTCCGAAACCAGAAAAATATCTAAATTTGAAAAGAATTTCCTGCCTAAAATATTTTTAAAAATTCACTAACACATTGGATGGACTGTTCATTTATTTTTTTAAATAGTGTTTAATAGTGTATTGTATTACATTGCTCTGTTTTGACTGTTTAACCATTTCTTGTTTTATTGTATGTAATGGCAGATATTAGGGAATAATAACGTACAACCATAACCACAATCATATACACAGAAATCTATGCATTGATTAAAATGAAGACAAGTCCAGATATTGTGGCCAAGGTTTAGAAAATTGTTGTTTTTATATACATAGCAATACATGTTTTTATAGCAATATATTAGGGGGGGACATTTTGAGCATATTTGGATATTGGGGGGGATGTGTCCCCTCCAATATATATTAACACTAGCTGTACTACCCGGCATCGCCCGGGACTTGGATCCACCACGCCCGGCCGCCTTTGTCTCCCCAGTGGCGATGTTCATATGCCACACCAGTTACTCGTTTTGAGGCTGAGTCGACCTAGGGGAGGCCCAGGACCGGTTCAAATAATCGTCACCGGTGGTGGCCATGAGCGGGAATGGAACTCGGGTCGCCGGGTTCGTAGCGCGGCGCGCTAACCACGACACTACAATGCGTTGCGCTTCCTTTGTAGGGTTTTAGTGAGGCGCGCCGATCCCTTGTAGGGTTTTAGTGAGGCGCGCCGATCCGCTGTAGGGTTTTAGTGAGGCGCGCCGATCCCTTGTAGGGTTTTAGTGAGGCGCGCCGATCCGCTGTAGGGTTTTAGTGAGGCGCGCCAATCCGTTGTAGGGTTTGTGTGAGGCGTGCCGATCTGTTGTAGGGTTTTAGTGAGGCGCGCCGATCCGCTGTAGGGTTTTAGTGAGGCGCGCCGATCCCTTGTAGGGTTTTAGTGAGGCGCGCCGATCCGCTGTAGGGTTTTAGTGAGGCGCGCCAATCCGTTGTAGGGTTTGTGTGAGGCGTGCCGATCTGTTGTAGGGTTTTAGTGAGGCGCGCCGATCCGCTGTAGGGTGGTGGGGTGTCGAGGCCTAGTACCGTGCAGAGCCTCCGGCCTCGCCTAGATTGCCCACCCGGCTGAGGCTGGGTACGGGTGGCGTTCCCCCCCCCCCGCGCTACAATAATACTGTGTAATCGCTATAATTTTATTATCTACCGACCCTATAATAGTAATTGCACACATTGGGGTGGGAGGGGAGTGAAGAGGACGTGAAACTTTGATGAATTTACCTCAGAGTCGCGTGTTAATGCGTGCGCATATTGTTAACGGGAATTAAAAATGGCGTCCACCCCGCAGCGAATGCCTCGCTACCCGTTGCCAGGGGCAACCGCCGTCCAATGAAACTGCGTATGGTCCGGCGACACACAGACACACAGACAGACAGACAGATTTGCGATTTTATATATATGGTTTTTTTGCTTTCAATTGTGATGTTTGTTTTCTATCTACATGACTTTACCGAAAGAACCAAAAAAATTAATTCCTGCAGTCACGAAAGTTTTAGGTCTAAATCCTGGACACTGTTTAAATGTGAATTACGAAACATACTATGACGTCTCACTTCCGGATCAATCTCGAAATTTACAAACGAAACTTTTCATAGTGGAGGCCCAGGACCGGTTCAGATAACACTCGCCACTGATGCGAACTGCGGTCAGGAATAGAAATCAGGCCAATGGGTTCGTTGTGCAGTGCGCTAACCACCGAACCGGCCTCTCCCCCCTTAATTGTATTGAAAACACATTCCTGCGGAGGGAGCTGGTAGGAACGTTGGGTTGCTCGGTCAATGGCCAGGGTCAACGGCGGCGTGGTGTATTCTGCAAATATGCCCGACTGTGAGGGCGGGCACAAGCCGGCGTGAGTAGGTTAAATGTTGAGTTTTATAAGGGCACCACGAGATGACCAGCCCCTCCCCATCCAGCCCCACCCCTCCCACCCCCCACCCAGCCCCACCCTCCCCACCCAGCCCCTCCCCACCCTCCCCACCCAGCCCCTCCCCACCCTCCCCACCCAGCCCCACCCAGCCCCACCCTCCCCACCCAGCCCCTCCCCACCCTCCCCTATCCACCCAGCCCCACCCCTCCCATTTTAGGATGCATGACGGACGAACGGATACAATAATCCCCTGTGGGCTGGTGGAACCAGGAGGTTCCTACCAGTAAAACGTGTTCTGTATATGATGTGCCTGCCGATGTTGGAAGAATAGGCCAAAAATACCCTCGAGATGGCACTTTCTGGAGCTCTCGGCCTCGTGGTGGCTGCTCTTCCAGCAGTGGCGTGAGCAGGCAATGCCAGGGCTGCACTTTTACCTATATATATGATTTGTATGTTGAACTATTTTCTCACCGTGCGTAGCCACCCGTGCGAATCGGAGGTGCGGGGATAGGACAGAAAAATAAACACAAAGCCGTTCTAAAAAAATGAGTTTTCAATCGAGATTTAACAGTGCATAGCTCCAATGGCTTCCTAATATCGGAAGGAAGAGCGTTCCAGACGGCAGCAGAAGCGCGTCTGAAATCGCGCGATGCGGCGACCGCCTTTGTTCAATGGCTGAGCCTAAAGCCGCTGCTGCGACGATGACCGGAGTTTGCGTGATGATGGTTTATGTTCCTTGACGAGATCAGAAATGTATAGTCGCGTGGTTCGTTTAGTGGCAAGCACTTTGATTGATGGTTGACTGTCATGGAGAGAACTGACCTAAAGCAACCGAGCCTGGAAACCATTACCCACAACCCCAATACCACAAACCACAGAACTCGAGTGTGTGCTCCCTCCTACCAATACACCATTTTACACGTGCTCAGATGCCTCAAGCTGGTCACGCCGTTTTAGGTTTTCGCGGTTGACCTCCATAGTTCTCAGATGAGCATTCGGCTTAGAGCGCGTATTGTTCCAATTATCTCGGCTGCCTACGTATGGCGCGAAAGACGTTTCCCCACACATACAATACATGCATGCAACATACGGAATCAATTTTTTTTATTTAGATTGCAGGAGGAATCCGATGAGCTATGAAGTTCTTTTTCTCAGATTTCCAGTATGAACGGGTCAGCAAGTTGCAACAGCAAACAACAACAACAACAATAAACACGATAAGAGTGGTGAGCAAGTCACTAAATATAAGTAAATGATGCATGGGTTATTATGTAAGTCCGATTTATCAAGATTAAGGCAAGGCAGCAGAAACAACAAGAAAACAGCTCCAAACCACACCAAGCAGCAGTTCCTCAATAAAGTGACACATTGACATTGAACCATCCATTCACAGGTAACGAACGATGTCCCAACGTTCCCAAAGAAGATCCCACCCAGCACGTGGGCCGAAACGTCGGACACCACGTGGGTGTAGCAGCAACCCGAAAACGCAGATTTGGGGGGGGGGGGGCTCGAGTTGGCAGCCTGAATTCGCGCGGGAGCAGGAGGCCGATTTCGAGCCGATGATTTCCCCTTCCGGCACCAGCCATCATGTCCAACGTCGAGCAAGAAAGAAAAGCGTAAAAGAAAAAACCTTCGACAAATCTGTCAATTGGAACGTGCGTAGGATATTTAAATCTTAGATTTGAAGGGCAGAAGGCTGCCCAACTCACAGGACAAACTCGAGTAAGTCAGTAAGATCATGGGGGGGGGGGGGGGGGTGAAGCCGCTCCTATGGTTCACCAACTCAAGTTGTCCGTCGGCCTCGAGTTGTGTCGGAAATGGGACGACTCGGGCAGTTTCCTGTCGGAGTGGCCGTCCATCGTGCGGAGGGACGGGAGAGGTTGCCACCTGTCCCGAGTTTTCCAGTAACATCCGATGTTTTTCTTAAGTAACCGGTCTGAATATTCAATCTTGATTTGAAGCTTTCGTGACTGCAGGAATCCATACTCTTTGAGTTTTCCAGTAACATCCGATGTTTTTCTTAAGTAACCGGTCTGAATATTCAATCTTGATTTGAAGCTTTCGTGACTGCAGGAATCCATACTCTTTGGTTCTTACGGCAAAGTCACCTACGTGACTTTACGGAAGAGTATGGTCTGAATATTCTCGGCACGTCTCTCCTGAGGCATTCAAACGCTGCTTGTTTTCTTGCCAATTGTATCATAATACTGTGAAGAATAATTCAGCAAATTTTCATTTAAAGCTTTCGTGACTGCAGGGATTCATATTCTTGGTTTTTTTCGGTAAAGTCACGTAAAAGGAAAATACTAAAATAAAATGATAAAAATAGTATTTCCCTTCTACGTGACTTTACCAAAAGAACCAAGAAGAAGAATTCACCACTCAAGACGAACAATATATATGTGGTTCTCTAATTTTCCGGTTTCTGTAAGCTATCCCCCCCCCCCCCCACGATACGTCCCGTTTTTGTTTGCACCTCAGAGGTGGCAACCCTCGGTCGAAGAGCAACGCATTAATCGCCGCTCCATTGTTAATTTATTTTGAAAGTTCTTTCCGTTAATTAATAATAATAATGATCACCGCGATCATCATCATCATCAAAGTATTTATGTGTTTCTATGTATGCTAACTTACGGTGTACAGAGCAGATAGTTTATATATTTGTATGCAGTGTGCAGATTGTGTTTGAATAAATATTACAAAGTAAAAAAGAAAGAAGAGATAATCACCGCACAGGAATTCCAAACCTTGGTCACGTTTATTGCATTCTCTCTCGTCTTTTTTTTACTGCGTAAAGGAAATCGCCAACAGAGCCGCCTACGTGTGTCTGAACTACAGCGGAGAGTAGATGACTCACCGCTCTGTGGGGCCTTACGATGCTGAAAATATGCTGCCCGATGACTCTCCCGTCCGTAATGAGTCACGCAATTCTCGCTCTCCGCTCGCAGACCTCGGCAAGGATAACAACTTCGTCGTCGCACGGAGTCGACTGTGTTTGACTACCACCTATTGGACGCAGCTGCGAAGAGCAACTTAGAAATACGGCCTCGATGGCAAATCGTTATACTGGTAGGAACCTCCCTGGTTACACCAGCCCACAGGGGATTATTGTGTCCGTCGTGCAGGGAGAGGCTGGATAGGGAGGGAGGGGCTGGGTGGGGAGAGGAGGGTGGTGGAGGGTGGGGAGGGGCTGGGTGGGGGATGGAAGGGCTGGGGCTGGATGGGGAGGGGCTGGTCACCCCGTGGTGCCCTTATAAAACTCAACGTTTAACCTACTCACGCCGGCTTGTTCCCGCCCTCACAGTCGGTCATATTTGCGGAATACACCACGCCGCCGTTGACCCTGGACATTGACCCAGCAGCCCAACGTTCCTACCAGCTCCCTCTGCAGGAATGTGTTCTCTGAGTGTGTTTCACCCACGAGTGTGTTCAGAAAGCTGGGGGTTGGTGGATCGCTGCGGGAAGAGTTGCTGTCTGATCCACACGTCACTGATCATCGTTGTCTGATTCACATGTAACTTAGGGGCCGTCCATAAATGACGTCACGCACCTAGGGGGGGGGGGGTAAGACATTTGTGACGATGTGTGACGAGGCTTGAGAAATATGACGTCACATCAAAATGCGCAACTTTAAATAAATATAGACAACACGTTCTACTTAATTAAATAGACTTTTTTAATAAATGTGTTCTCCTACAACATCAGAGTGCAGCGCCACATTAAACACGCACTACAATGACAATAGTTTAAAGCGATTTGAAGCATGTCTTCTTTGGAGGGGGGCAGAGCTTTGTGACGTCATATTTGAGGGGGGGTCTGACATTTTGTGACGTCGTGTGACGAAGGCGGGGGGGGGTCGAAAATCGTCCAAAATCGCGTGACGTCATTTATGGACGGCCCCTAAAAGAGCAGCATCAAGGCGGGATGTCTGCCAGACCGTCGACTCATCCTCTGCCGCAGTCATTAATAATATAGCGAGGGTTTTTTTACTGAAAGAATCAATAATAAGTGGACATTATAGACTACCAGTACACTCACCCTGCTTAATAATCAGGCTACAGTCTACATTATAGACTGCCAATACACTCACCCTGCTTAATAATCAGGCTACAGTCTACATTATAGACTACCAGTACACTCACCCTGCTTAATAACCAGGCTACAGTCTATATTATAGACTGCCAGTACACTCACCCAGCTTAATAACCAGGCTACAGTCTACATTATAGACTACCAGTACGCTCACGTTATGGACGGCCCGTTATCATCGTTCTCTGATTCACATGTAACTGATCATCACTCTCTGAATCACATGTCATTAATCATCGCTGTTTGATTCACATGTAACTGATCATCGTTCTCTGATTCACATGTCACTGATCACATGTCACTGATCATCACTCTCTGATTCACATGTCACTGATCACCGCTGCCTGATTCACATGTAACTGATACCTTTAAACCCCTTATTAGTGCCGACCTTATTACAGGACCAATTCCGACCTTATTGGTCACCCCGTGCT
This sequence comes from Lampetra fluviatilis, assembly GCF_964198595.1. NCBI lineage: Eukaryota > Metazoa > Chordata > Hyperoartia > Petromyzontiformes > Petromyzontidae > Lampetra > Lampetra fluviatilis. Next base: position 252,970 of record NC_136314.1, read on the forward strand.
CTTATAAATCTCAACGTTCATCCTTCAAAGTCCCATCACCACGAGGGAGAAACACAAAGAAACAGACACAAACATTGGCCGTATTGAAACGGCAGGACTCTGTATGGACCTGAAAACTCAATTTACCTGTCCAAAAACACGGGGTAAACCATATGGGTTGACAGGTATGCGTAACCTAACATCACAAATTCTATTGGGCGAAGGCACAATGCTCCAACACGCAGCTCAACCTGGAAAACCTCACCTGGCTCTCGATCTGCATTCGTCCATCAACGGTTTGTTAGATAAGCAAAGGACAAAGACACAGATCCACCGCGCCCCCCCTTCTCTCGTATCGCTTCAACAGGCTGTCGGGGCGAGGGCTGTTCGCGATTCGCGCACGCATTTAGCGGACATTGCTCTCATGCTACTGTGCACTATGTGTGCACGCTCGACACATTCACATATTGTTTGTCGTCGGCGTCAAATTGGACGCATTTTAGAATTATTTTAGGCCACATGTGCACTAATTAAAATAGGCTTCGTGTACAATACGAGTCTGTTGGTGGAGCATGAATGATTCAAAACATTACACAGGATACACCTGCAGGTTGACACCCTTTAATGACTATTTAATGAGAGCATTCGCTATAATTTGGAAAATGTGTCTGCTGCAATCGAGGCGCATTTGTCAAATTACGCTCAATTGAAAAGACACAAAAGTGTTCATGTATTTTGAAAATAATTTCCCTTTGAAGTAGTAATTACCTTCTTGTCATGCAAAGCTACATTATCTGTGTGCATTCAGCGATTTAATTTCAGGATGATATGTTATTATTTAATATAGAATTTGCCGCAATTGTTTGTAACCTGTGCACTGTAGTGATACAATAAATAATCAACTGTACTTTGACATTCCCACGACGAACACATAATAATCGTAGGGCCACAGAGTTCCTCTGGCCAACACAAAAACATTCTCTGGCTGGGTGCTCACAAAGCAGTTCAAACAGATAATAGTTTTTTTACCCTTTTATCTGGCAACAAAACTGACACCTTTTTTACAAGGAGTCATGTTTGCATAGACCACAATACCTGCAGTCATAATGCAAACAAAAAACATAACTCTGATAATGTATGCACTGTCCTTGAAGTTGATTGGTCCACACCAAAGACAGCTTTCCTTAGAGTCTAGTCTCACATGGTGTTGGACCAAATGACGCCAAAAGGCGCGTACATTATCAGAGTTATGTTTTTTGTTTGCATTATGACTGCAGGTATTGTGGTCTATGCAAACATGACTCCTTGTAAAAAAGGTGTCAGTTTTGTTGCCAGATAAAAGGGTAAAAAAACTAATTATCATATTTTTTACTGGCAAATGAGGTTCTAATGGTGCAGTTCTAACAGATTAGTCAGAACTACTTCCAAATGAGAGAACGACGGTCCCTCTCAGAGGCAAAGGTCTCGGCCCTGAAAATTCCTCGCTCACACCACTGCGGGCAGAAGGGGCCTCAACAAAGATGGCGGCCGTCTGGAACGCTCTTTCCTTCCGATATTGAGAAGCCACTGGTAGCTGTGCACTTGTAAATATTAGATTGAAAACTCGTTTCTTTAGAACTGCGTTTTTGTGTTCAGTGTGTTTGTTGAGTGTTGTTGTCCTTCCCCCTGCACCTCCGATTAGCACGGTTGGCTACGCACGGTGCGAAAGAAGTTCAACATATGATAATAGGTTTTCCCCTTTTTTCTGGCAACAAAACAGCTGTGTTAAGATGTTAAAACACCAAACTGAAACCTTTTACAAGTAATCATGTCTGCATTAACCACAATACTTGTGGTCAAAATGCAAACAAAAAAACATACTCTGATAATATTTGCATTGTCTTTGAAACTGATAGGTCCACACCAGAGACAGCTTCCTTTTGAGCCTCGTCTCAAAAGGTGTTAGACCAGAGGACGCCAAAAGGCGTACAGCACAAAGACAATGCACTATCAGAGTAATGAGAGCTCGGGGTGAGCAGCTACATCATGGGACCTCCTTTGTCAGTATCAAAATATGAGAATAGGTTTTCCCCTTTTTTCTGTCAACAAAACAGGTGTTAAGATGTTTAAACACCAAACTGAAACCTTTTACCAGTTCAACATACATACAATTAGAGGTAGAAGAGGTCGGTAGACCGACACTTTACCTCGCCACCTATGATCTGCCACTCAACTGACTGTGGCGTGCCCATTGATACTGCTCGGTGGACAGAGGAGGCGGTAGGGAGGGGTGGAATTGAAGATATTTTCACCAATGGTTCAACTCCCATCCTGGGAGATCGAATCGAAGCAGTGGCCTCTGTAATGCCAACCATTACATCACAGCCTCACAGCCTTAAGTCTTTGTCGATGTCTCTTTCTTTCATGGCCGCCTCCTCGTTCATTGCACGCTCTTAAATACATTTTAATCGCGCACAGAAGGGCTTTAAGTTCGAAGGCAGGGATTAACACAAAATCGACGCCACATGGACGAAACGTCTATTAAACGAGTTGTAGTTTTGTTATCACCACTGCACACACGTATTATGTATTCATCCCGCGATCGGCTCTGGCTTTATTAAACTTGGCAACGGTAACGTCGCAGCCCTGAAATGTCGTTCTCACAAACAACTCACTTTCGGTAGACCTCCACTCGATGGTCCTTTGGTCTACTCTTCCCATGCTGGCCAGACGGTTTGTAAGAGGTGCGATTTGTCCACACTTTAAAACCACCAACTCAGGCGAGGTGGGGGGTGGGGGGGGATTTCAGAAAACTCAGACTGTCGTACTGCAGACGTCAACTCCAAGTGACCGCTGTATTGTGTGGCCGACCATTGGAAAGGGGGGTGGGGGGAGTGGGAAATGTCGCTCTAGTAATTCACCAATAGAGTTATTTACACTTAATTTGATGCAAAAAAGGGGAGCAATTTTGTCCAACAACAGAAAATAGACGCGCGATATTTGACATAAAAGAGTAATTCGGATTTATAATTAACGGGGGAAAGGCTACGCAAATGTTTCCCATTGTGCGCTTTGTCTCCGGAGAACGTATTCATCGTGGACACAGTTAAAAAAAAATAATCCACAACCTTTGTGGGCGCAATCAGCGCACGCACGTAGTCATAAGCTGCGGTCATTCTCGCGGGCGCAACTACAATTCGAGCCCAGAATACGCAGCAAAAGAGATGCGGCAAATCTGGCAACGCTTGTATCCACGCGAGTGTAGTGATACCCGACACAGCAGGTCTTCCATAATAGGCGTCTGTATTTCTTCCAGCGCGAGACGTGCGGGTCTTCAATGATTCCCTTCACTCCAAGCGTCCCTAACTCTCTCGCTTCCCACAAATCACATTCCCACTTTTCCCAACGGATTTCAACCGTCCCTCCCTCCCTGTCAACCATCCTCCGTTTCTCGCTCTTTCCATGCTGTACTTCTACCTCCGATTCCCACTCAAAGTACCTGCCTCGAACCAATCCCCTTTGAGGCCCCGTTCGGTACCAATCAGAGGGCTTTGTTTTAATCCGTGTCCATGCGGTGGTGTTCGCCACGTGAGGTGGGTCTCGTTGGTAGTGATACAATCTCTAAACTAGGATGCTTCCTATCAAGGGGCACGCAGCGCGTTGGTGCATAATCTCAGAATTAATATTATCAGGATCAGAATCTGTATTTAGACTGGAAGAATACGATGCGCTGTGAAGCTCGTTTTCACAGATGGACATTATGTTCTTATGTTTTTTCGGTAAAGTCACGTAGGTATTTTTTTAACTTTTATTAATTTTAATTTTTTACCTACGTGACTTTACCGAAAAAACCTAAGAATATGAATCATTGCAGTCACGAAAGCTTCAAATCTAAAATTAAGGACATTATGTTATTGTGTTATATTCTCTCTCGGTGTTTTGACGTTACGGGTGTCACTATGGTGTTAGCGCCAGGCACTCTCATAAGAGTGCTACTGTGCGTCTGGGGCCAGAGTGAGTACGGCATGCGCGCTGGCCCTAGAGGGCATAGTCCTGGTGACGGCCTGAGAGAGGGCAAGTCAGTACATGGTCGTCTGGGTGAACCCGAGAGGGCACGTGACCGGGACAGGGTAGTGAGGGGGGCCCGAGGGGGGCTTGAGAAACACGTGACGCTCGGTCGAGATCCTTCGGGAAAGGTCTCGAAGGGGGCGTGACCGAAGGCGGAGCGAGGCCACGCCCAGGGGCATAAAGTGGAAGTCCAAGAAGCATTCTTGGCTGTACTCCAGAGGTCGCAACCGGGTACCCGATACCCGTACCCTACCCGATATCCGGCTACCCGTACCCGGCCAGGTACGGGTACCCATTTGCGACCCTGGTGCGGCCGGGTACGAGTACGGGTAGGCCGTGAGTCACTGGTGAGTAACCGTTTGTCTCTCATTTCGGGTAGGGTACGGGTAGGGAACGGGTACCCGTACCCGGCCGGGCACGGGTACGGGTACCCATTTGCGACCCTGGTGCGGCCGGGTACGGGTACGGGTAAGGAATCAAAACCCGTTTGCGACCTCTGCTGTACTCTGGAATCAACCCTCGGCGCTACGTCTCTCCGATCTACGTTCTCTGCTCGGCATCGTGGGTCAGTCAGGAGGTTACTGACTGACCCGGTTATGTAGTTACCTTGTAGCGTGTTGCCCCCAAGTTAAGTGTGTGCCTCGGTGTTCAACACTACACAGGTTCCCCCTTTCTGGATATCGGTGAAACAAGTGTCGATCCAATTTTTTGGACCGCATTTGTATTGCAATTTGATCCTTACGTTGCAATTTAGGAGTATTTATATGTAGTTGTTAGTGCATTATTTATGAGAGTGTTCATTGGTATTGTTGCATCATCTCCCCAGAAATGTTGCATAATGATCTTGATACAGTCATCGACTCTGAGCAACGGACTTCTTTGTCGACAGTGATATTCTGCGTGACAATGAGATCACCGCGTTCGTCGTTAACGTGTGTACATGTACACGTGGGACACACACAGGTTCCTAGTTTATGTCAATCCAGGAGGACCTCCCCGCGCCGTGTGGGTCATGCAGGTTATTTGACCATACTTCACCAAGCTGGTCAATGCTGGTTGGTGAAAACGTGGACAACAGTACTGTGCAAACGATCGATGTTGCTGCACTGCCATCGGCTGACAATATAGCACGTGGTGAATGCGTGGTGGTCACCCGGCAATGCACCATCCAGGCTCAGGACTGCTTCGCTTGCGAGATTTGATGAGACTGGGGCCATGTGCACGAGCCATGTGCACGAGCTTTAGAACCCACCACTTCCCAATGTGGAGCATTGCGGCCTAACAGGATGTGTTAGAACATATTCGCCCGCTTTGTATATCCACATAATTGCCTGTATTAAATCTTTTACTTGAAGTGACTGTTTCATTCGTCAACTCAAGTTAAGCAGCGTCAGTTCGGCTTAACATTGCTTATTTTTAGTTATAACGCAGCTCAGACAGTGGGCTTACTTTCCCAAGGCTGGCATCAGAGTAGGCATTACCAGCACAAGGCACTTGCCAACAGATTACCTATCCTCGATAATAGCACCCGATATCTCTGTAATCCTACGGAAACGTTTACCACAAAACCAAAATTATGAGACGACTGTGGGTGGCGTGCCAAAATCACTCCAGGCGATGTGGCCACGAGGGGAAGATGAGGGGGGATGTGACCCCGAGTGAGACCGTGGCCTTGAGTCCCAGACCTGGAACTGCATCGCCGTCAACCCCACACGGTTTACCCCGCATTCTTGTACAGGGGAATTGAGTTTTCAGGTCCATACGGCATAGAACCGTTTCAATACGGGCACTTTTTTTGGTGTCTATTTGTTTGTGTTTTTCCCTTGTGATGGGACGTTGAGATTTTTTATAAGGGGCACGGGGTGACCAACAAGGTCTATAAATCAATCTGTAATAAGGTAGGGCACCGATAAGGGGTTGACAGGTATGGGAACGTATCGCATCAACCTGCCCCGCACTGAGATAGCTGTTGTGGGAGCCATTTGATTTCCCCCCCTGGCATCTCAGAAAGCCATCGAGCGGATCACCGAACTAGACCGCCCCATTGTCGGCATCTTCCACCGCGCGACGAAATAAGATTCCCAGAAGAGCACGGCACCACTTGTGTGCGTCCCGGTTTGAAAACAAGCGCCGTGTACACGGAACGGAATTGTTTCGGAATTGGTTCGCTACGTACCCGTGCGTGCACGGTTACGCGCATCGCAGCTCGTCGCGTATCGGAGCTCATCGCACGGTGTGTTCCCGCAAATGATATGCCCCCCTTTTTTTTAAGTGGCCAGGGTTACACTCGAGAAACCCAATCTGGTGCCGTGAAGCCGAGATGGCAGCCCGCTTGCCCGGCGGTGAAGAGCAAGTTCAAACAATGTGTCCGGACATGTATAATTGAACATGACTGGCCGAGTGGAAGGCCATTGATGTGCTAATGTTGAGGACTCAAAGGCATCGCGGGCAAAGCACTTCAATGGTGCTGGCCAGTGGGGGTACACCGCCCGGGATAAGTGGCAGTGTACAGATGTCAAGCCGTCGCAGGTGAGAATGCCATGCCTGACTGAATGGCGCATGTGAGTACGGGCGATGTTGGGTCTCCCTTCCAGCGTGGCGTTGCGAAGCCAGCGTGCTGAGATGTGAATATGCCTCGCGGCGAGTTGCGGGTCTGTGGAACATCATCTAAAGGTGGTGGTGTTGTTTGTTTTTGCGTTGGGCTGTTTATTTCCTCATTGCAATGCAGTTTTAGCTATTTAAAAAAAACGTAAGGTGGTACAAGAAATATAACTGTCTATAATATTGCTCGCGAAAGCCTACGTGTTAAACCAAATATAACTGTGACAAAACCACACGTTTTCTACTTGCAAGCCCGTTGTGTTATACGTGGTTTGTGTTTGAATTTGTAACGATACGTTCCAAAAACGGGAAGCTAACACAAAAACTAAGCGAGATATATACTCTTAGGTTTTTTCGGTAAAGTCACGTGACTTTACCGAAAAAACCTAAGAATAGGAATCCTTGCAGTCACGAAAGCTTCAAATTTAGAATTAAGCGAGATATATGTTTTTGTTCTATTTACAAACCTACGGTTTAATAAACGTATCATATTTATCCGTGCAAACGTATTGGTTAACTGCAGCTATTTTTATTCATTTGTCCTTTAACACTATAAAGGGCACGTTTTGAATTGACATGTTGTTGGTTGTGTCACAGATGTTCATATTTTCGCGATTCGTTTGGACTGCGGTAAAAAGGCTGGCTAAATTAATATGTCCCTGGTCTCTATTACTTGCGTTTAACTCATTTCGCACCGTACGTAGCCAACCATGCTGACTGGAGTTGCACAGATACAAAATAAATCGCCTCTCGTGTTTATATAAACTTGAATTCGGTGGCACATATATGCTTTATTAGTGGTGGTGCTGGCACATTGGCGGCCCTAATTAGAATATGTTTTGTCTGCTATAAATGTCCACATGCTAAGCCCTTTGGTTGAGCTATCATTTGTGAGCAGGTGGCTTCTGTAAAAGAGCTATGTAGCCCAGTTGGCCTTACCTGGTAAAATAAAAAATATATAGTTTCGTTTATAGTTTAAATTAGACGATACAGAGATGTATTGACAGGAGAGAGGTGTCGACAAGAGAACAGCGATGTAGTGAGATGATAAGATAAGAGATCTACAGATGAGACGCGCAGATTATACAGATAAAGACACTTTATGTTGATTGATATTTTACTGTTGATTAGGATCTGAATTCGAGCTGGTATTTGGTTCACCCCGTACATAATTTCAGGAACGAAAGGGCCCAAGGCGTTTACATTAGCAAACTAATGCGTTTGCTTAGTTCGCTAATGCAAACTAAGCAGACGCATTAGCAAACTAATGCGTTTGCTTAGTTCGCTAATGCAAACTAAGCAAACGCATTAGCAAACTAATGCGTCTGCTTAGTTCGCTAATGCAAACTAAGCAAACGCATTAGCAAACTAATGCGTCTGCTTAGTTCGCTAATGCAAACTAAGCAAACGCATTAGCAAACTAATGCGTCTGCTTAGTTCGCTAATGCAAACTAAGCAGACGCATTAGCAAACGAATGCGTCTGCTTAGTTCGCTAATGCAAACTAAGCAAACGCATTAGCAAACGAATGCGTCTGCTTAGTTCGCTAATGCAAACTAAGCAGACGCATTAGCAAACTAATGCGTCTGCTTAGTTCGCTAATGCAAACTAAGCAAACGCATTAGCAAACGAATGCGTCTGCTTAGTTCGCTAATGCAAACTAAGCAGACGCATTAGCAAACTAATGCGTCTGCTTAGTTCGCTAATGCAAACTAAGCAAACGCATTAGCAAACGAATGCGTCTGCTTAGTTCGCTAATGCAAACTAAGCAGACGCATTAGCAAACTAATGCGTCTGCTTAGTTCGCTAATGCAAACTAAGCAAACGCATTAGCAAACGAATGCGTCTGCTTAGTTCGCTAATGCAAACTAAGCAGACGCATTAGCAAACGAATGCGTCTGCTTAGTTCGCTAATGCAAACTAAGCAGACGCATTAGCAAACGAATGCGTCTGCTTAGTTCGCTAATGCAAACTAAGCAAACTAATGCGTCTGCTTAGTTCGCTAATGCATTGCGCCAACAGTGTACTATTTAACTCACGGCCACGACACGAAACATGTAACGTGACGTTCATCATCCTGTGTAAATATGGCACTCCTTTATGATCATCGCATAAAAACTGCATTGAGATTTTAAAAGGAATTCATATATTACGGTTTGGGCAAATGTCTGCATTTTTAAATACCCGCTATAAAATGTACCGCATTTGGGAGAGCGTCAACAAATGCATTAACATTTCAAGAGCACGCTCCAGGAAGAGCTCCGCGTGAAGTGTTTAATTTATGTGATGGTATCAAGATGAATTTTCTCACAGCGACTCCACCGACCCAGGTGACCGGTGTCTGTCGGATTTTCATCTGCAGCCGTGCGGAGGCGGTGCAAGCCGGTGATCCGGCACTCTGGAGGCGGTCAGGGTTGGTGGATCGCACGCGGATCTTCTGAATCTCCCGTTTGATTGTGAACGTCAAGCAGGTTCAAGTAGACGAAGCGTACATCACGGGACCTCCCTTGCCAGTATCGGAATGTAAGAATTGGTTTTACCCTTTCTGGCAGTAAAACGGTTGTGTTAAGATGTTGAAGCACCAAACTGAAACCCTTTGCAAGGAATCAGGCTTTGCATTAACCACATATACTCGTGGGGAACATGCAAACACAAAATCATGCTCAGGTCTAACACTCTTTGAGACTAGCTTCTAAAGAAAGCTGTCTCTGGTGTGGACCAATCATTCAGACGCCGTCTTTCCGACATACCTGTTCTTCACCTGAGGACGGCTGCTTGCATTGTGGCCGAAACGTCGTGAGAATTGTATTTTATTATGTTTTATTTTTATTATTTTATTATTTCCCTTCTATGTGACTTTACCGAAAGAACCGAGAAGATGGACCAATCCGTTTCAAAGACAATGGATCATAAACTACCAGCAAATGTGTTTTTGTATGCATGTTCACCACAAGTAAATGTGGTTAATGCAGACATGATTACTTGCGAAAGATTCTCAGTTTGGTTTCAGTTTGATGTTATACCATCTTAACACCTGTTTTAATGCCAGAAAGGGTAAAATCTATTCTTAGACGAATCGTAGTTTGTTTCAATCTGTACGGGGATAGAGTCCCTTAGACGCTTGTGGGGGTTCTATGGGTGCACCGATTACCTTCCACGTGCACACGCTCATCTGAAAAATTCAATTAAAATAAAACCCGATGCAGGATCCTCCCGACAAAAAAATAAAGTGCGATGACTCAGGGTGGCTCCGCTGGAGAACTAAGTGAAATTAATAAAGAGACATTAATTTCATCCCTCAAACTCTGTCCACCCACGGGAATTGCCGTGGTTGTAAATTGCGGGCGTGCAATTGGCACACACGGCGCTCGTTAGACTCCGCAGTGGGTTCCTCTTTATTTGTTCCGTCCATCTCGCGAACCACCCCCCCCCCCCAAAAAAAATCAGTCAATGTGAATCGCTGCTGAACAGCGGGCGTGCGTTTGCATTGACGGGTTCACTGAGCGAGGCCGACACCGCCCTGCGAGGCGATCGCTAGCCGAGGTAAATGTCAGAGCCATTGTTCATTTTTTTACATCATTCTGAGATTAATCATTATTCGTACAAATAACTCATCGTGAGCTTTTGCAAGGGGTGGGGGAGCTGGGGAGGGTGAACTTTGTCGTATCGAATCATTTGATTGCTTGCCCACGTTCGCTTTTCACATTAATGAAATTAAAATTTGTACGAGTTAGTCTTTGGCAGACAGTTTGGAATTACGCTATATTATATGTACGCCGTCTCTCCACTACAACAACAAAAATGTCAGGCCTTTTTTTTGTAGTTCGATCTTCAAAAGGGCTCAGCCGTGGGTCGATGTTTCAATTTCATTCGACAGAATATTTGGCCATCGGTTGCCTGGATTACTCTTAGCATGAGATATGGCTTACATCAATCACATCAATCTTGCTGAGCAGAAAACAAAAATTCGCGAACAGATTCAAATCTTGATCTCATACACAGGCACCTCCACGGTCAAAGACAAATGGAACCAAACGGGAGACCCAGGAAAGGTTCAGATGTCACTTGCCAATGATGTTACTCATGATTGGAAATTGAACTGAGGCCACTGGATTGCTAAAATCATTGAGCGAGCGCATCGTCATTCTGGCTGTCGCCTCATGAGGCTGGTTGTAATTACCGGTGAAACGTCGTACCCGAATTGTTATTGTTGTGGGCTTACTCTGCAACACACACAGGTGTGCTGAACTAGTAACTAATTGGCATGTTTTGTTTAGGTGACAAACCTTACTAATTGGCTGTCAGGTGGTGGCGTATTTAACGACACGTATATTTAAGTGATCTAAACCAAAAACTTCTATTATGACGAAATCTCCAATTAGCACGGTTGGCTTCAGACGGTGCGAAAGTCGTTCAACATACCTACATAGACTGTTGGGGCAAGTGCTGTTAGCGATCACTGATGAAGGTCAGGATGGCACACGAAGTGGTGGATGATGGAGCCTTCACCACGCAAACCACCTTCATCTCCTCGGCACTGATGCTTATACGCACGACCTGACGCTCATTGACGGCTGACTAAACCTAGAGGAGGTCCAGAGCCGGTTGCGATAATCGCTACTGATTCATACCGTTGCCAGGAATCGAACTTAAGTTGCTAGGTTCCTGGTGCAGAACATCTTAACCACTGCCCATGTCACTCATTCCTAATGCACAGGGCAATGTAAGTGTAAAAAAGTGACATCTTATGCATATGGCCTTGAAGAGAGACGGAAAATATCCAGTGGCAAAACGGTTTTGCAATGAATTAATAAATAAACATGGCTTTTTTTGAAATACTGTACTTAGTGAGGTATGCTAACCTTAACGACGACAACTGCTTCAGCAATGTCGTTACTATTTCGTGGAATAAAATGGTCTTGCTATGCAAAATTGCTTTCAAATGAAAAACGTGGAGATCGTCACAAATATGTGTCTATCGGAGCACGTGACATTTTGTTTTGTGGCTGTGCAAATATGATAACGGTGACAATGTATGCAGTGGCATTATGGCACGTCAGCTTTTTAACACCGTATTCACACACTGTGTGAGCAAGGACGACCATTCACACATGTGCATGCATTCTGTGAAGCTTTAAAAAGCCTTTGTCCTCAGAAATATAAACGTGTTTAATTAATGTGTCATACCTGCTTTGACATATGTATCAGAAACATGGGTGCTGTCGCAAAAAAATAATGATAGAGACAAAGCTGATGAATTCTCAAAGAAACATGGAGATTTGCATTCTCGGAGTTATACTGAAATATAGGAAGAGTGACAATTTGATTCGAGAACATAGGCCATTTAAAGACATCATATTGTATGTATGTTGAACTTCTTTAGCAGAACCGTACTTAGCCGACCGTGCTAATCGGAGTTTACTGAGTGGCCGCGGCAGCTTTCCCTACCCGTCAGGTTTTTCTTTGTTCAAAACTAGTTCATGAAGCCTGTCTATGCCAGGAAACACTTTTCAACAAGTATAATAATTAACCTGATATGATTTTTATTTCAATTTTTACCTATGATCAGACACTAACAACCACTTCAAAAATGTTTATTTTTCCGAAAAAAAATTGTTGAATTGATTCAACTTCTTATATTTAAAGACGTACCCATCAGAAACCGCTCAATTTAAAGATTCCGTTCATTTTTTTATGAGAAAGAACACAAATGAACGAACTTAATATTTTATGAGTGGAAGCTCCTATCTTTCACCGTTTTCAAATTATAAAAATTTTAACATCATGAAATGCGTATTGTTTCTTTCAAAAACCCATTGTATCCAAAAACAATTAAAGATAGAACCAATGGCTTTCGCTTACATTTTATTTGCCATTTAACGTTCTGTCAAACGAAAAAAACGCAATCTTATATATTTGAATGTTTTTGAATGACACGCACAAATAGTTTCATGAGGATTTGGGTGCCTTAAAATGAAAAATCTCAGATTTTCTGATTGTTCCTGTTGTTTGTATCCTTAAAGCTACCTATGTACCAAATTTTAGCTTTCTACCTCTTCGGGAAGTGCCCTATAGGTTTTTGAGACATACACATGTAGTGTCAACGATTCCGAGACAGAGTTTCTAGGATGCACTTTCTTTATTAACAACTTCCACAGTCTCGTCCGCACATTCTCCACAGTAGCTTAGCCTAGCCTGTACACAACACTAGCCGCCTAACACTGACGGCACTGACTGAGATCGCCAACTACTTTCCTTCGTAGCGCAACATCTAGCGGAGACGTTTAGCGACGACGGCGACGAGACGACAGCGACGACGAGACGAGTCCATTCCCGGAACCGGCAGCCCTGAGCTCCCCGCTCTCGGCTCCTTTTATGCCCCCGGCGCAGCCCGGCTCCGCCCTGACCGCGCATCCCTTCTCGAACCCGCCAGCAAGTTCCAGGGGCCTCAAGACAGGGTCCTCTGTGACCATTGCCTCAGTTCCTCCTCTCTGCCCACACACCGTGCTCACACCCTCACCGGGGCGTGTATGCCGTCTGTCCACCCCAGTTGCCGCTGCTGTCCACCAGCCGGCGCTATTACACTACACATACAAACAGATTCAGACCTTTATATAGATAATGTAAAGGTTATCCTAAAAACAGCTGAAGAAAAGTTAACGACATGTCACCACGAGAAGCGATGATGGCCAGTGGGTGAGAACGATGCCAGGCTGGCATCCGAGGGAGGAGGGTACACAGCCGAGGAGATGGAGCGATGCGGTCGCTCGTGACATGTTACATCGCTGAAGCGTGAAGTAGACAATGAGGAGTTGATGCAATCCGTAACGTGATATCACGATGTGACGTCGCACATCATGACACTACTGGGATGCGTGCGCGCGGCATGTGACATGAATGCATTCACCAAGTTGGATTTTTGGTTTATTGCAACCTTTTATCTCTGAGTTTTGTACTATCCTTGAGTACATTTTCCAGTTTTAGTCTAATATAATAGCAACCCAACTTTATCATTACAATTTATGTATATTGAATCATCTTTACAAAGGTTATCCTGACCCAGACAGACAGCCAAGGCTAATGCGCTGACGAATCCAATTTTTATTGGAGCACATGAACAAATAGCAAACGTGGCATTATTGCTGAGTTTTGGGTGAGTTCTGAAAGCACGAATTCTGCCTGATGACGAAAGCTACACGTGACACCAAAAGCAAGGATAAATAACAAAGGATTACAAACTCCAAAAAAACATGGACCGCTTGCCTTCATACTGCCCCAAATATACATGTGAAAGCCGTGGCTGGGTGGGTCGGTGCGTGAACCTGCAATTCTCCGGTTCTCCGACAAATAAAATTGATGCTTAAACCACTTACAGCTGATTCCTCTCTTGGTCACTCTACGTAAACTAAACGCAAGAGAAGAGACGGACAATGCTGCATGATTAATTTGTGGCATGCTAAAACCTGAATGGTTTGGATTGCTGATTGTTATCGGGTGTGTTATGTTGTGTGACCTTAATTTTGCACCGCAAAATGTTGCATTGTCTTGTGCGCAGTCAGAACGATAGTCGCTGCAGGAGACTGATTCCACTGATTATTAACGATTCTTTATTCAAAGCATTTTGAATTCCGCGAAAAAATGTTCCCTGTGTTTATGAAGGATTATTGTTCCACCCGTAAAATGTCCACTTCAAATACAACAGTAACTAATTTGAAGACTCTGTTTACAACGGTAGCTTTATATATATATAAATACATATTTTAACAAGTATATAAAGTCAAAGAAACATGGTGCGCAACTTTCAGATGATGAGACAAACAGGTACAAGAATAGCAGCTCCCCCAGCTATCATCCAGGAAAAGAGAGAATACAGAAGAACAGCAAAGGAAGAGAAATGTTCCGCTGAGGAAGAGGTAGGAAAGAGAAAGGAAAAAAAGTGGCGGAAGGAAAAAAAATCGGAGCAAAACGGGGACACGACAGAGTAGAGGTCAATCAGGAACAGGTCAACAATGGGCGTCCGGATTTTCCAATACATCATGAACAAACAGCTCTTTATATACTTAGCAGTGCTACATATGGCATGCTAAGTTCAACTCTGTATATACACTCAGGTCGTGTAGTCTATTCACTGTGGACTGAACCCATTGACCCTCATTCGATTTCTAGCCGGAGCTAATATCTGTGGCGAGTGAAGATGCGGATGCCGAAAGATTGAGCGGAAGACGAAACAATATGAATACGTGTGGGACTGCGACCACGTACACCACCCCACGGCGCGTAACACTTGGCACTTCTCCAAACGAATATAAATGTTGCAGGTGGTGTTGTATCTTCAATTCACCAACCCTCAGACAATGCAATTGAATGGCTAACTCACTTCGAACATGAATCTCTCTTCATAGGGCACACAGAAAGCATAAGTGGCGAGGGATATCTCACCCAGTCGTGGCCACCCACGGCGTGAGCAGGCCTGCAACCCGCAGTGGCTTGATAAAGGACACTAAATCAAGATGTATTCTTTAATTATGCCGTATATTCAAAGGTTATACAATTAGAAGAAGCGTAAGGCATATGCACACGACATTATGTGTAAAAACATTCACGTGTTATTATAGTTTTACGTTAATACTATACGTATATATGGACAAGATGCAAAGGTCTTCCTTTTCTGGAATTCCTGTATATTGCGAATTTGCTTTCATATTGTCACTGAAATGTGCGCATGGAAATTTCCATTTATAATCACAAAAGGGCAACGTGGTATTCATGCCAGAAGACATGAAGTGAATCAAGCATAATACTAAGTTTTCCCCTATTATTTGGGTCTTTCGGTAAAGTCACGTAGATAGAAAAAAAACAATAACAATAAAATAATAAAAATTAAAATAAAGTGAATTAAAAAGTAATAAAAATATCACGACGTTTCGATCGAAACACAAGCAATCGTCATCAGGTGAAACAAACATATAGCGGGAGAGCTGCTGAAGCGGGATGTTATATAGGTTTGAGATGGGTTTAGCCCAAGGGTAAGTGGGTGGAGGCGAGAAATGGAATTTTCTTGTAAATGTAAGATCGGAGAGCTGATATTTCCCCATTTTTTCTGGCAGCAAAACAGGTTTTAAGATAGATTTGAAGTTTTCGTGACTGCAGGGATCCATACTGTTTGGTTCTTTCGGAAAAGTCACATAGGTGTAAAATAAAATAAATTAAATGACGACGTTTCGGGCGCAACACCAGCGTCCGTCATCAGGTGGGACAACCACAGCGTAGTGTGACGAGGGGGGGGGGTGAGAAATGTGACGTCACGTAAAAATGCGCAACTTTAAATAAATACAGAGAACACGTTCTACTTAATTAAATAGACTTTTTAATAAATGTTTTCTCCTACAACATCAGAGTGCAGCGACACATTAAATACACACTACAATGACAATAGTTTAAAGCGATTTGAAGCATGTTTTAGTTTGGGGGGGGGGGGCAGAGCTTTGTGACGTCATATTTGAGGGGGGTCTGACTTTTTGTGACGCCGTGTGACTAGGGGGGAAGGGGTCAAAATCGTCCAAAATCGCGTGACGTCATTTATGGACGGCCCCTAAAAGAGCAGCATCAACGACTCATCCTCTGCTGCAGTGATTAATAATATAGTGAGGGTTTATTTTACTGAAATAACCAATAATAAGTCGACAATTTAGACTACCAGTACGCTCACCCAGCTTAATAACCAGTCTACAGTCTACATTATAGACTGCCAGTACACTCACTCAACTTAATAACCAGGCTACAGTCTACATTATAGATTGCCAGTACACTCACCCAGCTTAATAACCAGGCTACAGTCTACATTATAGATTGCCAGTACACTCACCCAGCTTAATAACCAGGCTACAGTCTACATTATAGACTACCAGTACACTCACCAAACTTAATAACCAGGCTACATTATAGACTGCCAGTACACTCACCAAACTTAATAACCAGGCTACAGTCTACATTATAGATTGCCAGTACACTCACCAAACTTAATAACCAGGCTACAGTCTACATTATAGACTGCCAGTACACTCACCAAACTTAATAACCAGGCTACAGTCTACATTATAGATTGCCAGTACAATCACCAAACTTAATAACCAGGCTACAGTCTACATTATAGATTGCCAGTACACTCAAATAACCAGGCTACACTCGACATTATAGATTGCCAGTACACTCACCAGACTTAATAACCAGGCTACAGTCTACATTATAGACTACCAGCACACTCACCAAACTTAATAACCAGGCTACAGTCTACATTATAGACTGCCAGTACACTCACCAAACTTAATAACCAGGCTACAGTCTACATTATAGATTGCCAGTACACTCACCAAACTTAATAACCAGGCTACAGTCTACATTATAGACTGCCAGTACACTCACTCAGCTTAATAACCAGGCTACAGTCTACATTATAGACTGCCAGTACACTCAGCAAACTTAATAACCAGGCTACAGTCTACATTATAGACTGCCAGTACACTCACCAAACTTAATAACCAGGCTACAGTCTACATTATAGACTGCCAGTACACTCAGCAAACTTAATAACCAGGCTACAGTCGAGAGCAGGGGTCCCCAGCCCCCGGGCCACGGACCGGTACCGGTCCGCGGCCTGTTAGGAACCGGGCCGCACAGCAGCAGCAGCAGCAGGTGAGAGCGGTGAGTCCGCGCGTGGAACCCGCCCCCATTGTTTTATTATTGACCACTTCCGTCCGCGCATCTTTCCCGCATTGCGCACTCGTCTCAGTCACACAGTGTTGGTAAGCCCACCAGCTCTAACCACTAGTAGCCAAAATGAGTAAAAAACAAACGTCACTGGAGAGCTTCTATGAAAAGGGGGAAAGACTCAATGATGACCCCCCCCGTCCGTCCGTCCGTGAAAAAAATGTCTTCCACGAGACCGGTCCCTGGTTCCAAAAAGGTTGGGCACCGCTGCTCGAGATTATAGATTGCCAGTACGCTGACTCCGATTAAAAACCAGGCTAAAGTCTACATTAGTGGGGTTTTTTGTTTTGTATGATTTTTATTTTATTTTTAATCACTTGTTTATCATTATTTTTCTATCAACGTGACTTGACCGAAAGAACCAAAGAATAGTGTTTTTCTTTCTCCAATTACCCCCGTGGGATGATTTACCAGCGATCGAGACCAACGACTAACTAGCAACCAAAAGGAGCGAACGTGCCCGAGAGGAGGTCCACACGCTCGTGTGCAGGTGCGGTCGCTGCCATCGCGAGCAACGAACACAAGGGACCGAGCGCCGTCTGCAGAGACAGCAAAGTGAGGTCAGATCGTGCAGGTGCTCAGGTGAATTTCGATGTGAAGCTTCTTTCGTGACTGCAGGGATTCATCTTCTTGGTTCCTTCGGTAAAGTCACGCAGAATAGAAATAATAAAATAATAAAAATAAAACATTATAAAATTATTCTCACAACGTTTCGGCCACAACGCAAGCAGCCGTCCTCAGGTGGAGAACAGGTCTGTCGAGGAGACAGTCAGACTCTGTCTCCTCGACAGACCTGTTCTCCACCTGAGGACGGCCTGAGGACGGCTGCTTGCGTTGTGGCCGAAACGTCGTGATAATAATTTTATTATGTTTTATTTGTATCATTTTATTATTTCCATTCTCAGGTGAATTGTTAGATCCGCAGGATCGTGAGAGATGGCGGTGGCGGCTAGGGCGGCTTGGAACTTCATCCAGCTGTGGCTCGGTTAACTTTGGGATCGTGTTTTGTTGTTGTTTATATTCTTGTGTGGCGGGTGTGAAGGTGGCCTCCGACGGTATGCGCACTGCCCGATTGACTGCGCGTTCACGCAGTCAGAGACATTTGCTGCAGCCTGTTAACGAGGCTGCTTCACATTGTGAATGACACGAGCATCGCAAAGAGAACAACCATGCTCATCAGCGGTAAGTGTTTGACTCTTGATAAATGCAGTGGTTGTATTTATCTACGTCACTTTTATTTTTCTAAGTACTTATTTTTACGGAATTTGTAAAAAAGAAAAATCCTGATTGTGCTATTGGCATCATGTCATAAGACAGATGATCCAACCGGTGCAAACCTTCACGTGAGACAATGGCCCACGGAAGCATACATCATAGAGCTACCTCTGAAATTCCTTTCAGTGACTTCCGGTTGACCCAGCAGAGAAAACTAAACAAAAATGTACTTTTCCACATACTCTGTATATGTCACGCAATCTTGTAATTCTAAGAGCAAAATTCTAGACAAAAAACATATGCATAACCACATTTTACACAATGTTTTTCTTTGTGTGTGCTGACATTGAGATCTCGGTTTAATGTAATTTGGCTGAAACCTGGACTAGAACCCAGGATCTCCACAATTCTGACTCAGACCACTGAGCCACATCATCACCCGTCTCGGTGCATTCTATTCCCAATCTGTCATTGGCTTTGATTCCTTTACTCTGAGGAATCATTTGCAACAACTGAAGCGGGATAAGGGGCACGAATGCTGCTGACGCTTGGCTTAGCCTTTCAAGGACCACCTCGCAGAAAGAAAGGCACAAAGGGTAAGATTCGAGGACAATGTGGAAGTTATTGTTGGACAATGGCAAAGATGAGACCTAACGACACCCATTGCCATGACGTCCTTCAGCCATATATTCCATCAAGATCATGAATATCCTCAGATTGTGCATTGTTCACTGGTATAGAGGTACACACTTGGGGGTGATGGCGGTGGCAGTGCCTTTGCAATTGCGGCAACTAAACTCAGGAACTCCTTGCCCCTTCGAGGTCACGACTTCCGAGACACGACAATTAATCTTTGTTGATTTCCAACGTCTTTCTCACTTCTTGTTTTTCCCTTGGTTGATGTTAAACAGTTTTCCGCCTGTCCACGCATAGCGGCCCCGTGAACGATTGTTTAAGGGCGCGTCATAAAGGGAGATTATTTATTATTAATTATTAATGCAGGCAACAAGAAAGTTTAAGGAGAAAGATCACAAGCGGACGTAACGGTGAGATGATACGAATAGGCCGAGACGCACGGCCCATACTCCTTGGTTTTTTTTGGTAAAGTCACGTAGGTAAGAAATCAAATCAAATGAATGAAAACAACTAAATTAGCAGTAGGCCATGCTTTCCCACCTGATGACGGACGCTTGTGTTGCGCCCGAAACGTCGTGATTTAATGTAGTTGTGTTCATTTATTTTATTTTATTTTTACCTACGTGACTTTACCGAAAAAACCAAAGAGTATGAATCCTTGCAGTCCCGAAAGCTTCAAATCTAGAAGCACGACCCATTTGTGTTTAATCTGAACACGTGTGTTATTTTTTTTTATTAAAGTCACGTTTAAGTGTACGTACGTTTCCGCTGTTGCGCAATGCTAAGCGCGTTGGTCTTGCAACGGATAGGTCGCCTCTGTCCACCTAGCAGCTTAAATGGGTTCACCGCCACTTGGTGATCGGCGGGTAATGTCCGGTAGGGTAAAGTCTGGGTGCTGCCACCTCATCCAAGACATGTGACTGGTGTGGAAGAGTAGGCAAAGTACCCTCCGGAGGAGCTCTCCCCTGGGTGGTCAGCAGTATCGTGAGCAATAACTTTCAGGGCTGCACCTTTAACGTTTAATTGTGTGTGGGTGTTCATACTCGGAACTCTACCATGTTAGAAAGAATGCAAATGACACAGCAGCAAAAAACAAACTAAGAACAAGTGATTATTGAAATTAATCGCACCAATAAGTTACGAAAATTTATGGAATCGCTGCAGCGAGAATTGTTACATGTCTACCATTTACATCAGGTCTTTCGAAAATAGACGTCTAATCTACATTATGCCCATTAAATTAGTAACAGACGTTCAATATAACCGCATTAAAATACCTTATTTTAACTTCATATGATGTGTAAACAAAGAACTATTGTTTCCGCATGGTTAAGCTAATTCGGCTGCAATTCGACTAAATGTAACCGAATTGTACATCGTTCGAATAGGTCAGTAAGTTCATTTAAATGAATGTGGTATTTTGTCAAAAGAAATTATCACTCCGGGACATCACAGGGAGCCCTGTGGCATGGCAGATAGCTTTGCTCGCACTCCTTCAGATGTGTATTGAATCCGTGAGGCCGAGTGATCGGTCCCGGTCAATACAATTTATCAAGGACATCTGCGCTGAGGGATGTGGCACCACTGAATGTGACAGAAATATTAATGTGAATAAATATTACAGATGGCATTGCACGTGTAAGCGTTGTACTGTGCCTGCATTGTCAATAAAAGTGGTAAAGGTGGGCGGCTCACGATTGGCAGGATGTGAGTTCAAATCCTGGTCGGAGGGTTGACTCAGCCCATCCTATTGCCAGGGGTCGATAAAAACAGACGAGCACCACTTTGTAAATACATAAACAGTTGATTGTCTCATGGGTGTACTTGCCCCCGCCATAGGCACGATGAATTTCCACCGCTGGCTGGGAACTGTGCATGCAGAGGAATGCTTATTGAAGCAGAAAATCGCGCAATGATAAAGTATTTTCACATGTATAGGGTGCTTCAAAAAAATGCTATCACTTACGTGGGACTATCGTTTTTTTCATGGAAAAGGAACGGATAACAAATGTATGTTAATAGCTTAAAAAAGTCTCCACTCATTCGCCATCATTGTCAACACGTGCCTGGAATTTTCTCCAGGTGGTCCCCAGAGTCCGGAGGCAACAGATTTCTCGTGGTATTGTTGCAAATTCTCAGAAGTGTAAATGAAATAACCCTATTTGAAGCACCCTATACATACTAAGGATGCCGAAAGAAAGACCCCCCCACCTCTCTCCCCACTGGGGGAGACGCTCGAAGGACGTCCTCGAGGCAAAATACCCAGCGGCGATGGCGTTGGGTTGACCGGGGTGGTGCGTCTGGCCGAGTAGAGAGACCGGCGATCCGGGAGCCACAGTTGACGCCGCTGGCGGAGGACAGGGCAAGATGGAAGAGGGCCTTGGTGGAGTCGCTGACCCCGTGACCCAATTCAGTTTGGAAAAACGGACCGATATTGATATATACGGGGTGTTTTAAAAAGATGGACCCGATTTCAAAGCAGTACTGCTTTGAAATTGGGTCCATCTTTTCAAAAAGCAGTACTGCTTTGAAATTGGGTCCATCTTTTGAAAAGCAGTACTGCTTTGAAATTGGGTCCATCTTTTTAAAAGCAGTACTGCTTTGAAATTGGGTCCATCTTTTTAAAACACCCTTCATACATAATCACGGTCATGCTTTTAATGGCTGAGATTCACATCCTGGTGATGCGATGAATTGTCACAAATTACGTTCGCGATTTGGCCTCAGCGGTGGATTTATTGTGGTACATGTTATGATAAGCGTAGCTGCAGGGATCACACACACCCAATGCAATACAACTAAAGCAAATATTAGGAAAAAAACACCGATTCTTACGTACCCACCATTCTATGGAAGTATTGGAAGCTCAACAATCTATATTAATCATTGCATCGATTTTTCTATCAAACACCTTTACTGAGTCACCATGCATAGATCGATCAGATTACCTTACATCTTCACCAACAGCGGAGGAAATACGTACATATTCTATTAATTAAAATTGGGGTGGTGTGCTTATTCCATTTACGTGTGCACGTATGTACAAATGTTGAACGTATTTCGATTCGTACGTGGCCAACCGCGCTAACCGGAGATGAGGAATTTACAAAGCAGAATCGCTTTGCCGTTCAAACGGCATACTATTTAATAAATATATCACTGGCACTCAACCTTTTGTGTTTGACCACCCCCCGTACCACCCCCACCACCACCACCCCCAACACCTCCCCCCCACCACCATACCACCACCACCATACCACCACCACCACACCACCCCCGGTCAATGACTCTTGTCCATGCACCTCCCACCCCCCATTTGTTACTAAGGCCACGATCCAGATAATCAATTTGTCGATGCCTCTAGTCAACACAGTGCCAGTGCGGCATTTACGTGGCGAGATGTTAACTCCCTCGCCTAGTGTGCAGGAGGACGTGGGTTCGATCACGACCCTCACGCCTGTGTATTTGGAGTTTGCCTTTTCTCTCTGTCCCCTTGGTCACGTGGATTTTCTCCTGGCCCTCTGGGGGTTTTTTCCCCCCTCCACATTTAGAAACGTGCGTTTAGAGTATTTGGCTGCTATACATTTCCACTTGATGAGCCACTTCGTTGAGCTATAATTTGTGGCCATGTCGCTTCTGAACAAGATCTATATAGCTCAGTGGGTTCTACCTGTTCAAATAAAAAATAGTTAAAAGTCTAAGATAACAGGTTCTTCCCCTTTTTTCTGGCAACAAAACAGGTGTTAAGATGTTAAAACACCAAACTGAAACCTTTAACAAGGAATCATGTCTGCATTAACCACAATGCATGTGGTCAGAATAAAAAAACAACATACCGAAGTTTAAAGTCTAGTTTAGTTGTAAGCGTGTGGGTTTTGCCGCTGCGACGTGGCACCGTCACTCTGCATGCACAGTCGACATTCCTCCTGCACGGTACCAACGTTGCAGCCTGCAGTCCCCTATACAGGAACCGCCGTTCTTCTTAGACGACGGGATTTTGTGCTCGCAGACTGGTGCACCCTCCTCTCGTGCTTGCTGGTGGCCACCTCGTGCGTCGCCCACGGCTGCCCGGACGACTGCGTCTGCCGACAAGACTCGCACTTCGTCAACTGCAGCTCGCTGGGGCTGTCCGACGTTCCGGGCAACCTCCCAGCAGACACGGTCACGCTGAGCCTCCAGGGCAACGACATCACGGAAATCCGAGCCGGCAGCTTCGCGGGCGTCGAAGCGTTGCGGGCGCTCGACCTCTCCGACAACAGAATCCACTCGATCGACGCGAACGCCTTCGGCAAGCTGAGCAAGCTCTCGCAGCTGAACCTGAGCCGCAACAGGATCCGCGAGCTTCACGGGGAGACGCTGCGCCACTCCCCGCGGCTGAGCCGCCTCGACGTGACGCACAACGCGTTGATGTCCCTGCCCGTGGGCCTCTTCCACGGTCTGCGCGACCTCAGCCGCCTCCACCTTCGCGGGAACGGCCTCGCCAGCCTTGAGGGCGGCGTGGTGCAGCCTCTCGTGGGGCTGCGGGACCTCTCCCTGGCCGACAACCCCTGGGAGTGCGACTGCCACCTGTCCGAGATGAGGAGCTGGCTCGAGCGTTACTCGCACCGAGGTATCGGCGGCGTCGCGAGTTCGTACTCCGCGGAGGCCGTTGGCAAATGCGTTGCGTCGATGCGAAGCTGTGTTGCGTTTCAACACGCGGTCGCGGTTTCAAAGGCAATGTCATGGTTTCGTAATTGATGTTTGGGTCACGCCACGCAATTATCCAGACTCGTGTTATGAAACCCTCCACAAGCCGACACAGCCAATTAAATTATGGCATCACTCGTACAAGCGTTTAACGTGCCAATTATTATCAACTTAGCGTTGAGATAAAACAATCATAATTGAGACGTTATATTTTTGACGTGACAATTTAATCTGTACGGCTATGTTGGGTGGCAGAGGGTTTCATGAACTTAATTTGGACATATCATGACGTACAGTGCCGGATTTAGCTAGTGCGGGGCCTGTAGCATATGTTACAAATGGGCCCTAAATAAATAAATAAAAACGTTTATATCAAAAGGCATTAATTTTTTACTTGCATAGTTAAGTAATTGTATTTTTTCACTTGCTATACAGCCAGATAATATGACAAATCGCTAACCTTAAACACCCAGTCGTTCAAAAAAGTTGAAGGTGGTATAGTACTATAGTAATAGAGCAAGTGCAGAATCACTGAACCGGAATTGATAGCTTGAAAGCATTTAGCGCGGGGCGCTTGAAAGTGCGGGGCCCGTAGCTACTACATATGTAGCTACTTGTGCTACTGGGATAATCAGGGCACTGATGACGTGGTCAAACTCAAGTATCATTTATGAATCGTATGCTGTGTGTTGATTTAGCACACAGAGTGGTGTGTGTGTGTGGTGTGTGTGTGGTATGTGTGTGTGGTGTATGTGTGGTGTGTATGGTGTGTGTAGTGTGTGTGTGGTGTGTGTGTGTATGTGGTGTGTGTGTGGTGTGTGTGTGTGGTGTATGGTGTGTGTGTGTGTGTGGTGTTTGTGTGTGTGGTGTGTGTGTGGTGTGTGTGTGTGGTGTATGTGTGGTGTGTATGGTGTGTGTAGTGTGTGTGTGGTGTTTGTGTGTGTGGTGTGTGTGCTCACAAACTGCAGAAGGGCACCGCTCGAATCAACACATTGCACGTGCAATGTTCTCGGCCTTGTCTAAACCACCAGCTCAACATGTGGCCGTATTGTTATTTCGACCACCAACTCGAACAGCTGCAATATGTGGCCATCCCAAACAGCTTCCAAGCAGCACGAAGTCTGTAGCTATCCGTACGGTTAAGAATATTATATTTCTCTCAATTTAATGACACATTTATATATTTACGCGATCTAACCCCCCAAAAGAACCTGTATTATGGATGATATTGGTCGCGAAAACCTACTGCGTGTTAAACATTTCAAAATGTGTGTCACCCGACACCCTTGTGCGTCCTTGCCAATGAGATGTGCCATCTCAACTGAGTTGCCACGTAAAATATTAAAGTTTACTAAGAGATCTTCATAATAGACAGGCAAATTGACATGCTCAGTGTCCCGGTCAGTCATTCACATTCGCCTTCTTGTCCTGAATTGTTCTAGTCATTGTGGCCGTTTTCATTATTTTCTTAAAAGGTTACATTAATCATCGTGGTCTTCTTTATTAATCTGTTGTAAATTGCTCTTTCATTTTAATTCGTGATTTTTTTTTCCTCCACATTTATTCGATACCAATTACTAATTTTACGTGCTTTGTTTTTGTTGGGTTTTCCTTTATAAAAAAATTCTTAAACGATATCCAGAGATTACTGGTTCAATCACCAAGAGTAAAATTTCGATTTAAAGCTTTCGTGACTGCAGAGATTCATCTTCTTGGTTCTTTCGGTAAAGTCACGTAGAAGGGAAATAATAAAATAATAAAAATAAAACGTCATAAAATAATTCTCACGACGTTTCGGCCACAACGCAAGCATCCGTCCTCAGGTGAAGAACAGGTCTGTCGGAAAGACAGCGTCTGAATGAACACCACCAGGCCAAGAGTTGTGAGTGGTGGTGTAAGCGAAAGGCAAGTTTCTTAAATCACACCTGCCTCTGTCCAACCAGCAACGTAAATGGGTAACTACATATATACTAAACTATTTTTATTTTACCATGTAAGGCCCACTGAGCTGTGTAACTCTTTTTCAGAAGCGACAAATGATAGCTCAACGAAGTGGAAATTTATAGCAGCCAAATACTCTAGCCGCGTGTTCCTAAACGTGGAGGGGAAAACCGGAGGACCCGGAGAAAAATCCACGCAACCATACAGACATCAGGGTCGGGATCGAACCGACGACCTCCTGTATACCAGGCGAGCTCGTTAACATCTCGCCAACGTGGCGCCCGTTCAGTCGATCGGCATGCCGTGTGTGGAGGAGTAAAGTGTGGGTACTCGGCAGCGTGGTCGAGTCGGGATGTACCCTCTGGGGCTCTCCAGAACACCCTGGAGGAGAGTGGAGTGAGCAAGCAGTTTCAGTGCAGCCTTTTCACATTGTGAGCATGTCTTCACATTGTGAGCATGTATTCATATTGTGAGCATGTCTTCACATTGTGAGCATGTATTCACATTGTGAGCATGTATTAACTCACGATCATCATCCATGTCATTGCATTTGCCAGCATATTTTTAACAACGTTTAATCAAATTTCGATTTAAAGCTTTCGTGACTGCAGGGATTCATCTTCTTGGTTCTTTCGGTAAAGTCACGTAGAAGGGAAATAATAAAATAATACAAATTAAACATAATAAAATCATTCTCACAACGTTTCGGCCACAACGTAAGCAGCCGTCCTCAGGTGAAGAACAGGTCTGTCGAAAAGACAGCGTCTGAATGAACCTAAAACATAATAAAATAATTCTCACGACGTTTCGGCCACAACGCAAGCAGCCGTCCTCAGGTGAAGAACAGGTCTGTCGGAAAGACAGCGTCTGAATGCTGTCTTTCCGACAGACCTGTTCTTGTGCCTGAACTCCTTTCGGACGCTGTCGGAAAGACAGCGTCCGAAAGGAACCAAGAAAACGTTTAATCACTATCTTCGCATTGTTAATTCAGCTCATCACGAATCCTGCTGATATTTCACGGAACGCCAAGAGCGTTCTTTCTCGTGGGTTTATTGCCTCCTGGCCAAGTAATGCTGTTTCATCTTAACTGGCCCAGGGCTACCAATGTAAATGCATTCTGCCCCATACTTATTCGGCTCAAGTTATTATTAATTATAAATATTTAAATATACTCTATGTAAACAGATGTCATTTATTTATCAAAGTTAGTCAGGTCTCAAATTGCTATCCATTAAGGCACTATCACCCAGATCCATGTTTTTTTACCCCCTGCTCCTAAAATTACTATTATTTATTGATATCGTGCCTCCCCCAAGTGTAAAATAAGTCCCAAGGCACCAGACAGAATGTATAACCACAAGTGGACAGACTGCACGGAGACATATAAGTGAGCGCACATGAACTTAAATCACAAAAAAGTTCCCAAGACAGCCAATAACATTGTATGCACGTGAAGTGTATCATAAACCAACCGCCATCGTGGCAGGGTGGCGCAGGGGCAGATGGGTGGTCCAGTAGATTTCGTACCAAACGACACGTGGTCCAAACCGATAACACATCTAAGCGCTCAACAGAACAACCGTGAAAATCCTGCGCAGTGGCAGCAACTACGCCGGGCACCTCTCCGCAACCTTTCACCTTGCGCCACTTTGCGTTGCCAGGAGGTGCCGTGGACGAGGTCAGGTGCTCCTTCCCCAGGAGCCTGAAGGACCGGAGCCTCGCGTCGCTGCCGGCCGACATCTTCTCGGAGTGCGCGCCGCTCCGGGAGTACCCGGCTCTCGCGCCGTCGCCCGGGGTAACGACCTCGCCCGGGGTCGCGGCCTCGCCCGGGGTCGTGCCCTCGCCTGGGGTCGTGGCCTTGCCTGGGGTCACGCCCTCGCCCGGGGTCGTGGCCTCGCCCGGGGTCGCGCCCTCGCCCGGGGTCGCGCCCTCGCCCGAGGTCGTGGCCTCGCCCGGGGTCGTGCCCTCGCCCGGGGTCATAGCCTCGCCAGGCGACCCAGAGCAGGGGGAGGAAGCGGGGGCCCTTGTCGCCACCGCCGACGCCGACGACGACGCCGCTGCCCCCCCCTTCTGCACCGTGCGGCCCAAGCAGCCCCCCGTGAACGTGCGCCGCGCGGTGGGCACGCTGGCCGTGGCTGGGGTCGTGTGCGGAATCACGTCGCTCATGATGGTCGTGGCCGCCGTCTACGGCTGCCTGTACGCGGCGATGATGTCCAGGGTGCGCGGCGGCGGCGGCGGCAGCGACGAGGCCAGGGAGCGGCAGTCGCTCGCGATGGAGGCGTCTGAGGAGGCGTCCGAGGAGTTCGCCAAGGAGCCGCTGAACCCGTCCCCGGCGTGATTCAGCGGCGCCGCGAACTTCGCTGCCGCTGTTTGCTGTTGTTGGGCAAGGTGCTCGTCGTGGGTGCCGGGAGATGCAGCTGTCAGTTGGGATGCTCGGCTACAGCCAGGGCTTGATTTGTATCCGAATATTTTGCGTGTTGCTGGAAGAATGATTGGGGTAGGTGTCGCGTGACGAGTAACCGTGGCAACGGTGAGGGTGTATTGGATGCGGTGTGCAGAATGCGGAAATATTTTTGTGGACATGGCTGATATTAAGCCCTGGCCAGAGGCATTTAACGTTTGGACCTCCTCCCATCCTATGAATTGTCACATAGGACCGCAATAACATTAAAGATTCACGCTGGGAATGTAGCGGTCTGCAGTGGCTGTGGTAGCCACGTGAGCCAATTAGATACAAGATATGAGGAGGTGTCCTGGAAACACTGGATAACCTACGCAAGGTGATTCTCCAGTGAGCAGTGTGTGGTTCACGGTAGGTCGATTCAGTGGAAGGAACAAGCCAATGATTAAGTTCATGGTTCGGCCATCTCCGGAGAGATGATACAATACAAATTGTAAAATCGGATATTACATTTTTGACTTAAAACTTTCGTGAGTGCAGGAATTCATATTCTATGGTTATTTCGGTAAAGTCACGTAGATAGAAAAATTAATAACAATAAAATAATAAAAATGAAACCTAAGTGAAATAAAAATAATAATTAATCACGACGTTTCGATCGCAACACAAGCATTTTTTTTTCTCCTGATGGCGATTGCTTGAGTTGTAATCGAAACGTCGTGATATTTGTATACATTTTTATTCACTTTATTTGTATTGTTATTATTTTTTCTATGATACGTGACTTTACCGAAAGAACCATAGAATATCGGATATTCAGTTGTTTCAATTAAGCCAGGATGGGTTATTTTAAACACATCTATGTGTTACGTGTGGGTCGTCAGGTGTTTCCAGGATAGTCCTCGATGACTCATGTAAAATAATCAGATTTCTCAAGCACGCCTCAATGCGCGCGTCGTGAGTGTAAAGATTACATGAAATGAATGATGGCAAAATAACGTCTCCTTTCCCATATGCGTCTCTCTACATACAAAAATGAAAATTTATCAAAAAAGCGATACTTCCCTCCGGAAGTGCATCGTATCAGCAGCATTGGTTTGATACCAGCAAAGTCTGGACCAGTTTTGACAATCAGTGTATCATTAGCAGAAGTCAGGCTTGCTTAAACAAATGTTGGTCAACTAGCTTAAATTTATAGACAAGGCCCCTTATTGCGAGAAATGGGTCCTAGTTTGATGCAAAACTCACATATGAAATACATAACACAAAATAATATTTAAGAGTCGTTGTCAAAGGATATTTTGCAACAAAGTAAAAAAAAACCTATCCCACATTCCCACTGGGGTGTTCGTGTGAGTGTCTATCTTATAGCCAACAGACATTTATCGGCACGGATTTTAAGTTGCTGCCACAGTTGGCAGAGCCGTGAAAAGTCAGATGTGTCCGCTCTATTTACTCTTTGGCTTCAAGAAAATAATAATTTCCGTGCAACATATTGAATCTTTAAAAACAAAAATAAGACGCGACTTTGATTTAATGAATGTTCCCCTTGTCGTTGTGAGTGTGTTATTCAGCTTTGGGCTGCAAGTGTTAAATTCGACCTTTTATTTCAATCGGTTAGTCTAATATTCCTTTAGTTGTTATTGTATTAATAAGTGTTGCTAAGCAAATACAGCTTTAACAGTCTTTACGCCAAAATACACGTGTTTTTTGTTTTTATGTGCAAAGTGATCTATTATATTTGTAAATCAAGGGACTTAAACTATTGTATTTATATCATGAAAGGTTATGTTTGCCGAAAACGTGTTTGAATGGTCCAATCTTTACATTTTACAATACAGTATTAATATTGCAATATTATTGGATTAGAGTAACGTTATTGCTTCAAGGTTATGAGTTGTATTATATATATACCGTCGTGCCTGGATTATAAGATGCACATGTTTCCACTGGTTCCGTGTGAAGGAAAAGTCAAGGGTGCATCTTACAATACGGCAGCCGTGCAGTGTTTGCATGTGAGAGATCAGAATTGTTTTACTTTTCGTGTTCAGTCTGTTCTCCTAGCCCACACCTCTGATTCAGCACGAAAGGAGTTCAGGCACAAGTTTGAAGTGCGTCTTACTTCCCAGAGCATCTTACAATCCCCAGAATGTGGTAAGAGTGCAAGGAGTTCACTTTCAATAGCAGTAACTGAAAAGTTTTTTTCCTGTAAATACACTCATACATTTAATTATAATTGTTTAAAATATCATTTTTTTTACCACTTGCAAGAAATCCATTATCATCAAAGTTAACGTCATTAAGTGATCATCGTTTATGGCAAGTCGAGGACCACATCGCAAAAAATTACATGAGCATTTCAAGAACGGTACAAGGGCTTTTAGGCTCTTAACATTATCAAGAATGGTTACGACAAATTGATATCGTTTATCCAAGGTAATTGTCCAGAATAGCATGTTTTATATTGACCTTTTTTTCGAAAGCTCACGTACAATATCTTTAAAATCCAATAATTAATTTCTCACTCGATAACTTCTGCAACGCTGTGAGAGTGACTTGGAGTAGGGAGTATTAGCGTAAGGCACTACCACTTCAGTGCAATGTATGTCTATCCATCCTTTTCGATTTAAAGCTTTCGTGACTGCAGGGATTCATCTTCTTGGTTCTTTCGGTAAAGTCACGTAGAAGGGAAATAATAAAATAATAAAAATAAAACATAATAAAATAATTCTCACGACGTTTCGCATTCCACATGTAGTGACTAAACCCATATCTGCGTTTCCCATAAATATGCTAAATTCCTCTTGATATGCAAATCCCTTTGTCAAGGCGCTCTTCCCCCTCCAACCCAACCCAGCTTAAATATACGCTGCCAAGCCTGGTGGTGTTCATTCAGATGCTGTCTTTCCGACAGACCTGTTCTTCACCTGAGGACGGCTGCTTGCGTTGTGGCCGAAACGTCGTGAGAATTATTTTATTATGTTTTATTTTTATTATTTTATTATGTCTCTTCTACGTTACTTTACCGAAAGAACCAAGAAGATCTATCCATCCTGTTTCATTATACCGTGTATTCCTATAATCCTTCAAACGCTGTATACACACACACACCTTTTCGCACACCACTGCAGACAGACCACTGCAATATCACGAAGACAATAAAGTGAGATGGATGTGGCGTGCCAAAATAAAATCCCCGAACAGCGTTCCAGACTTCTGGGTGATGTTAACCGCTGGCTGTATCTCCGGAGCACATGCAAAGCAGACGGCACCATGTTTTGATTAGTTGTTTGGATCTTACCGTGACATCCCTGATCTTAGATTGTAATAAGCATTTCCATCGCTGGGTCTTTTTTTTATCTCAACATGAACTTTTAAATAATCAAATGATAAATAACCTTGATCATCATCGTTATCATCAGCCATGGGCAAGTGCACTGCTGGATTAAGGTTTCTGCAAGCCAACAATGCGATAATCCACCGAGGACCTGCACACCAGCTGATTGCATCGCTCCATCTCCTCCACAGACGTACTCTACGGCCCACTCCATTCCTCGGCGGCCAACCCCGTTTCACAATTATTTTCCCGTCAGCCATCATCCTTTCTAGCCATCACGTGTCCTGCCCATGGCCAGCTCACTTGCATTAACAGTTCGCATTGTGTATTTTACCCTTGCGCGCGTTAACTGTTCCATTTTTCGTCCGTCTCGGAGTATTTTAAAGCGCCACGCTTCTTTGCACAGTCTCCATTTTTGTGTTCCATTATTTTTGCTAATGACAATATCTGTGAACCGTACATTGCAGTGGGTAGAATGCACCGATTTAAAATGTCCTTATTGATGCTCGTTCACGATGAAGTTATGCTTTTCGTAGACGCCTCTATTTGCTCTCATCTGCAACGTTTATTTCAGAGAGAAAAAACTAAACATTCTTAACAGGAAATCAAAAGTACATCGGAGCATTGTGACATGTTTATCTACAGACCTTTGTCGATCCACTGCTGGATGAGGGCCTCTGCACACGTGCAAGTCACGTGGGTTATCTGACCATACGATGGTCAGCCCGGGTTGGTGAAGGTGGAGAGCATTGGCATGGAAGCATTGGTGTACAGTGCAATAAATTATAATTTACCTACACGGCGCTCTGGCAACCTGCTTTTGGCGAGGTGTTTTTCCCACCCAAGCATTAATCCAGGCTCAACACTTGAGTCTGGATAGTGCCAAGACGTGGCCAGGCCAGGCGTATCCCTGGTGCTTTGGTCATCGTCAGCATTTCCAAAGCAGTCATGCAGTTTACGTAAAATCTTTGCACTGCGGTTCATTTGCTTTGTGAGCTGTATGTATATATATATGTATAACAATTTGACATCGGCCATTCAAATATAGGAGCACATATTAATGGGGGGGGGGGAGTACGTGACACAGTGGTTGACGTACTGTGCTGCTATGAACCCCATATCTGAGTTCAGCTCCTGGCTACAGCTGACATCAGTGGCGCGTGATATCCGAATGAGTATCCGGCACCTCCATCCACCAGCCTGCACTGGCCATGCCCCCGTGAAGTATAGCTGGCGTGTCGTGGAGAGGCCTTCATCCGACACTGGATTGGTAAGGGGCTGGAAATTACTATTATAACATGAACCAGCTAAGTGGTCCATTGTGTGTATGTTGAGCTTCTTTTGCGCAGGACGTAGCCATCCGTGCTAATCGGCAGAGGGAAGAGGCTCACAATTGGAGGGTTACGAGTTCAAATCCTGGGTGGAGGGTTGACCCAGCACATCTCCCTGGGGTCAAATAAACTTATCACTGCTTCGTGGGGAAGTGAACAATGGTTTCTAATAGGAAATTCCACCACTGGCTCAGCACCGCGTCAATGCTCATTTGAGCAAGGAAATCACTTTGACTGTTGTTTGAGCTCCGTTGCTGGTGTTGTCCATGATTGAACTATGTAAATTATGATTACATTTCTGTTGAATACCAATATTGTTTTTTTGTTAGGTTTATTAGAAAGTATTGTGCACTTCCATTAAACTACATTAAACATCAAAATACAATTCACGTGTTTTTGTATTGCATTAGCCAATCTCTGTCCCACAACTTCCTCTCAATCTTGACCAATTATCCCTCGACATTTTCCACCGAAAATTGCCATTCACAATCAAGACATTTATTTTCACGCATGAAAAAATTACAATAGGTTTACATATTCTGGTAATAAAACATGAGTTGTGAAAAGAAGTTCAAACACCAAATAGAACGGAATAAAGTTCGCATTAACCACACTTACTTGCGTTGAATATGCAAACCAACATGCTCTGATAATGTAATATATGGCATTGAATTTGAAACTGATTGCCCTACACCAGAGACAGTCTTTTTTAGCGCCTAGTCACGTATTTGTTTGCATGTTCAGCACAAGTACGTGTGGGTAATGCGAACTTGATCTCTTGCAAAATGTTTCTATTTGCTGTTTGAACACCGTAACACCTGTTTTATTTCCAGAAAGGGTAAAATTTGTTGTTATTTTTTCATACTTTGATACTGACAAAAAAGGATCCCATTTTATTTTCACGCAAATTAGACGCACACGAGAGGGAATCTCTGAAGACAGAAGTAAAGAATACTACAGAATGCCTGACGTTCAGCAAACAAGCAACTGACTTTATTTGCATGTTTGTAAAAAAAATCTTACATTCACGTGTACATTTTTGTTTTTCATGAAACCGCCAAAGAAAATTATTCGGCGAAAAATTGAGAACTGGGAAAAGGCAATTTCGGTATTCAACGTTTGGCAACGCAACACATTTCCATGGTTATGTAAAGAGTGTTAAATTATCCACGTTTCAAGGAACTTGCAGAACAGCTTGGCGCGTTTAATAGGCCAAGCGTCTCAG
This sequence comes from Lampetra fluviatilis, assembly GCF_964198595.1. Lineage (NCBI taxonomy): Eukaryota > Metazoa > Chordata > Hyperoartia > Petromyzontiformes > Petromyzontidae > Lampetra > Lampetra fluviatilis. Next base: position 287,135 of record NC_136314.1, read on the forward strand.
CAAAAAGGAAGGCATAGGTGAGACTCCAGACACGTGGTGTGGCCGTATTTGTTGTTATCACAGCTGCTGAACACAAACCTGAAGGCCCAAAGAGACCAAACGGTCAGCAACAAACGGCACCACGAGTGGAGTGAGTTAGAAAATTCCCTCCTCCAACCTCTATCCACCCAGCAGCATCAGAATCATAAAACACGATAGGACTGCAACGTATAGGGAAGCTAAACAAATCACTGAATATATATACACATACTCTTCGGTTCTTTCGGTAAAGTCACGTAGGTAGAAAAAATAATAGATCACGACGTTTCGATCGTAACGCAAGCAATCGTCATCACGAAACGTCGTGATCTTTTATTTTTTCTACCTACGTGACTTTACCGAAAGAACCAAAGAGTATGGACCCTTGCAGTCACGAAAACTTCAAATGTAGAAAAAATAGAATATTTGTCTGCTATAAATGTCCACGTGACGAGCCACTTCGTTGAGCTATCGTTTGTGGTCACAAAAAGTCGCTGCAATCTCTGTGGGCTTTACCTGACTAAATAAAAAAAAACATTTTTTGAAATAATTTTAGTGATTTGTTTATCTTTCTTATTCTTTGCACTCCCGTCATGTTTTTTGTTGTATTGTTTGTTGCTGTAACTCTCTGACCCGTCCCTACTGTGGACGTCTGTGAAAAATGACATTTTCTAGCTCATCGTATTCCTTCTGCAGTATAAATATTTTGATTGTGGCGAGGGGCAGGGGAAGGGTGAGAATTCCATCAACCTCCGCGTTTGCCCACCCACCCCGCCCCTCCTCAAAGTCACTTTTCATCGTCGCCGGGACAGAATCCCGGAACCGCCGAGCTAAACAGCAGCCCAGCGAATCACGGGAGAAGGTCCCGGCTAGCGATGGGGCAATGCCAAATGCGAGCCCGCCAGCGACTGCACCTGTTGCGAGCCCAGGTGGCTGTGAACAGCACTCTGCCCGTATATTCAAACACCGCAATGTAGATTTAAGAGAGCAAAACATTTGCAATAACACCCTCGTCAGCAAAAAAAAACTCTGCCGTAGAAGGAATAAACATGCAGTGACGTTTCGGGCCATGAACCTTCAAAATAACACCTCCGACGCAGTATCAGAAACACAAATGGCTGAGCGTCGATAAGGGTGACGAAGCGAATCGTACCAAGAGGTCTATTGCACTCAGCAGACGTTTCCGCAGCTCATTGTAGAAACAAAGGCGAAGAAACGAGCGCAGAGTTGCGTACCGACACCCCTGAGCTCGCACGCGCAAAGCACGTGGCCATGCGTGCACGCACGAGACCAAGATCATCCTCCCGTATACGGAATTAACCTCCCGTAGGGGCAAGGGCTGTTAACGAGCAGCGCCTATGATGGCCGGCACGGCACACGAGGGGGTGGGTGGCCAGCACCACGCCCGGCCGCTTTTGTCTCCCGAGCGGCGATTTTTTTTTTACACCGCACCGGGTATTGATTTGAGGCTGAGTCGACCTAGGAGAGGCCGAGGACCGGTTCAGATAAGCGTCACCGGCGTTTGTTACGTGAGCAGGAATCGAACTCGGGTCACCGAATTCGTAAACACGGCGGCGCGTTAAATCGCTCCACCGTCACTCCGCACGGACCCACACACACGCGCACACACACGCACCTACACACGCACAGGCACACACACGCACCCACACACACGCACCCACACACACGCACACACAGGCACACACACGCACCCACACACGCGCGCACACACAGGCACACACACGCACCCACAAACACGCACCGACACACACGCGCACACACGCACCCACACACACGCACCCACACACACGCACACACACGCACCCACACACACGCGCGCTCTGGCTCGCTCAACTTAAAAAACGAGCGCAGAACGCATCACCTCTCATTGCTCCCTTCACAAGGAGAGAGCGACACACACACAGCAGACAGACAGAGAGCGACACACACACAGCAGACAAAGAGAGTGAGACACACACATAGAGCAGGCAGAGAGAGACACACACAGAGCAGACAGAGAGAGAGTGAGACACACACAGCAGAGAGAGTGAGACACACACACAGCAGACAGGCAGAGTGAGACACACACAGCAGACAAAGAGAGTGAGACACACACATAGAGCAGGCAGAGAGAGACACACACAGAGCAGACAGAGAGAGAGAGAGTGAGACACACACAGCAGAGAGAGTGAGACACACACACAGCAGACAGGCAGAGTGAGACACACACAGCAGACAAAGAGAGTGAGACACACACATAGAGCAGGCAGAGAGAGACACACACAGAGCAGACAGAGAGAGAGAGAGTGAGACACACACAGCAGAGAGAGTGAGACACACACACAGCAGACAGACAGAGTGAGACACACACACAGAGCAGACAGAGAGAGAGAGCGACACACACAGAGCAGACAGACAGAGCGAGACACACACACACACAGAGCAGTCAAACAAACAGAGAGAGTGAGACACACACACACAGAGCAGACAGACAGAGAGAGACACACACACAGTGCAGCCAGACAGAGAGAGACACACACACAGAGCAGACAGAGAGAGAGAGCGACACACACAGAGCAGACAGACAGAGCGAGACACACACACAGAGCAGTCAGACAGACAGAGAGAGACACACACAGAGCAGCCAGACAGACAGAGAGATATCGAGACACACACATAGACTAGACAGAGAGAGAGCGACACACACAGAGCAGACAGACAGAGCGAGACACACACACAGAGCAGTCAGACAGACAGAGAGAGACACACACAGAGCAGCCAGACAGAGTGATATCGAGACACACACACACAGAGCAGAGAGAGAGAGCGACACACACAGAGCAGACAGACAGAGCGAGACACACACACAGAGCAGTCAGATAGACAGAGAGAGACACACACAGAGCAGCCAGACAGACAGAGAGATATCGAGACACACACACACAGAGTAGACAGAGAGAGAGCGACACACACAGAGCAGACAGACAGAGCGAGACACACACACAGAGCAGTCAGACAGACAGAGAGAGACACACACAGAGCAGCCAGACAGACAGAGAGATATCGAGACACACACACACAGAGAGCAGAGAGAGAGAGCGACACACACAGAGCAGACAGACAGAGCGAGACACACACACAGAGCAGTCAGACAGACAGAGAGAGACACACACAGAGCAGCCAGACAGACAGAGAGATATCGAGACACACACACACACAGAGCAGAGAGAGAGAGAGAGAGCGACACACACAGAGCAGACAGACAGAGCGAGACACACACACAGAGCAGTCAGACAGACAGAGAGAGACACACACAGAGCAGCCAGACAGACAGAGAGATATCGAGACACACACACAGAGCAGCGCCGGCGATGTCCACACCGCCGTTAAACGTCTCGGACGAGGAGCGACTCGCCGCCAATGGAAGCGGCCCCGTGACTCCGATCGGCCACGACGCTCCGCACGGGGTCAACTTCATCGCGCTCTCAGTCCTCATGGGCATCACGTCGGCTCTGTCCATCGCTCTCAACGGGCTGGTCGTCGTCGTCACCCTGCGCTCCAGGCTCCTGCGGCGGCCGCTCAACTACGCGCTGGTGAACTTGGCGTGCGCCGACCTGGGAATCTCGCTCAGCGGCGGTGTCATCACGACAGCGAGCAACGCCCGGGGAAGATTTGACCTGGGGACAGCGGCGTGCGTCGCCGATGGCTTTCTGGTGGCGGTGTTCGGTGAGGATTTGTTTGTTGTTGACAATAATGATTGAAACTCTCTGGTTCTTTCGGTAAAGTCACGTAGGTAGAGAAAATAATATGAAAGAACACGACGTTTCGATCGCAACACAAGCGTGCGTCATCAGGTGAGAAAGAATAATGATTGACATTACGCAGTGTGCACAGCCTATAGGACCACAATGCAGACACCCGTGCAGGCTTTTCCGACCGCGCCTTCCAAAAGCGTGCACAACTCTAACGCCGAGAAGGGGTTTGTAGAGTTTCTCTCCCCGTGGTCGCGTGGTTTTTTTTCACTCCGGGTCCTCTGGTTTCCCCCCCTCCCTCCACTATTCAGAGTCATGCGTTTAGATTCTTTATATATTTATTTTTGTCTGCTATAAATGTCCACGTGATAAGCCACTTCGTCGAGCGATAATTTGTGGCCAAAGAACAAAAAAACAAACAACATCTTATATCTCGACTCTTTGGTTCTTTCAATAAAGTAACGTATAGTATAAGCGGACGCTTGTGTTGCGCCCGAAACGTCGTGATTTATTTTATCTTATACCCACGTGACTTTACCGAAATAACCAAAGAGTATGGATTCCTGCAGTCACGGAAGCTTCAAAATCAAGCTGATATCTCAGTGGGTTTTACCTGCCAAAATAAAGGCACGCTGTGCTCCAGGCTGCCGTGGCAGCCGCTCAACTGCGCTGCGCTGATGAACTTTCGGTGCGCCATCCTGGGCATCTCGCTCAGCGGCGGTGTCGTCACGACCGCGAAACAACGCGAGGGGAAGATTTGACCCGGGGCCAGCGGCGTGCATCGCCGATGGCTTTCTTTCTGGTGGCGGAGTTCGGTGTTTGTTGTTGTTTACGTTGTTGACAATGATAATAATGTACGTTTATTTGGAAGGCGCCTTCCATTAATGTCTCAAGGCGCCTTGTAAGGTTAAGGTAAGGCAAAGAGAGAAAGAGAGCTTACATAGAATAAGGGGCATTAAAACGATACTGTATATATTTTTAGACGCGACTTAAAAGTATCCACATTTTCGGTTAAACGAATTTCCAACGTCATTTGTTTCCCTTTCATATACTTTGCAATCGTATCGTGTTTTTGCATTGTGTCGATGTCATTTTCTGACCTCACGTCCCAACTGGACGTGTGTGAAAAAGAGCTTTATAGCTCATCGGATTCCTCCAGTACAAATAAATATTCTGATTCTCATCATCAGCGACGTAATCATAAACTATCATAATTATCTTCCATCATTAGCAGTATCAAGGCTGATCAGTGAGAGATAGTGATGAAGGGATGCTACGGGGGTGGAGAGGCAAGGCCGTGTTCCATCACGACTCACCACTGGTACGAGCCACGGCTACGCACCACACTCTGGTCAACTGATTTAGAGCGCAGTGCGCTAACCACTGCACCACCGCTCCCCCGACACATCCAATACCAACTAGTGACCGACTGATATACATTTCAATTACGTTCTATAACGCACCGACGTCTGAAAGTTTGCACAAATATATAATTGTCAAACCTTTTTGCTTGTACTGTACATAGCAAGATCCAAAGTCATTACCTTGTCGAATTTGGACCCCCACAATATGAATCTCACTCTTTGTGCAGGGTCATCCTAAAGTTTAAGAAGTTTTGTGATAAAATGTATAATGATAATAGGGTTTTCTCCTTTTTATTATGGCAACAAAACAGGTGTTAAGATGTTAAAACACCAAACTGAAACCTTTCACAAGGAATCATGTCTGCATTAACCACAATGCTTGTGATCAGAATGCAAACCAAAAACATCCTCTGATAATATATGCATTGTCCTTGAAACTGATTGGTCCACACCAAAGACAGCTTTATTTTTGAGCAGGTACCACCACAGTCAGCATGTACTGCTGTAGTGATAGCAGGGACCACCACAGTCAGCGTGCACTGCTGTAGTGATAGCAGGTACCGCCACAGTCAGTGTGCACTGCTGTAGTGATAGCAGGTACCGCCACAGTCAGTGTGTACTGCTGTAGTGATAGCAGGTACCGCCACAGTCAGTGTGCACTGCTGTAGTGATAGCAGGGACCACCACAGTCAGCATGTACTGCTGTAGTGATAGCAGGTACCACCACAGTCAGTGTGTACTGCTGTAGTGATAGCAGGTACCGCCACAGTCAGTGTGTACTGCTGTAGTGATAGCAGGTACCGCCACAGTCAGTGTGCACTGCTGTAGTGATAGCAGGTACCACCACAGTCAGCATGTACTGCTGTAGTGATAGCAGGGACCACCACAGTCAGCGTGCACTGCTGTAGTGATAGCAGGTACCGCCACAGTCAGTGTGCACTGCTGTAGTGATAGCAGGTACCGCCACAGTCAGTGTGTACTGCTGTAGTGATAGCAGGTACCGCCACAGTCAGTGTGCACTGCTGTAGTGATAGCAGGTACCACCACAGTCAGTGTGTACTGCTGTAGTGATAGCAGGTACCACCACAGTCAGTGTGTACTGCTGTAGTGATAGCAGGTACCGCCACAGTCAGTGTGCACTGCTGTAGTGATAGCAGGTACCACCACAGTCAGCGTGCACTGCTGTAGTGATAGCAGGTACCACCACAGTCAGCGTGCACTGCTGTAGTGATAGCAGGTACCACCACAGTCAGCGTGCACTGCTGTAGTGATAGCAGGTACCACCACAGTCAGCGTGCACTGCTGTAGTGATAGCAGGTACCACCACAGTCAGTATGCACTGCTGTGGTGATAGTAGATACTGCTATCGAGTTGGCAGATGCTACTATATAGTAAATAGATATTACTATAGAGTCAGTAGATACTACTATAGAGTCAGGAGATACTACTATAGAGTAGGTAGATACTACTGTAGGGTCAGTAGCTACTACTGGGCTCAGTAGATACAACTACAGAGTCAGTAGATACTACTATAGAGTTAGTAGTTACTACTATAGAGTAAATAGATACTACTATAGAGTCAGTAGTTACTACTATGGAGTAAATGCATACATATAAGAGTATACATATAAGAGTATATATAAGAGTGCATACAAGAGAACATACCAACAATGGATTGTTCTTCTCTTCGTAGCCGTAAAGGCAGCACTATAATTCTCACGGTTGGCTACATACGATGGGAAAGCAGTTCAACATACACACACACACAATACATGCATAGTTTGATTGTAGTGGTCACCCATCCAAGGATTGCCCAAGCTCAAATTTGCTTCGCTATCCGAGATTCGTGATGACATTTTTCACGTTCTGAGTTATTTAGTTCAAGCGTGTGCACATACGTGGGATTTTGTATGCTTTGGCACTCGCTGTCAGAATCAGGATCTTAATTTAGACCGGAGGAGGAATCCGATAAGCTTCAAAGCTCTTTTTGTCGCAGATGTCCAGTAGGGGTTGGTCAAATTAGAAAACAAACACACAGAATATAAAAACCTATAAGAGTGCAAAGTACAGGCAAGATAAACAAGTCACGAAAAAGACAAATAGAATTGAAGTATGTCCAGTCAGCACGAATTGCAAACGTTTCTAAATTCTGCCCATTTTTAAAATAATAAAATGGAGGAAGTTTGGGCAAGGCAGCTAAACAATAACAACAGTCCCAGAACACAGCGCAATTAAAATAGCACTACCGATACACGCGTAAGGATCAAAGTTACAAATCACATTGGCAAATGTGTCTCTATCCAGCACTAATCCTCTGCTTCAGGATACTTTTTACCAGGGGCGGTTTCTTCATTAGGGCGATTGGGCGACGCACCACCAATGTCATTCAACCACAGAGTCACGCTAGCCGTCACTGTGCCTCTGGATATAGTCCAATCAGCGTCATGCTACGTTCTGTGGAGTACCGCCTCTTTTTGGGCGATTTCCCTCCAGCTGAGAATCGCCCCGAGTGTTCCCATAGACTTACATTCAAAGATGGTTTTTTTCGAACGGGGGCGCTGCAATGCATTCTCTATGGCTTCCGGGAGGGCTCCCCCTAACGTGCTTACGTCATCATACGTGCTTACGTCATCATACGTAAGCACGTTTCATCCAACAATATAATTTGTCGCCACCTAGTGGAATCTTTAATAAAAGAAACTTGAGTGGTTTGTTTTAATAGTGAGTATATAAATAAACAAGATGTATTGTAAGAGTCACTTTATTTTTCATTAATATTAAAGAAGTGAAGTTGCCTTTACATGCTTAAGCTGTTAATTTATCCATTGCATGGGTGGACCTTATCCTTATCAATCATCCAGACATTTGCCCCCCCTGAGAGATTTTGCAGGAGCCGCCACTGCTTTTTACTGGTAGGAACCCACTGGTTCCACCAGCCCACAGGAGATGATTGTGTCCGTCCGTCGTGCAGGGAGGGGCTGGGTGGGGAGGGAGGGGCTGGGTGGGGTGGGTAGGGTGGGGAGGGAGGGGCTGGGTGAGGAGGGTGGGGCTGGGTGGGGGGTGGGAGGGGTGGGGCTGTGTGGGGAGGGGCTGGTCACCCCGTGGTGCCTTTATAAAACTTAACGTTTCACCTACTCACGCCGGCTTGTGCCCGCCCTCACAGTCGGGCATATTTGCGGAATACACCACGCCGCCGTAGACCCTGGCCATTGACCGAGCAACCCGACGTTCCTACCAGCTCCCTCTGCAGGAATGTGTTAACGGACTGTTGCTTCAGCAAACAGGTTTGGTTTAGTAAATCGGATGCTGATCCCTAGCTAGGACTGCAGATGCATGCATCAAATTGTGAGCTTGCGTGAATCACAATACGTATCGTGTGGATATCGAGCTCCTGTCATGCGAGCAAATCAATCTTGAAAGGATTTCAAATAATTCATCGTGGAGTATGTTTAAAAAATTAATGTGGCTTTACTGTCAAGAATATCACATGTTCGGGCATTAGCCCATACCGAATTCCTCATGGCTACGGGATAACAGAGCACCAAGGCCTTCACAAGTGGGTTTGTCTTGTTGTTATTTAACAAAAAGGGGTCACTCACAGGGTGAAATACTTATTTCGTCTCCAGAATAATCCCCAGCACCGACTCGTACATCAGCAGTTGAACACTGTGTCCCTGTCTCAGACACTGAGACGGACAATTGATGATTGTAAATTACAGGGGCAGGGTGCAAAGCAATCATTTTCAGTGATTTGTTTCTACGCAGCTTCAGTTGATTTATATTTGTCTGTCGCCTGATGAAGCTAGTTCTAAATACTGGCGAAACGTCGTAATCAGGTTGTAAATATTGTGGATGTGCTCTCCAACACACCAGTATGCTGTACTAGTAATGAATTGGCATGTTCTGTTTACATGACTAACCTTACTAATTGACTGTGTCGGGTGGTGTCGCGTTTAACGACACATTTATTTATTTACACTATCTAACCCAAAAAAACTCTATTATGGTTGATATTGGTCGCGAAAGCCTCCGTGTTAAACTGATTTATATTTTCGTGTCTTTAGTTTGTTGTCCTTCCCCCGCACCTCCGATTAGCACGGTTGGCTACGTACGGTGCGAAAGAAGTTCAACATACACATACATTACGTATAAAGGCACATCCCTGCAATTACAGTACTTGCTCATACCGCTGAATTATTTCTTCTACTTGTGAATGAAAATTACAGCCTATGATTGGCACTTGAGAATTGTGGAGTGAGGGAATTGCGTATGGGATGATCGCATTAAATGATATGTGTGGATTGGTGCGGAGAAATTCACTTTGGCCAGTTACGCAACGTGGTTGGTGATGGTGCAGCCCTGTCATGTATTTGCTCACGTGACTGCTAGCGGAAGGGCCTTAAGTACAAAGAGTTAGAGAGTGCCTCTCTTGACATTGCTTTGCCCTTGCACGCTGCTGGCGAGACGTCTTGAAAGAGGTGGGAGAACCCAAACTTGGCTCCACCACAGGAGCCACACTCGACTCGTTGGTGTTCAACTGAACCCTGCGACGCGGTGCATCACGGAACCCTCAAGTCGGGCCCTGCACCCTGGCTGCCCCGTGCTGTCACAAATCTCTCTCCCACCCATCTGCGAATCGCATTCCCATTCATCAGGACTTCAATAACTTCCCTCCTTATCGCTTGAAGTCACGCTGCAAGCCCTTTCGGACCAATCCGCTTAACCTCCATCGATGTGAATTCATCCCCGATGAAGCTTGGAGGGCTGAACGTAGTTCAAAGCAACTCACAAATATAAAAGAACCAACAAGGAAGATCACTGACTTTGATCTTCCACGAAGCTCATGATCCAACCTAAACCGCATCCGCACAAACCATGGCAGTTGCGGATACCTGATGATGCACAAATGGAAGCTGAAAACAATACTCCGGTATGCGACTGTGGTCACCCAGAACAGACCTCACAAGGAATAAAGACGCAACGCCCGATCCACAAACACGAAGGAGACACCAAAGCGACGACGGTACACTCCGCTGCTCCTGACACCCATATCTGGACTTGGCCACCTGAACGTGGAATTGTAGTCGTTGTTCATTGCTCTGCATCTACATCAGCAGCCAATCTGAAAGACTCCACCACACCAGAGGTCGAGGGGGTGGGAGGGGGGGTTAAGGATCTTGCATCATTGTTTCAACTACTACGCCGGGAGCCCGAATCAAGTTGGCGACCTCTGGATTACAATTCCAGTATACAGACAATGACTCCATGTCACAGCATCCGTTCGAAATACAAATGAACGGAAAACGCAATCTTAAGGTGTTTGGTGCCACTTGTCGCTGGCACTTTTAAAATCGACCGCGCCTGTCTTGCCACCTCAAGCCTCCTCCAATGCAGACGACGAATATAATTCACCGAATGGGGAGCCGCTGTTGTCAGTGACAATGAGTGCAGCGGTGCACACTTGCGATCCGGCACCACGGAGGCGAGGGGGTGGTGGGTCGTGTAGACGTGTGAAGAACTCCAAACCCTGCTGGGCTACGAGGTGGCGAGAGACAGGCAGTACAGCAAGTGGGTCATTCACTCACTTGTGAAATCCTCTTCCTTTCACCTGCTTCTCCAGGATGCGTCTTATAAATGCAAATGATTATTGTTATCACTCTGATTTCCCCCTACGCACTATAGACACTGGCCAAACATCCTAATGCTTGCACCAAGGTGGCGAGATGTTAACTCCCTCGCCTGGTATGCAGGAGGTCGTGGGTTCGATCCTGATCCTGACTCCTGCTGTATATTTGGAGTTTGCATGTTGTCCCCGTGATCTGCGGGTCCTCCCGTTTTCCCCTCCACATTTAGAAACATGTGTTTAGAGTATTTGGCTGCTATAAATATCCATGTGATGGAAAGCTACTTGGTTGAGTTATCATTTGTGGTCAGGTCGCGTCTGAAACAGTTATACAGTGGGCCTTGCCGAGTAAAATAAAAAATTGTTTCGTTTATAAAAATAGCCTTGAGACTCAGTGAGCCTTTTCTGGATAATTACTCGAATATTAAAAATAAAAAGGTGGCAGAAGAGCACAATAACAAATGAATTACTTTAAACGCTGTGTGTGTGTATGCCTGCAATTAGACAATTATATTGAACACATTTCGACGTGACTTTACCGAAAGACCCCAAAGAGTAACATAATTGTTCGTTGAAATTGTACTTTATAGGCACAAACAACCTCGTTTCAACGCAATGACCCCCCTCCCCCACGCCTCTGTCCACACAGCAGTAGAAATGGTCACATCCCAGATAATAAATTGGCAGGTTAAGTGTTTTTTTGTTAAATACTTTAAAACAACACGTAGGATTTGCTGTAGAATTACAAAATACCTGACCGTTTTTTTCCCTTTTATACCAAGCCAAAAATTATTGCACAGGAGTGCCAGTGATTTCGCTTAATAAGGCAAAAATATTTGTACGACTCCTTTCAAACATCCTTTTTGCGAATCGCACAGAATATGTCACCAATACAACACAGTCGCTCAGCAGGCCGTCTGCGGTGGGTTACAGTGTGGGTGTCCCCAACTCTTCAAAGTCGTCTGGCCAGCGTGGAAGTGTAGGCCGACAATGCCCTCTAGAGCAGGGGTCCCCAGCCCCCGGGCCACGGACCGGTAGCGGTCCGTGGCCTGTTAGGAACCGGGCCGCACAGCAGCAGCAGGTGAGAGCGGTGAGTCCGCGCGTGGAACCCGCCCCCATTGTTTTATTATTGACCACTTCCGTCCGCGCATCTTTCCCGCATTGCGCACTCGTCTCAGTCACACAGTGTTGGTAAGCCCACCAGCTAACCCTAGCCGCCACAAGGAGTAAAAAAACAAACGTCGCTGGAGAGCTTCTTTGAAAAGGGGGAACGACCCAATGATGACCCCCCCCCCCCCCCGGGTCCGTGAAAAAATGTCTTCCACGAGACCGGTCCCTGGTGTCAATAAGGTTGTGGACCGCTGCTCTAGACGATGGAAGCTTCTCGAGAGTTCCCTCTCGCGATGGGCCCTTCTGCCAGCAGTGGCGTGAGCGAGACAGTGCGGCTCTGTGCCTTTACCTTTCATGGGCCACAATCGTGGTACGGAATTAATTGTGGGGAAAAGCAGCGAAGATCTGCGAGCATTTAAGTGGACCGCAAGTGATCAGATCACACAATGGACTGCAAGTTACACATTTCATGCCTGGATGATTGACTGTACAAATAAAATAAAAAATATTTTGAGCGCGATGCCAACGACTAGACCTTGATGCGAAATTAAACGGGGCATCTCTCTTCTGGGCGCACGCGCTGTCGTCACTGGATCACGAGCTCCACACACAGTAGGTCACTGATGCATCCCATGTGTGAAAGTTGCGAGAAATGTACAAACGAACACACTGTCGTTTTCGCAAATGCTGTACAATGAGAAAAGCGAGTCTGCTTTCAGGTCTCCAGCACAAAAGCCATTCCACGTGAAATATATTCAGTTTGTTCTTCTTTGTTTTGGGGGAAAAGGAATTTCCTGTCGAAATATTGAGGTGAAAAAGTCGAGTTTTTTTAAGCATACTTTTTGTGCTGAGCTCAAGTTATTTTGTATTTTGTGCGTGGCCATCTGTGTTGACCGTCATCAACATCAGCCGTGATCTATCCACTGCTAGATGAAGGACCCCCTCAACTTTATTTGCATCCATTGGGATGCTTGCATTGATGTAATCCATATCACTCCCGATCTCACCTCTCCATCTGCACGGTTGTGCATGCTCTATTTCGTGGGCTGCCATTCAATCATCAGTCTCGTCTATGGGTTATCGTCCCTTCTGGCCAAGTGCCATGACCACAGCGTGTATCCAAACAATCACGTCAGAAAACATACGGGTGCACAGATGCTAGCGCCAAGGCCGTAATCATAATATAAATTGGGGGGGACACATCCCCCCCCAAATATTCAAATATGTTCAAAATGTCCCCCCCCCCAATATATTGCTATAAAAATGTGAAAAAGTAATCATAATTGTTATGCTATGTAAATAAAAATAACAATTTGCTGAACCTTGGCCACAATATCTGGACTTGTCTTCATATAAATAAATGCATAGATTGCTGTTTATATGATTGTGGTTATGGTTGTACTTTATTAATCCCTAATCTCAAACATTACATGCAATGAAACAAGAAATGATTAAAAGTAAAAACAGAGGAATGTAATACAATACACTATTAGACATTATTGTAAAAAATAAATTAAAAGTCCATCCCATGTGTTAGTATTTTTTTTATATTTAATGCAGGAAATTCGTTTTCAAATTTAGATTTTTTTTTCTGGGTTGGGACCCCCAGACCCCCTGGAAGATTTGGTCTCCCCCCAATGTTGACCCCATGGCTACGGCCTTGGCTAGCGCACACACAATAAACTTTTACTACGAAATAATCTGTTTGCCATGTAACTATAATTTCTAAAAGTAAAATAACCAATATGCTAGATGATGTTCAGAAATTATGAACGCGTGGACAGGTTAAGCGAGCAGCAGAAACCCGCGGGACATGGAGAGGAGATTCGTTACCTTGAACCTGTCTACGGACAGAGCAATTAATCAATTATTTCAGGAGATACATTTATATTTAAAGTTATTAAAAATATATATGAAATGCAATAGACCACAAAGAGGTTTCAGAGCACTATGCAGTATAACAAAACTAGTTTTTAGAACAGTAAAAACCCAATTTCTCCATAATAAATTTAGATATCTTACGAACTAAGAAACTTTTTTAATTACTACTATAATGAGCCAAGAATTCTGTTCGTGTGTCATTAATATTCATGAGCCGGTGGAGATTTTTACACTCACGCAGAAGAAGGTCGAGTGGAATTTTTTTTCCCGCAAATTCGCTTGAAGTTTGACGTCTCGTTATTGAAAGTGAATCTAATAAATAATTCTACGCAGCTACAAAGTGGATTTGATGTCTTTATTAATTTCTTCAGCACTTGAGACAAAAGGAAAGTCTCATTTATGCTTATACATTATGGTAAAATAGACATTTCTCGGTGATTTTCCAGATATTGTATCGAATTCTAATTTATTTCAACCCCAGCGACCGAAAGCAGAAGAGAATAAAGTATCAGAGCAGGAAATTTGAACAAATTGAAGCTCAGTTATATGCAGCGCTACAGTGACATGAAGTGAGGCGTTTTATGACGTAGTTTCATGCCAGATTCACTGCCATTAATACAGTGCTGAAGTGAACTGCAGTGACGTGTTTGATGACATACTTTCGGGCAAGATTCACTGCCATTAAACTTACACAAGACACAATTATACTCTGGACAATTTTTTCGTAAATATTACAGCTTCCGTCCTAGGACTGGCAAACAATATAGTGAGATCCAACAAATACTCTGGAACGTAAGACTACTGCAATCATTGCAAATTCATTAATCCCAAAAAATGAGCAATTCCTAATTAAGCCAAGGGCTTCAAAACCACCTAGACTGTATGGGCTACCAAAGATCCATAAAATCGGCATCCCTTTACGACCCATAGTCAGTACAATTGGCTCTGCCACATATAAATTAGCAAAATATGTAACTAAACAAATACAGCCCTACATCGGTAGGACATCATCATTCATAAGAAATTCAGAACATCTTGTGAATATGATCAAAGATATTAAACTTAACCCTAATGATATTTTGGTGAGTTTTGATGTGATTTCGCTATTCACTAAGGTTCCAGTGAGCGAGTCGCTTAAATTACTTGATACACTGGTAAAGAATACAGATTTACCAAAAGATATTCCGAAACTCGCAGACCATTGTTTAAATAACACTTACTTCTTATGGAGAGGTGAATTCTTTAAACAAAGGGAGGGAGCAGCAATGGGCTCTCCTTTATCTCCTGCTATAGCAAATTTGTACATGGAAAACTTTGAAACCAGAGCACTTGCCTCGAGCACATTAAAACCATCCTTTTGGTTTAGATATGTGGATGACACTTTGGTTGTCTGGCCACATGGTAAAGATACACTTAACGATTTTCTAAATCATCTCAATGCACAAAACCTGGCCATTCAGTTCACCATGGAAATGGAGGTGAATAACACACTCCCGTTCCTGGATATTTTACTTGGGCATGGCCTAAATGGTAAAATAACACACAGCGTTTACAGAAAGCAAACGCACACTGATGCCTATCTGAATGCGAAATCGCATCATCACCCAGCTCAGAAATCCTCTCTAATCAAGACGCTCATACATCGGGCTAAAACAGTGTCAGATGATGAAAGTCTAGTGAGAGAGATTAAACATGTTAAAGAAGCACTAAGACAGAATGGCTACAATAATGCTCAAATTAACAAAGCACTAAATGCCAAATCACGATCGCAAAGCAACACTGCTGAAAGCGATCAGATTATTAAAACAATAAAAATACCATTTATCTCAGGAGTAACTGATAAATTAGCCCGTGTTTTGCAAAAGCAAAACATTACAGTAAGATTTGGTACAGTACACAAAATTCAACAACTAGTAACGTGCACTAAAGACGAATTACCTAAATTATCAACAGAAGGTGTATATCGGATTAATTGTGTATGTGGCAGATGCTATATTGGACAGACAGGGCATAACGTTAGTGTAAGACTAAAAGAACACCAGAGAAATATTAAACTATCGCAAACACAACTGTCGGCAGTGGCAGAACATGCTTGCCAACAGGGACACTCAATTGATTTTGACAACGTTGAAGTGTTGTGTAAAACTAGTTACTAATGGCAAAGACTAATTAGAGAATCCATTGAGATTGAGAGAAACAGAAATAACTTTAATCGCTCAGACAGCTACAGGCTTAGTGCGGCCTGGAAGCGTATTATTAAATAAGATGCATTACAATTCCTTATGAGGGAAACAAGCACTAACTGATTATTAATGTAGCATAATCACAATAGAACACATTCCAAATGATTACTAATCTACAACTCGCATCGTAACAATAGCCTGATTACTAATCTAGTATATAATTACAATAACCCCCCCCCTCAAATCTTTGCACCTGATGAGTTAATGAGTTAATGATGACGTCACCCTGCTGCTGCTCTATATAAGAACGGGAGACACAGCAGAGCCTCACCATTCTGGCGAATTGCCCGATGATGCTGGATGCAATTACCAGCGAAACGTCGTACTCAAATTGTAAATGTTGTGGTTCCACGCTTCAACACACCGGTGGGCTAAAGCAGTGAACTATTTGTCTTTTGTCAACGTGACACTTTTTTTTTACTGATTGGCCGTGTCGGGTGGTGGAGGGTTACGACACATTTATAAATAACGCGATCTAAACCCAAAAATCGTTGATTATAGTGAGATCACTTAAATTTACGCGATCTAACCCAAAAAGCCTCTATTATGAAATTGTCTGTTCTAAATGCCAGCTTCAACGGAGTACATTTGTTGAAGCTGGTATTTGTGTGCAACCGTTTGATGTGTACCTGCGGGAAACTGTGATTAGCTCGGGCCCAGGTGCAAGTGTTGACCTGCCTTCCCCTGTCCAATGTCTCCCCTCTTCGTAGCACCTAGGCCCTCTTGGGAGATGGAGCGATGAAATCAGTTTGTGTGCAGGTGCGAGGCGGATTATTGACATTGTCGGTTTGGAGACTCGGGGAAGCCTTCGCCCGGCGCTCGATTGACCCCCGGGCTGATGATGACGATGACAACAAAAAAAATATTAATTCTCGCCTCCGATTCGCACGGTTTTTGACGCACGGTTGCGAAAGAAGTTCAACGCACGCGCGCACGTGGGATCAACGAGCGCGCTGCACGTGGGATCGCACGTGACCGTGCGCAGGTATCCGCGAGTATCCTCACGGCCCCCCCCCAACACCCCTTCACCACCACCACCAACATCACGGTTGTTGCGTTCTGTCCCCACGCCCGGCTAGGCATGACGGCGCTCATCACGGTGTGCGTGCTCGCCGTGGAGCGCTACGTGGTGGTCTGCAAGCCGCTCGGCAGTGTGCACTTCGGCACGCAGCACGGCCTCTGCGGAGTGGCCATCTCGTGGGCTTGGGCCCTTGCGTGGAGTATGCCGCCTCTCTTCGGCTGGGGCCGCTACAACTACGAGGGCGTGGGCACGTCCTGCGCGCCCGACTGGGCCGACAGCAGCCCGTCGGGACGCAGCTACATGACCGCGTACTTCATCTTCTGCTTCGCGCTGCCCATGATCATCATACTGTTCTGCTACACCAAGCTGATGATCTCCATACACAAGGTTGTGCCCGCAATGCGCGCAGAGGCTCGTTCGGCCGGCGGTTGTGATTCGTTGTTTTTGGGGTTTTTTGAATTGTTTTTGTGCTTGTTAAAGTGATTTCAAGTAAGGTTGAAAGTGGGAATGCGTTGGCTCCATCCGTCATCTGAAAACCGGCCAAATTGATCGGTTGCCCAGCTTGGTGACATGAACCAGAGCATGAAGGTTTGCTTTATAATGCAAATATGAAAATGATTATTTTTAAGTTACTGGAAAAGCTGAAAGCGTTACATGTTGTGTCAATGTCCCAGTGTGTGATATATCATTGCTGATCAGTGCCGCAGTGTCTGATTATAGAATTGCTGGTCAATGTCCCATTGTCTGATTATATCAGTGTCAATGCCCCAGTGTCTGATTATATCATTGCTGGTCGATGGTTGTGCGTAGGTCTCAAAGCTTGGCTTGAGTGCCAATGACACAGCCGAGAGGAAGGTCGGAGTCATGGTGGTCGTGATGATATTTGCCTTCTTCCTCTGCTGGCTGCCTTACGCTGCACTGGCCATTGCTGTTGTCATCAAGCCGGACCTGAAGGTTTATGGCCTTTTCTTCTTTAACAGCTTTCTTCCTCACATTTGACTTGCCGCATTCCGCTCAAGCACCCAAGCGATGAAACCGATTGCTGTATCAGTGGGCTCACATGACCGAATTGGTGAGATTGCGCCTGGACTTGTCAGATCTCCGATAGTAAGCAGGTTTGAGGCTGGTTAATGCATGGATGGGTGACCACAATGCACTTGCCATAAGCGGTGCAGAATAATGTGTAGTTGTAATTTGGCTCTATGCTACCAGGTCTTTACACCCCGGGGTCAGATGCTCACACTGACTTTGTGGTGAAATATGATAAAATAGTCACAGCGAACCACATGGCATAAGGAGGCCATCATCCAGCAGTGGATTTGCCAGGGCAGTAACACGGCTGAGCAGAATAATGTTTGGCTCTTGTTGCAGAGGTTTGTGGTACGAGCCTAGTGGCCACCCTGGTTAATACTCTGGGTGTATTGACCAAATAAATACGAGCTGTATGTTGCACAGCGGGTGTTCGAGGTCATGTGACAATATGCGAAAACTATTAGCCGTGTGTGCCCTCATCATGGCCCAAGTTTGGTAAGTTTAAAAACATTATTCACAAATTGCCTAATAATTTGAATCAGATGCAGTTCCTACTAATTCCGATTGTGTTTTGTGAACCATTCAGGTGCCCCCTGTCACCGCCTCTATTCCGGTTTACATGGCCAAGTCGAGTGGTGCTTACAACCCCATCATATACATCTTCATGCACAGACAGGTAAACCACATAGTCACTTGAAATGGTAATTATCGAAAAGAGCCGTTGCTAGCGCACACTGCAATGACATGTTACACAAATAGCGGAGGTAGCGATAGCAAATCCTGTTAGCAAGCTGACAAGCCACTCCACTGAAGGGGCCTTCATCCTATAGTCAATGTCACTGCACAGAGAAATGTGCGAGCTGACAAAATGCCAACGGCCATTCAAGTGCAATGGTGGAGCCAGGATTTTCAGGAAGGGGGGGCAACCCCTCCAGCAATGAAAAATGATAGGAGTTGTTGGTAAGTAAGGACTTTTCCCTTGCTTTTTATTCGATGCGCGTGCGGCGATGGCACAGCCATCGATCGAGGGTCGAATTCGAACCGTGTGTGATCAGCATCGCGCTCGCTGAAGGAATGTCTTCAGGGAAGTCGTGTACTGTATACGCAACTGCGCACAATTTTGAGTCACTTATAACTGCTTTGCCGTTACTTATTGCCAATTATAGACTCAGACTATGGTCCTATCATCTCATAGAGTCCCTGGCACATAATAATATGCTACACAGTGGCAGTGGGGGTCGCAAAATGCCGATTTATTACTAATAAACCCCAATGATCCAATCGAAATTAGGGATTTCGATCGGATCATTGGGGGGTCACGTGCCCCCCCCCCCCCACTGGCTCCGCCAGTGTTCAAGTGGATGTACATCTTAAGTACCTGCACCTACACTCATGCACTGATGTTTTAACATGCATGCTCCAATTATGCGCTGTTCACGGCATCGTGTTTGTAATTTAAAAAAAAACTTGTTCGTAAGAATGTTGTGGTCAATGTCGCCCATAACGATACAAATCTGCCTAATGCTGTTATATTTCTAAGATGCCCAGTTTGTCTGAAAGCGATTGGTTTAGGGGTTCTGTAGTTTATGTGAAAGAATGTGAATATGACGTGGGAGGAGCTCCATAATATTTCCTTAAATTACCGCAGTGTCTCAACTATGACGTGTCTTTGCGACCTGTGTTTTATCGAAAACGTTGCGAGTCTGGCTTGTAATCCTGAGAATGAATCATCTTGCCGTGAACATGTTTTATCCTGATCGGTCAGAATAATCTTCCAGAAGACACCCCCCCCTCCCCCATTTTAAAGCAGCGCCTTCATCATGAATTGACACGTGGCTCTCCATTGAACTCTATTCTCCCGATTATAAAACACACTTTTTTCCCCCATGCTCATTCTATATCTTGTAACACTATATTTTACACCCTTGTTTCCCACTTTCCCAGGGCTACATATCTTCTAGAATATTTATTTTCAAAATGGCCCCCAAAGCTAATGGAATGTACAATATCGTTTTACATATTTGTAGACAATAGAATATTTATTAAATTTGCTTTTACCCACAATTCTCCACAGCAACGCATCATGAGTTTGAGTACAGTTCATTTTTATCATTTAACCAGGTCCCATCATTTACATGGAGTGAGCTTGCCGATAACACCTGGTTATACGCTGTATATTTTTTACATGCCTGACTGCTTAAGAGACTCAGAAGGCTGCTGCTTGGAAATATTGTTCTGGGAAGTCAAAAGGCCAATGGACTATAAAAAGATAAATATATGGAGAGACGGCATGGAAGTTACATTTTTTATTTGCTTTCACCCAAAGTTTGGGGTGCATCTGACTCATCGAATCATCTTAAAATCCAGACAATGCGGTAACAATAAGCGGCTTATGAGCTTATGTACATGGTTAATTGATGATTGGTTGTTAAAGTGCTGCCTTATTCGCATTGACGCGGGTGTTTGTGTTCTTGTGTGCTTCAGTTCCGGGAGCACATCTCACGCATGTTTTGTGACCATCGTAACCAAAGCAGCCGAATAAACCCCGAAGAGAACACGATGCAGAGGCTACAGCCCGCTTAAAGTCACCGGGATCACTTGGGGTGGATGAAGAAATCGTTTTAAGCCAAGGATCAACGTTAGCAACACCCCCCCCCCCCCCCGCATACACCGAGATGAAGATACACACCGCTCGACTTGAAGCTTTCGTGCCTACAGGAATCCACACTCTCTGGTTCTTTCGGTAAAGTCACGTAGATAGAAAAAATAATAGAATAAAATAAAACACTATTCTATTATTGTTACTTCTATCGATGTGACTTTACCGAAAGAACCAGAGAGTAGAAACACTGCTCTCTGCCCATCCATTGCCGGATGATTGCCTCCCTCAAACTCACTCGGTCATGATTCCGTGTGACCGCTGATATTCTCCCCACTGTTGTTCGACCCTGCGTCATCTCGCCGTGGTGAGTGTGGGTTGACGAAGAGGGAGGAACCCAGGGCGAGTTCAGATATCACTCGCCAGGGAAACAAACTCAGGTTGGCGGGTTCATAGCATGGTGCGCTAATCACTGCGCCACCACTCCTCCCCATAGACGAAGTATTGTGACGTACAGCCGCTATCATCTGGATTATATTCGATGTTTGCATGCTGAACTTCTTTTGCATCGTACGTAGCCAACGGTTCTAATTGGAGATGTATTAACACACTGCGTAACAAAACGTGAATGTCCACCTTTGTCATGAATTGCAGATATGCATTCAGGTTGTGTCTTTGTGACAAGTCTAGATTTTTTTTTGCGATTGGCTTTGGAGCGCATGATTTTTGGCCACTTTTTTTTTTGCCAAAAAGAAAACTTTTCCCAGTGATGTTGAAAAATAACAGTTGTGTTTTTTTGTCGACATTTCTACTGTAATATGAACAGCTCCGAGCGCATCTATCACGACCCCTTCTTGTGCAGTTTAGGACATTTCATGAGCAAGCCTTGTGCATGTTGTGAGAAAATTATCATTTCACTTGAGATCACTTAATAATCAGTGTTTCACCGTCATGTGCGTGTGAGTTTGTTATTATCTTTCGCAATATGTAGCGAGTGGTGATGGCATCTCTGCCAGTGATTGCAAAATAAACGTTAAATTGTGTTGCATTATTGATATGTAGAAGTAGCCTATGCTATTTTCCTCAATAAAGTGTTTGATCTATTTGGCGTCTCTCTGTATATATAAAGTGTATACCTAGGAATTACTGTCGTGAGTGACTTGTAATTGTTTATTTTGTAAACACAACGCAAAACATATATAGTTGTTCATAATAAAGGTTTTTGGGTTAGATCGCGTTATTTATAAATGTGTCGTAACTCTCCACCACCCGACACGGCCAAAGAGTAAAACATGTGTCACGTTTACAAGGGACAAATAGTTCACTACTTTAGCCCACCGGTGTGTTGAAGAGCGAATCAAAATCATTTAAAGTTTGAGTACGACGTTTCGCTAGTAATCACATCCAGCTTCATCGGGCGATTTGCCAGAATGGTGATGCTCTCCTCTTGCTCCCGGTCTTAAATAGAGCAGCAGGAGGGTGACGTCAGAAATGTACTGTGGCACAATATTGATTTATTTTCAGGTGGGACAAATGCGGGGCTTAATTTCTCGGTACATTTGTGAAAACGCTGCTAGGCTTGGCTTGGAGTGGGCTGGTATTACCACTGTCACTATTGTACAGCGAATTCATAATAACCCTAAACAGTCCTGTATTATTCTACCATATATCTTATACGCCTATAAAGATGATGTTGATAACAATTACAAGGACAGAAATAAGGCAAGATGGATGTAGTGTGGCAAAAAAATCCTGGAACAAGGTTCTTGGACTGTTCCGAATTTAGTGCTGGCTAAATGTATCGAGATTCATTGCAAATCTGGCTGTCGCCTGATGAAGCTGGTTGTAATTACTGGCGAAACGTCGTACTCAGATCGCAAATGTTGCGGCTTGGCTCTCCAACACACCGGCGTGCTGTACTAGTGACGAATTGGCACGTTCTGTTTACGTGAAAAAACCTTACTAGTTGGCTGTGTCGTGTGGTGGCGGGTTTTAACGACATATTTATATATTTATGCATTCTAACCCAAAAAAAACTCGATAATGGATATTGGTCGCGAAAGCCTCCGTGTTCAATAACTGTGATCTTTGGACAACGTGTACTTTATGTTTCTCATTAAACACAGCTTGAAATGTGGAGTACGTGTGACTACAAACGATTGCTGTCACAATTGACTTGTGCGATTGCCCTGGAAGTATGTGTTTTTAATTTCACCGCCTGCTTGTTGAGTTTTTAAAATATTTTTATTAGATTTTTGCTGTACACAAGAACAAAGGGCACGCTGCAAAAATGTTGCGCAATTAAAAAAACACAGCGGCACGGGAAAATCCGCCAGGACCGAGTGTCCTCGACGCGTCCTGGTTGATGATGGGGGAGTGGGGGGGGATAGACAACACGGGGAATTGGGTGGAAGATAGACTTTTGTCTCATTTACGTAGGAAAATCGCGCGGGTTAGAACATTCGATTTTTTTTGTAACATAGGGGGAGGTGGGGGGGTGTGAGGGAGTAAAAGTGAATAGGGGGGGGGATGCTACTGGCAGGGCCGGATCATGGTCCCGTGAGGCCCCTGGGCGCATGTCTTTTGGAGCCCCCCCCCTATATTGGTGTCTTTCTTGCCTTCTTCCTCGCAAAATCATCCACTAGATTGTCAAAATCTAACTGTTTGACAAGGTCTGACTCTATTGACGTGAGTGACAATGAGCTGAGACGCGTTTGGCACACGCTACTCCGAGGCTCATTTTTTATTCTGCCAGGGTGAGTGCACATTTCACCCTGGCAGTTTGTCACTGGCAAAGTTTGAAAAATCCGAAGTGCCACGAAAACATTGGGGAACACTGACTGCAGATGAAGTGCCTGCAACGTCTCAAGCAATTTAGTTGGCCTCTTCTCACCCTCAGAGTCAGACATGAAAGACTTGAATTGGATGAGTTCGTTGGCAAAGTTCATGTTCAGGTCTGATGGATATGCAGCGGAGAGCGCATTTACCTTTTCCACTGTGACATCACTGTTAGACACATGATCTGACATAAACAAAACTCCAAAGAGACTGGTCAAACGCTTGTAAGCGTCCAAGCGATGTTCAAGGCATGCCGCGAGCTTATCAATGACCACATAAAAGTGTCACACCTGGCTCTGAGCTCTCATCTGCAAATGTTTTGCGTTTCCTCTGTCGCTGAAGATCGTGCTTATATGACCGAAAGACACATGTCACATTTAAGGCTGCCCTTTCAAAAGCCTCAACTGGTCTCGCTGTCCCGCCACAAAATCCCACAACGAAGACAAAAGCTGTGCTGCTACAGAGATGTCAATGTCACTTTTCTGTAGGTGCATGCTTGTAGCGTGGAACCGGTCAAGTAGGACGTCCCAGAAATGTGTCATGAACAACATCTCTAAGATGTCAAATTTAGCACATAGCCCAGCGGCCTCAATTCTATTATCTCTTTTCTTATTAGCATCATTGCACATACCACCGAAGACCTGTCTAATGTAGGTGTATTTTCTCCACAGTGCCTTGGTTGACTCTGCCCGAGCACTCCACCGAGTACTGGACAACCATTTTAATGCCAGTCTGACATCGTTCTTCCGAAAGACTTTCCCCCATCTGTGTGTGGATGAAGAGCAAAATGTGTACAGTGACTGAAACATGTTAAAACAACTCATCAGCCTCTAGGCTACTGCCGTCTAAGGTGTTAACACCAATTAAGTTAAGTGAATGCGTTGCGCAAGGCACATACTCTATCGGAGGGATTTTTGTTTCAGTAGCCCATTGTATTTTCCTGACATGTTGCTTGTGTAGCACCGTAGATGGGCCACACTTACCTGCAATGGTAGACGGGGCCCATCTAGGGCGGTGCCTCGTACCGCCAGGGGAGGGGCTGCTGGGGACTCAGGATCCCACACAGCTAAGCCCCTTGGCACCCCAACGGGGGGGCGTTGGCGGGGGATCTAGGATCCCACGCAGCCCCACCCCTCGATGGGCAAGGGGCATAAAAGGGCACCTCCCCAGCCGATCTGGACCCAGTTGAAGACCGAAGCCGAAGACCAGCTAGATAGGACCCTGAGACCCCTAGCCCTGCTGTCCTTATCAGGGCCGGGACGCTGTGCGGCTCAGTGGTGAGACCCTGGGAAGCCCTGGCCCGATGTCCTTGTCAAGGCCGGGTCCAGTGGGTCATTGGTCGGAACTCGCACCCTGGCTAGGGCGAGTTAGAATAGCCTCCCCCTAGGCACCCATAGCCGGAGGACCCCGAGTGTAGTCCTGTGTCAGGGTGAGTCAGCCCGGAGGCAGTACCTCCCCAGACAGTGGTGTAGGAGGACAGTAACCCTGAGTGTTCTGGGACTGTACTGCCGATCGAGGTGGTTTAATAAAGTGTTGCCTCCAAGAACCGTCTCCGCCGTCTCCTGAATCCACAACACTACACTTGCATTGTCATATGACTGACCTCTAGAGTTTGAGAGGTCCAACCCAAGGCCATCCACCATCAAAGTCACACAATCTGCTAAACTCTTACCAGTGTGGCTCTCAATTGGCTCAAAGCCCAGGAATCGCTCCACCACATTCCCGCTGCTGTTAACAAACCGGAATATGAACCTCAATTGGTCCACATGTCTGGGGTGGAGTCAACAATTATTGAAAAATATTTGGCATCCCGAATCTCATCTGCTATTGTTTGGCGAGCTTTCTGACCTATTAGCTCAATCAGTTCTTCATATATTGTCGATGACAAATAGGACACTGTGCCTCTTCAATTTCCACCAAACTTTGTATTATGTTCAGCTTAGAATGGGTCAAATTGTGATAACAATTCTAGGATGCCAAGGAAATTACCGTTATGGGTTGACCCAAACCGTTCATCATCTGCCCTTAACGCAAGTCCTCTTTCACCCAAGAACTTGATCACTGCTACTACTCTTTTCAAAATGTCCCTCCAGTATTTACGTTCCCCATCAAGTTGCTGCATGAGGTCTGCATCTATAGCACTGCCCTTTGTCCGCTGGTGCAAGGCAAGCATGCGTGGTCTGTGTTCTGCACTCTTTTCGTGTTCCCCCATTCTTTCAGAGTGCTTCCAGTCACTAAACCCCTGACTAAAGCCACCGAGCTTGCTGGAGAACAGTTTGCATGTGTAATAAAGGACTCCTTCACACGATGTTGGTCTCCGTTGGTCCTTTATTGATGTTCTTCTCCTCCTCACCCCGCTGGCCTCCTCCTCGGCCCAGCGTCGTCTCTCCTTGCGCCCCGCGCACTCTGCAGCTACCCTGCTGCCTGTGCAACCTCGCGCCCTCTGCTAGCCCTCCGCTAGCCCTGCAGCTACTCTGCTGCCTGTGCAACCTCGCACCCTCTGCTAGCCCTCCGCTAGCCCTGCAGCTACTCTGCTGCCTGTGCAACCTCGCACCCTCTGCTAGCCCTCCGCTAGCCCTGCAGCTACTCTGCTGCCTGTGCAACCTCGCACCCTCTGCTAGCCCTCCGCTAGCCCTGCAGCTACTCTGCTGCCTGTGCAACCTCGCACCCTCTGCTAGCCCTCCACTAGCCCTGCAGCTACTCTGCTGCCTGTGCAACCTCACGCCCTCTGCTAGCCCTCTGCTAGCCCTGCAGCTACTCTGCTGCCTGTGCAACCTCGCGCCCTCTGCTAGCCCTCCACTAGCCCTGCAGCTACTCTGCTGCCTGTGCAACCTCGCGCCCTCTGCTAGCCCTCCGCTAGCCCCGTGCAACCCGCACGGTCCCGCTAGCCACTCTGCTAGCCCCGTGCAACCTCGCACGCCCTGTGCGCCCCGCGCACTCCGCTCTCTCCTCACCACCGCTGGCTGGCGCCGTCTGGCGAGCCCTATCAGCCTCGCGGCTGAGGGCACGGCGGCCACCCAACGTGGTCTCCCTCTTCACTCCCTCGACTGCTCCAGATGTCTTCCGGTCTCCTTCCTATAACCTCTCTCCCACGTGACCCTGACTCCTCCCTCTCCCACGTGACCCTGACTCCTCCCTCTCGGATCGTCACATCCGGCCTGCCCATTTACGCTCGCATCACACATGCAAAACAGTACACACAACCTGTTGAGGGTGAGTACAATAGCCACTGTCTAGAAACCTTCTGCCCATTTGGCAATATACAGTTCAGAAGTTAATTGTTGAAATGTTTTGTCTTTCCACCAAATGCTCCATCTCGGACTGAAGCTGGGTATTTTTCACTGCGGTTTTGGAAGGGGACTGCTCCTCTTTCAATAAGCACTGACTTAACAATGCCACTGTAAGTGCTTTGCCATAATGCAGGGTCAGTGACCTCATAGTAACAGGAATGGGTTGGTTGCTGATTTGATTCTTGTGAACTGTACAACTGCTCCTGAGGTGGAATTGATGGTTCTTATATACCATTATCTGTTGAGGGTCCGCCTTCAAAGGATGGCTCTGGGGGAGTGACAAAATTACTGGAAACTGAACTAGTGCTAATTTCTTCCTCACAGCTGACAATAGTGCTGCTGTCATCATTATTATTATCAAAGGGTTTTTGAAAAAAGTTGGCAATGAGTGGAACACTTTGAAGCAAAATTTCCTTTCTTTCCTCCTTTTATTTTTTGCCTTTCCCTTTGGAAGCACCACTATTCCAACGTTTGTGGTCCATATTTCAGAACTAGTATGCTATTTTATATGAATATACTTATAGCATATCTCAATACTTCTTAAATAATAACTGAATTAATATATATTAATAATGACAACACACTTCAAATACTGTTGTTGGAAATTACAATCAAGTGGTAGTATTTTATAGTCTACTTGTACCTAAAGGCAGCTTTGAGTAGATAAAATACAAATAAAATAGAAAAGCACATAAAAGAAAGTAACCCTAACCCTTTAAAAAGGCTGTTAGAAAATAGCCCTGAGGAGGGATTGTTGAAATATCCTTTAAGAAGGCTGCTGTTTTAGAAAAAGATTTAAAAAGTCTCTGAATATATTTTCTGTGGCGTACCAAGCAAGAAAACGGGCATCTGTCTGTGGCTTTTCCTACCAAGAAATGTCTCATAGACCTGCTTGACACAGAGAGAATTATGTTGCTTGAAATTCAAAAGATAACTTTTTTCCATTGGCTGAACACCCAGCAAAGGTTTCTGATAAGTCAGTGAAATTACTTGGTGGAGACGATGCACGTAGGCCACACCCCATCGATGGGAGGGGAAAAAAAGACCTCGTAAGAGCTGTCAACAATCTGCATGTCAACGTTAGCATTTTCTACTTCCGTGGATCTAAAAACAGACGGTCTATGGAAAACAATGAATGGGGTTTTCCTTAATCTTTAAGTATGGATGACCAGCACCACGCCCGACCGCCTTTGTCTCCCTAGTGCTGATGTTTTTACACGCCACATTAGGTACTCATTTGAGGCTGAGTCGACCTATAGAAGGCCCAAAACCGGTTCAAACACTCATCACTGGTGTTTCGACTGCAACACAAGCAATCATCATCATCATCATCAGGTGTGAAATCCACAGCAATCATCATCAGGTGTGAAATCCACAGCAAGAAAATGTTCTTCCTGTGGATTTCACACCTGATTCTCACCTGATTATAATTGCTTGTGTTGCAGTCGAAACGTCGTGAGAATTTTATTGTTTTATATTTTATTTATTTTATTATTTCCCTTCTACGTGACTTTACCGAAAGAACCAAGAATATAAATCCATGCAGTCACGAAAGTGATTTGTTTACATTTCCTATACTTTGCACTCCTATCGTGTTTTTTTTGGTATTGTGTTTGTTGTTGTGAACGTTCTGACCCCCGGTGCCCCCCGACTGGAACAACTGTGACACAAAGAGCTTTACAGATCATCGGATTTCTCCTCCAAGTCGATATACATAGGAATCTGATTCCGAGTCACGTGGCCTTCCGTTCGGGTGACGTCACCGTCGCGCGATCATGGCGTACGTGGTCAATGGTGAGTGGGCGCTGCGCGTGTCGCTTTCAAATCGTAACATTGCGGCTTTTACTCGCCCCACCGAGTCTCGATTCATCCACACACACACATAGTAAGTACGTGAGCGAGTGATGGCTCATTCGATCGTTAAAAACCTCGATTATGGACAATGATGATGTTCACCCCCCCCCTCCCCGAAGTTGTCACGGATGCGGCCTGGTGGCGTTACTCAGGCCTCGGTCTGACCTTGTTTCTCTACCCGGGGCCCGAGGCTTTCTTGGCTTGCCGGTTAGACGGCGACGGTGGGGGTGCTTCAATATGAATCTATGTTATCATCATCGGCAGACATGGTCATTCCACTGTTAGATGAAGGTATCGCGTCTGCTGTGTAATGATCCAGCAAGCACCTTCACAAGAGCCGATTTCATCACTCCATCTCTGAGGATGCCCTATCGGTCGCGTTCCATGCCTTGGCTGTCACTCCGTTGTCATTCTTGACCATTGGCCTTCAACCCTTCTAAGCGACGCGTCTTGCCAAAGTCCACTTCACAGAACGATGTCCTCATGTAGTCCGATCCATTGAAAAGTTATGATACTCCGACTGATGCTCCTGCTGTTGTGGAGTGACTCATGCAGCCAGCTATGGCTGCAGGGTTTTGGTGGTACATGTTGTTTATGTCGTTTATTGTGAAAATTCCGTCACAGTTCCTATGATCACTGTTGTATTGCTTTCATGGTTTTATTTTGGTGATTTCGAAAAGTTTTTTGGTTTGGCCATGTTTGTTTGTTGTAGTACGGAGTTAGACTGATGGCCTTAATCTAGGTTGTTGTTGTTTGACTTGCATCCCACTGGGATTTTTGTACACAGCGTTGGTGTACGGTGTTTTTTCTGCAATATTTTGCTGTCTTTTTTTGAATGTTCTGTTTGCACTTAGTCACATATTCACTTTAAGATGTTTTCTTGTTCATGTTTTTGTTTGTTGTGGTTGCACCCGATTCAAGAGCCGAATGGCTCACAGGGCTATACCTAATAAATGAACTTTAACTTGATGTCTCTCAATGTAAGTCCAAGCATATCCTAAAACACTTCTTGTCAAAGCCCACCTAACAGAACGATGTCCTCATGTAGTCCAATCCGCGTGTTCCTCTCCTTATGTCTCTCAATGTAAGTCCAATCATTTCCTAAAACACCTCAGAATATTTTCAGAATCGGACTGGAGGAATCCGATGAGCTATGATGAAGCTCTTTTTAAAGCTTTTATATTAAGTTCACTTGCTTGCTTGCTTGCGCGCTTACGACCGTGCAAACCTTTCGGTCGTTTTTTAACCCACTTCCCGTGATCCAATCGAGCTGACATTTTGCACACAGACTCGTGCGTGACAATTTATTTTCGTGAAACATTTTTTCCAAAATTTTCCACTTTTTAGGGAAAGTTTTTTTTTCATATTTAATTTACAATACCAATGTGATAAAAGTGAAACTCTTACTCAAGAAAAACAGAAATGAATAATAAAATAAAACCAATGCCACGCATATAAAGGATTTATAGTGAAAAACTTTGTTTTTACGGGTTAATTTTTTATCTGTCCACATGTCCAGTAGGAACACCTCTTTTAGCGCAATTTTAAGTTTTATATTTTCGTTAATGACCAATATTAATGAAAACAAATATTTTCTAAATATATTTGTTGATGCTGTTGGCCTTGTCAGCGTTCAGGATGTAGAGGCGGCTAATATTTTTGAAAGAGCCCCGAGTAATCAATTGACAATGAAGTGGTTTTACAATGTTTTTTAAAAATCAATCTACATAAAAGACAAATCGTCCCAGCTTACATATTATTTCTTAAATATTTCACAACACTAATTTAGTCGGTGATTTTCTTTTTTAACAAAATCTTAATACATTGTTACTGCAGTTATTTAAGTCTTTGTTAGGCGCACATTCCTCCATGCTAATGAGGAATGTAAGCACACATACTGTGCATTACATATCCGGGATTGGTTATTGCCTACCGTTTGCAGTACATAAACATACAGTAACTCTGTTGTGTTTTCCAGTTGCGTCCTTTCACCATTTATTTACTTTACACGTACACATGACTTTTTGTTTGCTTATGTTTATTGAGCCAAACTTTGCTGCCTGCTTTATATATATCCGTTGTCATAACGACTCTACTGTTTCGATTTAAAACTTTCCTGACTGCAGGGATTATATTCTTGGTTCTTTCGGTAAAGTCACGTAGAAGGGAAATAATAAAATAATAAAAATCAAGCAATTAAATACCTTTTCTTGCTGTGGTTTTCACACCTGATGATGATTGCTTGTGTTGCAATCGAAACGTGAGAATTGTATTTTTTTTTCCCTTCTACGTGACTTTACCGAAAGAACCAAGAATATGACTCTACTGTTATTTCTTCTGTGATAATTATTAATACCTTATCTGTTTACGTCCATGCCATTATTTTTCTCAACCAATTTTTCGCAAAATATATTCTGACTTCACTATGAGACTAAATGATGTTAAAAAAACATGGTAATACGCATCAGTTAATTGCTCTCTTAACAGAATAGTGCATTGTGCTCGTCTCATTGTTGTCATACTTTGTTCCCTATCCCTCTTAGGACGAGTCATGGAGAGTCGGCATCAGTCGTTGTGGCGGCTGTCGGCGATACCAGAACTGTTTTGGAGCGTCGTGAACTTCGTAGGGCTCTTGTGAGTGACAACAAGTATAATTAAAGGGTTTTGCCCCTTTTTTCTGGCTACAAAACTGAAACCTTTTTACAAGGAATCATGTGTGCATTAACCATAATACTTGTGGTCAAAATGCAAACAAAAAACACACTCTGATAATATATGCATTGAATTTCGATTTAAAGCTTTCGTGACTGCAGGGATTCATCTTCTTGGTTCTTTCGGTAAAGTCACGTAGAAGGGAAATAATAAAATAATAAAAATAAAACATAATAAAATAAAATTCTCACGACGTTTCGGCCACAACACAAGCAGCCGTCCTCAGGTGAAGACTGGCAATGGGAGACAGAGCTGTCTTCACAGAGCTGTCTTCACCTGAGGACGGCTGCTTGTGTTGTGGCCGAAATGTCGTGAGAATTTTATTATGTTTTATTTTTATTATTTTATTATTTCTCTTCCACGTGACTTTACCGAAAGAACCAAGAAGAGGAATATATGCATTGTCCTTGAAACTGATTAGTCCACATCAGACGGCTTTCTTTTGAGCCTCGTCTCAATTGGTGCTAGACCAGAGGACGCCAAAGGCGTACAGCCCAAAGACAATTTACTATCCAAGTAATGAGGGCTCAGGGTAAGCATCTATATTTTGGTACTGGCAAAGGAGGTCTAATGATGACAACAAGTAGTGCATCTCTGAGATGTACGATTACATATTTATACCCCAGTATTTGCACAGCACTTTTGATGGACATTTATTTTTGCAAGATAATGTTTGGAATAATGCACAATGCAGTATGGTACCGGGAAACATTTTCGTTTATGGTGTTCTCAAGAAAACTTTAATATATGCCATGCGTTGTTGAAAATTGGTGGATTGAAAGTTCAGTAGGCTGTCCATTATACACCACAGTAGCTGTCATGTAATGAGTGCTGTGATGTTTTAAAAATGAGGATGGTTTTCAGCGTAAGTTGATCTTTGACTTAAATGAATTTAGAAGTATTCCCTTAAATTGCTTGGAGCATACTGCAGAATACCTCATGACTATTTGGTGTTGAAACGTTAGCATGCAAATTATTTTATCAATATATACATCCTTTTTACACAGCTTTCAGACAATGTTCCAGCCAGATTTGACAAGAAGGGGTCGTGGATACACATCAAACTACACTCCGTCGCAGGATGGGAGAGGGTGAGTTTAAGTAACTCTACGATGAATTGGCATGCACAGGAATGCACACATTAAGTCTTGAAATAATGTGCAATCATTTCTCCATAAATGTTGTTGGTGGTCTGTTTGGGGTCCTCTGACACAGGAGCAGTAAGGTTAACCCCGAGTTCATATTATTGGCCGGCCGTCAGCCCAAGCCATACCTTGAGACATTTTGGGAATGCTAATGATTATTTTATTTTGTTTTATACCTACGTGACTTTACCGAAAGAACCAAAGAGTATAATTTATAAAGTTGGGATTATGTATCTGTAAGGCTTTACACACAACTCTATGGTTTCTGATTCTCATAAAAAATGTACCCATATGTAGGAGAATAGGTTTAAAGGGGCCACCATGTCAGTTTCAAGTAGTGTGTGCCACAATTGGATTCCAAACCAGTGAGTGATGGATATTTCAAAGCCTAGCCCACACCAGAAACAACACAAATGTTTTTTTACCCATCTGGACTACTGTAATGATCTTCTTCTTGGCCTCCCTACCTATGCTCTCACTCTTCTCTAATAAATTCAAAATGCTTTGGCACGAGCTGTTTTCCATCTCCGCTTTAACTCTCACACTTCTCTTCTCCCTCAACGTCACTGGCACCCCGTTTACTACCGCTGCCTTTTCAGATACCTGACGCCAGTATTTACATCTCTCCATGACCTTTCGCCACCTCATCTTGCCTCTCTCATTTCTTTGTGTCCTCCCTCGTCCTGTATTGTTTCACCCGAGGACGATGGCTTGTGTTGCTATCGAAACGTCGTCATCTATTATTTTTCTACCTACGTGACTTTACCGAAAGAACCAAAGAGTATGGATTCCTGCACTAACGACAGCTTCAAATCAAGATCGACTCCCTCATCCTCTTCGTTTCCAATCTTCTCTGACTCTGTTCTGCCTCCCTGTGGCCCAATCCTGATTTCGGTCCTCCTTGTACCCCTCCACTGGAAAAAAACCTTCCCTGTACATGAAGCAGTCACCCTCCTGAAGCTCCTTGAGTGAAGGTGCCTCATAAATAGAAAATAGCAATGGAATTGTATTGGTAAGCTGTGTGGTAAGTTTAGGAGGGATTGTTTTTGGGGGTGTCTAGTTGTAAATGAAAATGGTGATGTGTCCTTGCTTTATTGCATGCATATTAAATGTTTAGTCACAGCAATAAGTAGCGTTTTCGCTTTATTAATCAATGCACCTGAAAGCAGATGTCTAGCTGATGTAGCCTATTAAAAGTGTCGAGCAAGGTTTATTACACTTAAGCAGGTTTGGTGAACAATTTATATTTAAAACGTGTTTCACATAATGTTAAAATCTTTTTGACCTTTTATAAGTGCAAAGCTGAGTGTTTTTTTTTGGTAGACTAGAATACAGCAACTTGCACAGAATAGCCTAGTTGATTTTTTTGAATGTATTGTACACATCCACACTATCAAGATATTACCTTGAGTCTTTTTAAGATGTTGTTTAGTAGTTTGCTAGCACCACTATTGAGTAACAAATGCGCAACATCCTGTCGCCGTCGGCAAACTGTCTCCTTATGCTATCACTGATAACTCCGATGTAATTGCTTTGTATTGCAGGCCCCCACCAGGAGGTCCCCAGAGACGGATGGGCAGGATAAACCATGGTAGTGGACCCGGTGCACCACCCATGGCCGGGGGTGGATGAGGAAGGTGATATCTCGTTTGCCGATATAATTACTTCACGTTCAAATGTTGACATCTGTGGACAATCCCTTTGTTGAATTGCTGCAAATATTGTTGAGTGCTTTTAAGTGTAGAAATGTTAAAGAGCACATTTAACATTAAACACATCTGAACCTTGACTTAAAACTTTCATGACTACAGGAATTCATATTCTTTGGTTCTTTCGGTAAATTCACGTAGATAGAAAATAATAAAAAATAATAATAAAGAGAATTAAAAAAAAGACATTTTTATTCACTTTATTTTTTATTAGAATTTTTATATCTACGTAACTTGACCGAAAGAACGAAAGAATACATCTGAACCCTATAAAAAATTATCAAAACATAGAAACAAAACGGCCATTGTTTATTATCAGTACGAGACTATAACAAGTTAATGTGGTTTCCGGGGAAAAAAAATACACGTGGGGAAAGTGAACTTTGTGCAGCCATCAACCAGTAGTGGATGTCCCACATTCCTATTGTGAGAACGACTTTTGTCGACTTTACCACAAGGTGGCACTCATTGTGTAGATCCTCCAGAGATGAATGGCCAAGTTAGATCCGTGACACGATTTGATCATATAATTCGATTTCAAACCACATCACCTATCCCAGTGGTGGCCAATACACCAAACACCATCTATTGGCACAAGTTATTGTGTTTTTATTGTTGAATTCTGGAATATTAAAAGTGTATTGTTCGGAAAAATGGAAGGACCTAACAGTTTTAGTTTTTCAGTTTTTTCAGTTGCATTTATTTGGTATAGCCCTGTGAGCCATTCGGCTCTTGAATCGGGTGCAACCGCAACAAACAAAAAACATGAACAAGAAAACATCTTAAAGTGACTATGCGCAAACAGAAAAATCCAGGAAAAAATTGCAAAGTCTTCCAGAAAAAGCACCATACACCAACGATGTGTGCAAAATCCCAGTGGGATGCAAGTCAAACAACAACAACAACCACAAAACAACTTAGATTAAAGCCATCAGTCTAACTCCGTACTACGACAAACAATCATGGCCAAACCAAAAAACGTTGTCGAAATCACCAAAATAAAGCCATAAGCAATGTAACACTGATCATAGGAACTGTGACCGAAATTTCACAATAAACGACATAAACATGTACCACCAAACCCTGTAGCCATAGCTGGCTGCATGAATAGCTTAACGATGACATAAGAGATTGGGGCCAGAAAGATGTGGCACTACTTGAGCATAGTGGCACAAGACAGGGGAGAGTGTAAACAAATGACGAAATCTGCAGTGGACACATTCGGGCTATCTGCCCGTGGACCGTGATGTGATGATTGTGCAACTTTGAGACATTTTATTTGCCATCAGCAGAAACAAATGTTGTTTTATACTAGTTAGCCTTTGTTCAGTTTTGTCATGAGAGCCCACAAAAAAATGTTGATCCATGTATTGACCACCTTTGCCCTAACCACTACCCCACTTGGCCATAGCATTAAATATCAAAGGTACAAGTTTATGATTTAACATGCTTATATTTTTTTTGCAGGTAAACGCCTGTCTCAAAAGGCAGGCGCCGAGGGTGGTGGTGTCCCTGGATATAGGCGCTTGTTCACAGATGTCCTAATCACCGGGCTGTGCACGTGAACTTTGGCGCTGTGACGGGTCACTCTTCACCCTCGCCCAGGAGTTGCGCTGCAGC
Organism: Lampetra fluviatilis; assembly: GCF_964198595.1. Taxonomy (NCBI): domain Eukaryota; kingdom Metazoa; phylum Chordata; class Hyperoartia; order Petromyzontiformes; family Petromyzontidae; genus Lampetra; species Lampetra fluviatilis. The sequence goes on from NC_136314.1 coordinate 322,946, forward strand.
TGTGGCTGCCGAGTGTGACGTCCCGTTGGCAAAGCCCACCGATAGCGTGGAACCAGCGGGACTGAAAATGCAAACTCCAATCTCCCATTGTAACATCAAGTCTAAACTTTTCTGATCATTATTGTTACAGCCTACCAAAAGCTTTGTCCAGTGCTGAGATGCAAAGCTCTTCAACAAAATAGCTTTCGCTTGAGGATACCTTGGTTTGTGAGTTGATGCACTGCAACGATATAATTTTTGCTACTGAAAAGCAATGTCTCATTCATGAGCAACAATTGTAGCTCTCCGATTTTCTTTGTAACCATTAATATGCTTCATTTAAGTAAAGCCTATGGAGATCTGGCTTGAGTGGGTTCCATAATTTTGGAAAAAGAACACAATTTATATTTCGTTATGTTAAATTTAAGAGACAACTATGATATCCAGAAGAAAGTTACTGTTTATCTAAACTCCACATATTAGCGAATCCTGTGTTAATACCACTGCAAATGTCGATTTAAAAACTTGTCAACATCAGTTCTTTCAGAAGTTTATTTACAGTTGTTGACTGAGTAAGAGGTTTTCATGGGCAAATTCACCACCTGTCGGCAACAACGTCGGTGGAGGTAAGATCACTGCAATGGGTTGAGTTACCTATGGGCTACCACAGTTGACCCGCACAGGTGAGCTGGAACGCAACAGTTTTCACAGCTTGCCATTCGGGTGCGAGTTCGGTCATGTTAATCGCATGTTCACGACACATGTCCGACCCGCACCCGAACAGCAATCCGCTGTGTGGGTCATCCACGGTGACCCGACCTCTTGCAGGACTCTGGTGGGATGTAAAGCTGTCTTAAATTGGTGGTGTGGTTATAAGACATTCTAAAGCAATGACATTTACATCTTGTTGAAGCGCCCTTCACTGGTTAATGTGCTCCTGTGGTTGCTGTTGCTCTTGTAGGCTATGTGGCAAATATGCCATTGTCATAATGAATTTACAACTTTAGATGACACTTTAGAAATAAATGTAAGTGTTATTCTTGATTTTAGTCAAAAGAGTACGATTTGGTGCTGAGGATAAATTGGTACCAAAAAGCATTGTTAAGTGGTCTTGCCTTTTGTGGGGACGATGGAAAATTACAAATAGCTTGTTCATGCTTAAGGTTCATGAGGACTGTAACCTCTGTGCAATAAAACATTTACCTTTTTAAAACAAATAAAATGTACACGAAAGTTGAGACTAATCTTGGGATTTCATTCCTTAAGCAAACACGTTATTCCTGCAACAAAATCCCGTGTAATTTGCACACGTTTTCAAAAGCTAGCCAGGTGCAGTTTCAGCACGGACGGAATTGAGTCAAGGCATGGAGCTGGAGGGAGTCATGGGCTCCATTTGGCGTCAGATTTTGTTTGTATCGGTAATGGACAGGAGCGGGAGTGTGAGATGAGGGTCACGAACATGGGTCCCACACTCGACATGTTGCGGGAAGAGAAAGGATGGGGGTCTGTGATGATGGTCGGTGTTGTTCCTCTTAATTTGCTTCGAGGAGTAGTGGGAAGGATCGGAGGCCTTTGATGGGGGCTCCGTGTTGGTGCTCTGGCCATGTCAATATCCGAGGAGGCGTGCACATGAGAGGTGGGAGTCTGTCATGGAGGTTGTTAACATCGTTCCATCTCTGTATTAAGACAGGATGAGTATGACTGCCCTACAGCCCATGTACCAGAAGTCCTAGATACCAGATTACTAAGACCAAGAAAGGTGGGCAGGAGGCCCCGTTGCAGATCCTACAGGGCTCGTACGAACTAGGCGATGCCCCTGGCAGCTGTTGTCTGGTCCAGGCTGAACCAGCCCTGTGCTCCTGTAAACAAATACATTCTTGATGTGTTCTTTTTGATTTTCTTTTTTTTATATATACTGACGAATGGAAGCCAAGAGCCACTAGGAATGTTAGAGCATAGTCGAGGGAGATGCAGGAGACTGCAGTCAGCCGAGCAAGCCACTCCAATCCCAGGTAAAATTAAAATCGGTCAAACAGGCTTGTGGATGTGGGCCTACATTAGTACCACGAGCATAAAATAAGGAAGCAATGCCAAGCAAGCAACTGTTTTGTTTAATTTAGTTAACAAAATGATAGTATTGTCAGCAATAACACGGCCAAATGCATCCTTTTGTTATAAAGGAAGTTGTTTTCCATACCCACACTTGCCTCTCCGAAGATGGTGCCCTGATTTGTGGAGGGAAGGTGGGTTTGTGGCTGCCACAGCACAGACATACATCCCATACACTATCCAAGCAGAACTACATTTATAAAAGTTTATTGTATATTATCGATTCATTAGGCGCAAGAAGCAGTTGAAAAATCGATATTTAAATTAACAGTCCATCGCGAAATGCACCCCTCTTTCCCATAGCGCGAATTTGCAGCTAAGCGATTTATCTTGTAGGGACATACTTCACACCTTTCTGCTATGCCTTCCACAGTGGTGTGCTCAATTTTTATTTACATTTTTCCAAATAATTTTCAAGGACAAAATTTCAAAGTGAAAATAAAAATTCTGATGGCGTCACCGCCGTTGTGGCAGCGCCGGGTGTCACGGGCCCGGGCGGTGCTCCTTGGAATTGCTGCCCACGGAAGCATTCAATAAGCCCAGAAGTTACTCCTTGTTAAGTAATCTTTGTCAGTAGTAATCTTTTCAATCTTAATTATGATTTATGTTAATATTACGTGTTACACTCATGTATTTCGTAAATAAAGGGCTAAAGTAAATTTTTTAATAAATGCCCCAACGCAATCCCCCCTTATAACATGTATGTCTATGGGACAATAGACTTCATACAGCGCGATTCGAGTTGTGTTCTGTTTTTCAAAAACGCATGTCGCTCGTTATGAGGGACATATATGATATTCGACAACATTCCAATGCAGCATATTAATGCGTAATCGACATTTAAATGCAGCATATGTGGATATGTTTGATTATAATTAAACATGTTTAAAAACTTTTATATTTAATATCCTGCATTAGCAAACAATGTTAATCAATATTTTAACGTGCAATAAACGTACTATTTTTAATTCTTTAAAATGTTGCAACATTGACGTCATAGTGACGCCTTGGTGATGGAATTGGGATGTCACGTGACATCAAAATGACATCCAATGGATAAAGTTACCCATGCAAGAGGAATGCGAAATTTACAACACTGCATCAGGGTGTACTGGATTGTGTTATTGTGCTGTTAATGGGTTGTGCTGGTCTGTGTTGTTTCTTAGTGTGGTACTGTAATGTGTTACATGTTGCTGTTTATTTTTTTTATTCATGTTTTCTGATGCCTAGTACAGTCCCAACAATAAACATTGCCCAAAGTTACAGGTCATACACGTTCTTAATTACATAAACCTATTGTTGGTATATCACATGTTTAGTCATTCTTTTACCTTTAATAATAAAGCGGGAGATGTATCCGTGTTGTTAGACTGACTTGCTTTTGGCATTGTGTAGCCGGCCCAGCCTTGTCCCCTCTTTCTCTAGCTTGTATTCGTAAGAGCACAGGCCGATACAAAACAACACATGGAAACTGTTTAGACGAAACTCCTACGTTGTGTCCTGGTTCATCGTCATCCTGTAAGCTCGGTGTGGCTTCAGAAGGCAGGGGCACACACATGGTTCAGGTGAGTGATCATTTATTTCCAAGGGTGAACAGCAGAACTCCATAATGCAGAGGGGGGCATCGCGGATGCGAGCCCATTAATGCACGAAAGCATTTTCGTGCCGACATGGTGTGCTGTGGATTACGGTAGGAAAGGGTTGTGCGATTAATTTAATCCGCAAAAAAAATGGATTAGGGACGCACAAGAACTGGACTTGCAGCTGATTTCATCTAATAAATTTACGGATTATAAGGTTAACAGGTTTTATAATATCCATGAGGTGTAAATGGGTCTGTTAATGTATTTTTTTACACTTGATATGCAAGTCTGCAAAAAGACATCAAATAAGAACTAGCCTATGCCGATGCGAAAACAAACTGGAATGTCATCTATATTTCTGCAGCTCCTCAATACTGTATACTGCAGATAAACTGGTCAAACGCCTCATAAACTACACAATGCAAGAAAGTCGGCCGCATCTCTTTAATGCGAAGTACTTAAATATGGCAAATCTAGAATCTGCATTTCAAAGAAGCTGGCAGATTATTTGTAATTCAGTACATAGTTGTTCAAGAGATACACAATGTTCACATTCCGAAGATGAGTGTGGTCTTTTTGCAATGTGGAGGGGTTAAAATATATATAATTTTGAATTATAGAGTTTGCAGGCTACTGTGATCCCACCCTACACAAGACACTGGGGGATCCGGTTGTGCTGCTTGCAGAATAGGAGACTGTGGTTTTGTGTCGTATTCAGATGCCTGGATACGACTATAATGCTTGCCGATGCCGACTTCCGTAGATTGACAAATCCATCTCATGAAATTGGTTCTCTGCAGACTCAGGTGGAAAGCTTGTTGAGGGTTGGGGTATGGGGTTAGAGCAGAGGTCAGCAACCTGTGGCTCCAAAGCCGCCTGCGGCTTTAAGGACTGCTTCGTGACTGGTATTTATTAAGAACCACCGCCTTGTGTTCACGTGCATTGTGGCTCCTGAAATACAACGGGTTTTTTTCTCCAGAATTTGAAGAAAATGGCTCTTGTTATTTTGGTTGCCGACCCCTGTCCATGGAAGTCCAGTTTACCATGCAAAACCAGTTCACCATGTGAGTCCAGTTTACCATGGAATACCAGTTCACCATGGGAGTCCAGTTTACTCTGTAAATCCAGTTCACCATGGGAGTCGAGTTTACCATTGAAGTTCAGTTTTGCATGGAAGTCCAGTTTACCATGGAAAACCAGTTCACCATGGGAGTCCATTTTACCATGGAAAACCAGTTCACCATGGGAGTCGAGTTTACCATTGAAGTTCAGTTTGCATGGAAGTCCAGTTTACCATGGAAAACCAGTTCACCATGGGAGTCCAGTTTACCATGGAAAACCAGTTCACCATGGGAGTCGAGTTTACCATTGAAGTTCAGTTTTGCATGGAAGTCCAGTTTACCATGGAAAACCAGTTCACCATGGGAGTCCAGTTTACCATGGAAAACCCGTTCACCATGGGAGTCTAGTTTACCATTGAAATCCAGTTTACTATGGAAGTCCAGTTTACCATGGGCAGGGGTCGGCAACTGCTTCGTGATTGTTAATTATTCAGGATCGTCGCGTATTCACAAGCATAACGGCTCTTTAAACCGTTGGGCCATAGCCTTTTAACGGTGTAATTGGAGAACCTCCGAAAAGCCTAAATCAACACTTACTCTAAATGGCTCTGCTAACGTACTGTAAACGCGAGGCTAAACAATGTATCAATAAGTAAAGGCTAGACTAATCACGTTATCACTGTCTATGGAAAAGTCAGCGAATTTGGTGCCAAAGTGAGTGCATAGGGGCCCAATAAAATGGGGCCCGATTAAATTGGGGCCCAATTCACAGACTTCAGGCACAAGTCATTAAATTGTGGCCCAATTCACTGATTTCGGGCGGAAGTCAGCGAATTAGAGACCAGGTCAAAGTGAGTGAATTTGGGACCAGGTCAAAGTCAGTCAATTGGGGCCCAAATTCACTGACTTCGGGCATGAGCCAGCGAATTGGGGACCTGGTCAATACCAGTGAAATTGAACTGAATTGAATTAAATGATGACGTCACCCTGATGCTGTTCTATTTAAGACCGGAAGCAACAGGAGAGCTTCACTATACTTGCCCGATGAAGCTGATTGTAATTATCAGCGAAACGTCGTAATACTTAAATTTTAAAATGCTGTTGATTATCTCTTCAGCACACCGGTGGGCTAAAGAAGTGAATGATTTAGTCCATTGAAAAACGTGACATATTTTTTTACTGTTTGGCCGTGTCGGGTGGTGGAGGGTTACGACACATTTATAATTAACGCGATCTAACCCAAAAACCTTTATTATAAAAATGAAATGCCAGGGGGGACTTTCTTGCTGCAACAATCCACCCACCCCAACCCACGTGCCACCCCCTGACGCCCATCCAATTGGCCGGAGAATCCGAAGGGCACGGGGCCAATGAGCGTCGCTCTTGCTGGGTTCGCATGGAAACCCACGCGAGCGTTGAAGGCTCTGGGCTGTGCAAAGGCCTCTTCGCTCAAGTGGCCACGGAAGCCGCATTCGTTTTGTTTGCTTTGTTTATTTCGCGTTAATGTCGCACGCGTTGTCAATTGAGGACCCTGCCGCAGACAGTCGTTGCTGATGAACGACGTGCCATGAACCTCGGGTACGGAATCTTTACTGCTGCTGTTGTCAGCGATTGACGATTGACGCTTGTGTGTGTGTTTGTAAGACGGGAGCCGAGTTCGATGCCAGCTCACGGCCAACACCGTTGACGATTATCTGAACCGGTCCTGGGTCTCCCCTAGGTCGCCTCGGCCTCAAATGCGTACCTGGCGCGTTGTGTAAACATCGCCGGCTGGGCGGTGTCCCGGCCACCTATCCTCGTGTCGTGTGTCGTTCCCACCTTCATAGGTGCTCGCGAACAGTGAGCCGTACAGTGGGCCTCCTGTTAATGTCCGAGTGTCGTGGACTACGATTACAGCTGCCGAATTGTCGACCGCTTGCAGGAAGAGCTCTGCACGCCGTGTCGATTGTTTGACCATCCTTCACCACTTTGGGCGGCGGTGCGGGTTGGTGAACGAGGATGTACAGAGCTGGTTCTGATAGGCGCCGCTGATGTTATCCGTAACCGAGAATCTAACCGCTGCATCACCGCTCCCGTTAGCAGAAATGCGGATAATGTAGTGTGTAGTATTATAAACAAACATGTCCCATGCAGTCATTTACCGTGCAGGCTGTTGGGACGACGTACTAATTTCAGGCAGAGTCTACCTATTAAGGGTGGCACAGCACACGTGGGTTTTGTGATGTTTACACATCAAGCGCAATCCTCGTTTATGGCTGAGTTAACCTGGGGGAGAAGGCACCAAGGCAGCGTGATTGGGACATCACCTTGCCTCTGGTGTCATCCGTGGCCAGAAATGCACCTGAGGTTGGGAAAAAAGGAAATTGTCAGTAGAACTCCACCGCATTTCTCCATTTAATGTATATTCATAAAAAAATGAATATCAGCTACACAACTCTTTCGCGATTTCAACATTCTGCGTCTCCCCAGAAAGTCAAGCTTGTTTGATAAATGTGGCTAGATTTCCAGATGTTCTTGGCAAGAGCATTCCATATAAACTATGGGATCCTGTTCAACACAAACTCGTTATGCCTTGGCGTGCAGCATAATATACGGGGGGGGGGGGGGGGGTTGGGGGGACATACTAAATGAGATTAACTACATTTTGGGTCTCCGCATTTAAATATATGTCCCGAGTTCGTAGCGCAGGTCACTGTTAATCGTGGGCTTTGCCAATGACATCGACCATGCGCCTCATGGAGCTTCATCGAGTGTGTAAGTTACTGTGACAAGTGCCCCTAAAGAGCTCCACGTGTTGGTAAGAATGCCACCACTGTGTGTGGAATGGCCAAGTACAACACCAATTCCAAAGTGTGCCTGCACCAGTCCAAGGCTAAGTGAGTATGTTCAAATGAACTCCGGTATTTTTATGCAGCATTACAGCTCATTCTATTTTATCCTATGGCCAACCTTCCGATTTCGAACTATTGGCTCGAAATCGGAAGGTTGTGAGTTCCAACCCTGGTTTAGGAGTTGGCTCCATCTGGGGCCGACAAATTGAGTACCACTTTATGGGAATGTCGGCGTTGGTTGCCCTATGGATAGACTCGCCACGGACACAGAGACGTGGAATCCCACTACTGGTTAGGAGGTGTAAACAGCAGAGAAACTCATTTGAGCAAGAATTGACGTTGACCAAATCACATGTAATGTGCCTGATCTCAACAGCTCCCAGAAGCTTAGCAGGATTTAAAAGCCTGGATAGTGATAATTGTTTTTTTACCCTTTTATCTGGCAACAAAACTGACACCTTTTTTACAAGGAGCCATGTTTGCATTGACCACAATACATGCGGTCGGAATGCAAACAAAAAACACAACTCTGATCATGTATGCACTGTCCTGGAAATTGTATTGGTCCACACCCGAGACAGATTTTCTTAGAGTCTAGTCTCACATAGTGTTGGACCAGATGACGCCAAAAGGCGCACAGCTCAAAGACAATGCACCATCAGAGTATGAGAGCTCGGGGTAAGCATTTACACCATTGGAACCTCCTTTGCCAGTAGCAAAATATGATAATTGGTTTTTTACCCTTTTATCGGGCAACAAAACTGACACCTTTTTTTGGATAGCCTGGATAGTGTTTGGATAGGTGACCGCTACGGTCAGTTTGTTGTGAATAGTTGGTGGGCAAAGGAAGTCAGTGTAGCAAAATCAATTGCTGGACTCTGGTTCAATGCTCCCACGACTATGGTTCCCATCTACGACCCACACTGACCAGCGTGGTGAAGTATGGTACAATGACCTCCACCAACTCGTCCCATGCGGAGTGTCCCGCATCCATCAGTCGACTGAGAAAGGACTCTACATATACATTATTTATTATTGGCGGTTTGTTCTTGCCTGCAATGTAGTAAAGTCCACTGAAAATGTGTGTGTTGATTTACAGGGATGGTCTGAAGTTAGAAACCCAGACATTGGATGGCAAGACAAGGCTTGTGATAGCATTTCATGGTAAAAAATGTTTTACCGGCTATTTTTTTGCAGATTTAAATGCAGTTTTCCCCAGTATTTTGAAGCAAAACTTGAAAATGTACGTTTTAATCAGATATGTGTGTGTATGTGAGTGAATCGTATAACTTTTTTGACACCGAGCATTACTTTTGGGTGCGCCTCACTTTCCATAGCATCTTATAATCTGGTAAATATGGTCATCCTGCACATTACAACGTGTTCAGTGTGCTATTTGTAAAATATAAATGGTAATATAATCCTGTTTTCAAAACCGAATGAAGATGTTTTTTTTCCTCTTACAGATGAACCCTTGAATAAAACTGCAAAGGTAATTATACAGAAAGCATAGGCTTATGCATTGTCATTTACATTCTGTTTAATTTAAAATGTATACCATTTCATTCTCATGTTAAGTTCGCATTCCAATATTGGACAGTTTTTATTATTATTTGTGCTTGTACACCACTATCGGTGCAATCCCTTATTTTTTGTTTAATAATTAAATGCAGTATTTTATCATCAGCCAGGATGAATGCACTGCTGGAATAAGGCTTTTCTGAGCTCATCCCTCAGAGTTCTACGATGCAACAGTCCATCTAGCGCCTGAAAATGAGCTGACTTCATTTCTCCATCTCCACGGCAAACGTTTCAGTTGGATGTGTTTCTACTTTGGCTACCACTGTTGTTAGTCTAAGCCACTGGCTATCATCATTAAACTCTTCTAGCCCTGCGTTCTGCCCAAGCAAGCCCACTTAGTTTTCTTAACAGTCAATACATTTTCTCGAACTTGCATATTTTCTCTTAATCATGTAGTCCTATTTCTCTCTCATTGTAATTTCAAGCATGTACATCTCCAGACGTGTATGCACTTTTACTTATTATTGGGGATTTTTTTTTATGTTGTTTTATTTTTTTATTTTTTTCCTCGAATAGCTGAACTTAAACTTGAACCTAAACTGAACTTAAATATGAAATGCAGCATACCATTGTGCCTGAAGAACACCATTTGCTCACAATGTACATTACCTGCTGTGATGAACGGATAGGTGTTGTGCATGGTGCCCTAATTTACACACTTATTTTAGGGCACTTCCCAGTTGAAGAAACGGAGATCTCCATTTAGGTCGAGGCTCGTGAGGGAGGCACATAATGGCAGTGTTAGGCTCGGAGCGGCAAGTGATGGAAGTTCAAGCAGAGGGCCAAAACCCACGCCCTTTGGGAACAGTCAAGCTGCACAGAGTCGTGCGGACATCGATCAGAGGACTTCGAATCCAACCGAAAGGCTCAGTGACCCACAGGCAGACCAGGGTCCAGTCCAGTACAATCACACTCAAAAGGCAAGATTCAACCAGAATATAAGTACCAATGGCCCACAAATCAAGTTGCTGCAATTGAATCAACAAAGTAAAGAGCAAAGGGCCATTGTAAATGGACAGACCATCGTACTCGAAAATGGACAGAATCTTCAGCAGATGGGGAAGAACAATAGAGGCAGGTTGGACAAAAACACAGCCCAGCAAGAAGTGAAACAGAGGTACGGTATTTGATTTACTGTTCATAATGTGCAAGTTTATGTACGAGTTCTCTCTTCTAGCATTTGAAATGTTTCAATATCAGAGTCGTATTTTGTAACTTCCCTCATGATGTCATTTCCAGGAGACGTGCAGGAACAAATCATTACCTTTGCGCAATTCGTGATTCGTCACTGGTCAGGATCGTGATTAGACTCACGCTTCAATTCGATGTAAATTTTTTGGTTTCATGTAAAGGACTTTAGTGACTTAGGAGATCAAGTGAAAGCATTGCATGGGACATACACACATTAAAAAACCGTTCTTATGCAATTTGCCACATGAATACTGAGCATAGAAAACTCGAAATCTATAAATGTATGCAAAATTACACTCCTAAATACTATTGTCAGCAGTGAAAAATTAAAACAGAGCCTAAAGCTTGCATTAATGCGCCTAAAAACAAATTTACCATTTTGATCTCCAATGTTCTTTTCGGTTCTGTACGATATTCAACATATTGCTCCCCATGATTGGAGCTTCAGGAATGGAATATTCAGGAACTGAGCCAAATGTTTGACATCAATCCGGACAATGGGCGGTAACTTGAAAACATTGGAGAACTATACAGCACAACCGCTAAAACTTTAGCAATTATATGGCATAGTGGGATTTATTATTATTATTCTGCTTGTCTACCCAGGAAAGCCAATCTGAGTCCCTTGATTCTTTTTCAGGAGGGTTCTGCCAAGTATGTTTCAGTAGGGGGTGATGATTTGCTACGTAAATTACAATTGAATAGCAAGTGGGATCTTGTTATGAACATACTTATCACCTAATAGTGTTGAAAACTTATTGAATGCCCTTTGTTACACGACCTTTTAAAATAGCAAGTGGGATCTTGTTATGAACATACTTATCACCTAATAGTGTTGAACACGTATTGAATGCCGTTTGTTACACGACCTGCTTACCATCCCATCGTTGCATCTCACTGTTGTGTGTTTTTTCTGTTACGTACATTTTTCTGTGAATTATATTTGATGGTTTTCGCCCCGATTTATTTTAGCTTTCATCGTTTACATCATTGCTGATGTCACTTTCGCAAATGTGACCGTTCTTGCGTGTTGAGTTCCCACCTGTTTAAACAAAAGAAACTTGCTGTTTTTTGTGTCTAATCTGTCCTTTTCCCTCGTCGCATGCAATAGGCGCGGCCTTGCCAATGGGAGGCCAGTGAAGGCGGCAGACGCGCGGGGGCACGGCGATAACGCCCAGACGGGGAGCTTCGGCAATGGCTTAGTGTGCCTCACCCAAGAACAGCTGCAGCAGATTCTAGCATCCATCGGGCAATCCGTGAACAGCAGCAACACTGATGGTGAGCAGCCAACCGTGTGTCGTAAGTTAATACGGCCAACGACCGTCGATTTCTGGATTCATGGGTGGGGAGGGATTTGCAAGAATAAAACAAAAACACGGATCATGTAAAATTATCTGAGTTAGGTTATAAAAAAAAACAGTTTAGTTGAAGATCCTGGCAGGGTGTGATGGTTTGCACACTGGACTTGCAATGCAGAGGTCAGTGGTTCGATTCAATCGCCCGGCGCGGCAGTTAAAACGATGGGCCACATTGGGAGCAGAGGGTAGTGCACCACAGTCCCTGCTTGTATTATACTTTACTCCAACAACTACACTCCCTGCCCTTCAACCTGCACTGACCAATATGGTGAGGTGTGGTCAAACAATCCTCATGACCCACACGGAGTGGAGAGGCCCTCATCCAGCAGTGAATTGACACCAAGCCGGACAGGTTCAATGGTACCTATAAGTAGCAGACGTGTTCTGTTCTTTGGCTTTATCCTGAAGAAAAATTACAGAAGTCAGACTTAAATGGCGTTGGTTAATGGTGTATATCTGCTGTTGGTGTATGTCATATTAAAACGTTACTCAATAGCTGAATGTTCTCTTAAAGTACACACTTATATATAAACATTCACACCGCATTAAAAACCTTGATCTATTAGTTTATTTATGAATAGTGATTTATGTTTTCATTAACTACTTCACAGGCTATGGCTGAGGAGTAACCAGGGTTACCCAATGGATATTGTCTTTTCTTGAAATGTTGAAAGATTAGTTTAATTTTTTTCGTAACATCCAACATATCCATAATACAGGTTTTTTTGGGGGGGAGGGGTTAGACCGTGTAAATATAAATGTGTCGTTAAACCCGCCACCACCCAACACAGCCAATTAGTAGGGTGTGTCACGTAAACAGAACATACCAATTCATTAATAGTATAGCACACCAAAAAAAACCTGTATTATGGTTGATATTGGTCGCGAAAGCCTACGAGTTAAACTGATCCAACACATCACAATAAATAAGGTGATGGTCTTTGTATACAATTTAGGTTCAGCACCTTTGGAAACAGAGCTGGACAAGGAAAAGGATATTGTTCAGTATGACAATGAAACCAAGCCTGGAGATGCTTCAAGGTAATCAACTGAGTGGTTATGGGTGCTTTAGGAACTGCTTTTGTGAGTGTACAATTGTTGAAATAAAATATGCTATCATTAGAGCGGAGAATTTCGAATAGTGCCACTTGCAATTTTTTTACGGATTATTTGTTTACGTCATTAGGTTTGATTATCATTCTTTTTTGGTTGAACAGAGTTTACCTGCGAATGACTGATGCATCAGTGCACATATACTGAGAGTTGAGTGTGTACTTTAAACATTGTACCCATGGAGTCTTGAAGTGTAGTTTTAATGCCAACACAAGGACCCCTCCTATGCTTAGCGATTTGGAAAAGGCATCTGAAATGCTATTTTTTGTGAGGCTTTTAGTTTGATTGGGGTAACTTAAATAAAGGAAAATCGGCCCTCACTTGCTTACAATCATTTAAATTAACCTGGTGCTTCATTTCGTTGTTTCTATTTAAGCTCGGCTGCTCCATTTGAGAAGACGCAAGGAATATCGGGCAGTGTCTTTGGTATGTTGGGAGAGAGGGAGAAAGACCGAGAAATACTTCAGGCAAAGAAAGCACAGTGGAAAAAAGAGCTGGGTAATGTATTCACATTTTGACGCACACACACACACAGCTACATACATACACGTGCACTGAATAATAATAGTAGTTGCATTGAGCATTTTACACTTATTATAAAAGAACGTATGCTCTACGAATACAAAGATTTGTGTTTTTCCAGAATATGAATGGTGCTACAGTGGTTAACGCATTGCACTGTGAATCCATCGACCATTCCCAGCCATGGCTAACACCAGTGGCAAGTGATATTTGAACGAGCACTAGGCCTCATCTCATCTTCACTCACCTGTACCGTACAGTGTGGCGAAGTATGTATGGTCAGACAAGCATCCCCATGACACGGTTTGGTGAGGCCTTCATCCATAAGCGGGTTGACAAACAATTGCAATAATTACTCACGTGAAACTCCGGTCATCCTCACAGCAGCGGCTTTTGGCTAACCATTGAACAAAGACGGTCACTGCATCGCGAGCTTCTGCAGCCATCTGGAACACTCTTCCTTCCGATATTAGGAAGCCACCGGAGCTATGCACTTTTAAATGTAAATTGAAAACGAATTACTTAAACGGCTTTTTGTGTTTAGTTTGTTGTCATTCCCCCGCAACTCCGATTAGCTTTGTTGGCTACGTGCGGTGCGAAAGAAGTTCAACATACATAAGTACTGCATGTGCATTTTTTCTAACGGTGAACTTGCATTTTGGAATTGTCAATGGAATGCAATAATACAATGAAACTCAAAGTGAGGGCAAATGCTCAGTCAGATTCAAAGGGAAGCCTAAATGCTTTTGTGCAGTGTCCCACGTATTAAAATTCCACACACATACCTTTGTCGCGTCTCTTTATTTCCTGCGCACATTTTCAGATCAACAACTGGCGCTGAAAAACAGTGGGAAGAAACAGGAGCTGGAGGTCAGGGAAGAGTGGAACCCCTTTGGGAAGCCAGGGGCAGGAGCTCCGGTCTTATCAGCCACCGGACAGCCGCTGACCACGTTCAATCAGAAGGTATGCTCAATGGAATACAAGAGGATCATCTAAGCTGTCGATCAGAATCAATTGAAAACTTGAGCTTCATCGTTGGATTTTAAAGTTAGTTCGAGGGAGTTCTCATCCGTTTTTTTAAGTGGTTTGATGTAAATTGGTATTAAAAGTACCACTTTTTAGAAGTAGTACCTGCAAGTAAATGTTCTAATAGTCACCCCTTTATGCATTCGGCATATGGAAATCACAATTAGATTTTTTTTGTGTGTGGCAAATACCAATATATGAACAAATATCTTACTCAAATCACACTTTTCTCATTGCATGGTTTTTTAATGTTTTTTGTTGTAAAACTCCTTATCCAGTTTTCAATCTTCTATAAAGATCACTCCAAGGTATGCCAAAGACTGCTTATCCTCGGTGTTTTCAAAGGGCATCATTGGGTTTCAAATTACATTCCTTTTCATGCTTCTCGCAGTCACATTAGTGCCAATGATTAGCTCGCCCCATGTGCATGATAGTTCCAACAAGTTCTATCTTTTTCACAAAGTTTTTCACCACTTTCCCATTATCCACGCTGCAAAAGTGGACACTTGTCCACGCTGCAAATGATGTGAGCTATGTTGTGAATGTGAATCTATAATTGCTGAAAGCTGACTATGAAATAACTTTAGTTGACAATATGACGTAAATTAATTATTTAATGAAGCCATGTAGTAGTGGTGACCAGACTTCATATGTCATACATTGTGTGAATTTCATCATTGTAAGTTATTTGTTTTATTATATCTCCTGTAAAAAAAAAACATATTTTGTGATTTCCTGCTCAATTGAGCATCTCCTTTTTATAGCCATGGGCCAATGGTGAAAATTCCACATTGCTTTGGCGGAGGCGAGTCGATTCATAGGTCAACACTGTTGACTTCCCCACAAAGTGGCACTGATTTTATCGACCCTGCATGGATGATGAGTCAAGCCCAATCAGGAATTGAACTCGCAACCTTCCGATTGCGAGCCGCTCATTCTGACATTGTGCCATCCGGTTGGATCTTGGTAGTAATCATAATTTTTTGAAAGAGAAAATGTATGCTTTAATTACAAAGTTCAAACTTGACTTGTTATTGCTATTGACGGGCTAGCTTGTGATTATAAAGATAATTTTACATTTCATTTCAGGATCAGGATGTGCATTTTTACGGTGCTTAAATGGCTCAGCAACTCGTAGGACAATTCCAATTGCCCTGCTGTAGTCTGGCCATCCTTGGGCCAAAAAAAAATTAGAATCTTTTTCATACTTTTTATCCGCCTGTGTCTGCAGCTGCAGGCCACTTTGAACCTTCCAGCACATCAGCCAGAATCTGGCTACTTGACAGTGCCTGCAACATCCGCCCAGGGGACAGCAAGTGGTGCCAGGAACACTGCCCAGGACTCCATGGCAATGGGGCAGACACAGAGCTTTGCTTCCAGTGACCTTCCCGCAGCAATTCGCTCTTCCTTTGTCATTGGGGTGAGTACTTTCAAGATGCATACTTTATACCTTGCATAAATATGAAAGTATATTACCAAATGATCAGAAACTAAGCAGGATCGAGCGTGCAAAGTCATTGGATAGGTGACCAGCATCTATCAAACAGGTTGTCATAGATATCACAGGGCTATGTGATGGGCAGCAGAAAGCAGTATAGCAAAATACATTGTTGCACTGTATTTTTTATATGCTCCCACTTGTATGCTTGCTGCCTTCACCATCCTGCACTGATCAGGGTGTCGAGGCATGGTTAAATGACTCTCATGACCCACACGGTGTGGGTAGGCCCTCAGGAAGCAGTGGAGTGTCAAAAATGGCCGTAACTTGTCCATGTTCTATTCCACCTTCTGTTGTTTAACCCTCGGCCCAATGGCCGGGACTTTTGCTCAAACTCCCTCCAATCTGTCTGATATTGGGCTTTCTTTTGCTGCTTAATGTCACGTCATCAGCCAGAACTTTTCTTCTCTTGGCATCTGTCCCAGCATCCTTGCATTCCAGGACTTGCTTAATTAAGCTTTCACCACTGAGAATGGATCCAATCCACACAATTATTAAAAATGTGTTAACGCACACACTTTGCGTTCACGCTCCGAGAGAGAGAGAGAGAGATAATGATTGAGTGTCGTGGGAAACACATTTACAAGTGGGAACGCAGCCTGAAACTGCGCCAACCATTGCATATTGGCGCAGTTTCACCCACTCCGTTAATTAGTCCGTGTACTTGTTTTTATACATCTTTCACCTTTTTCTACAGCTTGCTTTTGCTATTAAGTGCCTCTAAATCCAACCAGCATTGTGTCGCATGTATTCTGCGTGAATGCATTCGTTTCGTTAGTGAATATATATTTACAGGCATTTAACATCCGATAACGACCGCTTGTGTTGCGATCGAAATGTCGTAGTGTGTTTTGTTATTTTATTTGAACCTATCTACTTTACCGAAAGACCCAAATCATATTTAACATCTCTCTTTCGGATTAACAGGAGGCAGCCCCCAGGGATAAACCTTTCAGCGCCTCCAATAGGGAGAAGCAGCAGCGCTGGCGAGAGGAGCTGGAGTACCAGCGGGAAGAGCAGCGCATGCGCAGACAGCAAGAGAAAATCTGGCTCAAGGGGGTGAGTACTCTCCTCCACACAGACATGTAATAAGAGCCTATGTCCGGCTCACGTGGTGATCGGCTCTGCCGGTCCTGCTTTACAGCCAATGGGGGGAGAGCCTGGGAGCATGGCCCTGGCGTGATCAAGGGATGCCAGCTAGGGTGATTGGTTCTGCTGGTCTTGGCCTCAGCCAATGGGAAGACAAGTCAGGGGCGTGGTCCCGGGAGTTGATGGGGAATCTAGAAGATTCGGCGCAGGCTACCAAGGATTGGCTGGAGCGTACCACGCGACCCAGGCATTTAATAAGGGGGGAGATGAACGACACGTGGTCAGACGAAGAACGAAGGAAGAGAAGGGCCACGCGCGAGCGGGGCTCCGAGTGCCACGTGGCGGTGCGTCTCTCGTGGTCTGTCTGCCCACTTCCCGTTGCCTGCCAGCAGCGGGGAGTACTTGTGAACACACAAAGATCCCCCGTATAGCCTCCAACAGACTATTCGGGCACGTGCTGCTACTGAGCGCCTATTAAGTCGGGCACGGCACATGAGGGCCTGGGTCGCTAGTACCGTGCGCGGCCGTCTTTGTCTCCCCAATGTTGATGTTGGCACACCGCATCCAGGTACCCATTTGAGGCTGAGTCAATATAGGGGAGGCCCGGTCCTGGTTCAAATATTCAACGCTGTTATTGGTTATTAGTGGGAATTTAACTTGAGTCACCAGCTTCATAGTGCAGTGCGCTAATCGCTGCATTACCACACAAAAAATACACACACACTCACACTCTCCAGAGTGTATCGTTTGAGCTATAGACATTGTGTATTTAAAATGTTGTTGTGTTTTTGTCCAAATCATATTCCAGTTGCTCTATCAGTCATGCCAGCAGTGCATTCGAGTGTGGCTATAGAGGTGACATCGCTCAGCTACTTATGAGATCCCTTCATTTGCCCGTTCTCCACACGCGTGTCTCTCATGTGACCTGTTGTGGAGGAGCGAGTCTTGTGGCTATCAAAATAATTATATATATTTTTTTGTGTCCACGCAGCTGGATATATATGCCGAATGAAGTGAACAAAATGTACTTCAACTATTTTTTTTTGTTCTGCCTTTGATGTCCAGCCTAAGTCCACCACTTGATGAACAGATTTATTCATGGTTGGTTGCATGGATTTGATTCCAAAATGTCAGCAGTGCCAACTCTGTGCTCTGACAGGCTTTTAATCATCTCAGCCACTGATCCACTTCATAGGCTGCAAGAAATCTAGCATTACCCTAAATTCTAGCTTGATGACCGCTTAGGTTTTTGCGGTTGTGCTGTGTAGCTCTCCGATGTGTTTCCACGTTGTACCGCGCGTTGCTCAGCACGACGCCCAACATTTTACTCCCATGTGATGTTGCCCTGCATCTCGTGGTCCTAATTAATTGTTATTCTGGCTGTGCAATCGCCATATTGTGCAATCTTTCCATGGTATAGCACGATAATAATCTCAGCGCACCGGTGCTGACATGACATTTCTGAATCCTCTGACACCCAGCCCCGAGGCTTTAACATAGGTTATTGGTAGTGTTGAATCAGTGCTCTAATATAGGCATCAAGTACACCCTGTCCTAGAGCTTACGTGTGCTTAATCGGAGCACTAACATGGTCATTATGAGCTTCCTAACAGCCGGAGAGCTTCCCAATCCCATGTGGGGAGAGACCCATAGTATGGGAGTTGGGCATTCCTGGTTATTGGCCAGATTACAGATGGAATTCTGCCCCCGCGCTTTGTCACAGATGAGATGAGTTCTACTGCATTATGATCTGCTCATCTACCGGTGACTGCCTCAGTACTGAGCCTACTGTGCATGCACTTCTGTTTGATTAATCCCTCTGTCATCGGCACGTTCAGCATTTACATCTCCTCATTGAAGGATCAGGATAATGCAGACTGAAGAATCCCATCATTTTTGACCAAGATGTTTTGGGTGTCTCTTAGCCATATTTAAATATGTTGGGGGGGTGTCCGTACACCCACAGTGGCTGTGACACCTGAGCCGATCGCTTGTACATGGGAACTCAGGTGTGCTGGTGCACAGATCAGCATTACCACCTGGACAATGTGTGTGAAGAATCCCATCATTTTTGACCAAGATGTTTTGGGTGTCTCTTAGCCATATTTAAATATGTTGGGGGGGTGTCCGTACACCCACAGTGGCTGTGACACCTGAGCCGATCGCTTGTACATGGGAACTCAGGTGTGCTGGTGCACAGATCAGCATTACCACCTGGACAATGTGTGTACCTATCATATAGTTTTTGCGTGAGTCTCAATATATGTAGTTTTGCGCAAACCCATAACTTGGGGTTATTGCGCACTGCTATCGGGCTGATAGCACACGACATACGACTGTTGTGTTTTTGCCAAAAACTGCAGGCAATTTATATAATTCTGACTTTCTAATTTCTTGGAGCGCTTGATCCTTCTTTTTACCCTCTCCCATCATAAAGTTGCCTCTGGCGAGTTATGTCATCTTGCTGTATGTCATTTTCAAGTTACTTGCCATTGCCGTGTTATCGTTGGGACATGTATGCCCGCTTTGATGATTAAGGGACGGAATCGATTTGGTACACTTAATTGTGGCTTATGCAAGCTCATGCGGGCTTATGCAGAATGCCTTCTTTATCCACAGGAAGCGGATCAAGGAAAATGGGAGGCGCACTTTGATTCGTTCAGC
This sequence comes from Lampetra fluviatilis, assembly GCF_964198595.1. Lineage (NCBI taxonomy): Eukaryota > Metazoa > Chordata > Hyperoartia > Petromyzontiformes > Petromyzontidae > Lampetra > Lampetra fluviatilis. Next base: position 342,551 of record NC_136314.1, read on the forward strand.
CAGAAGCCCTCTGTTGCGCAGGCTGAAACCCACGGTGCGGTAACTTCGGTCCGCCTTGATGCGGGGAGGACATTTCATCCCCAGGATCCACTCCACAGTCCTAATGTGCCCTTGACCGATGCTTCGAAGCTTCCTTCGCCGAGAAACAGGTAAATAAGAAAGTTGACATTGATGGAGCCACGCTAATCGTGCTTTAAGGGTGAAAGGTGGAGCCCTACAATTCTCAAGCCACTACTGGCGGCAGGGTCTTCACTCGGGAGTCGCTGTAGAGGGTAGTTGGCCTACACTTCCACACTGGCCAGACAACTTGGGTGAGGTAGGAGTACCCACACTTGACCCCACCACATGCCACCTGCCAATCGACAAACTGGTGCACCGATTTATAAAAAAAAAAAATATTTGTATTTGATCAGGTAAGACACACTGAGCTATACAGCTCTTTTTCAGAAGTGACCTGGCCACAAATGATAGCTCAACGAAGTGGCTTACCACGTGGAAATTTACAGCAGCAAAATACTCTTAAACGCACGTGGAGGGAAAAACCGGAGGACCCGGAGAAAAATCCACATGACCACGGGGAGAACATGCAAATGCCAAATATACAGGCATCAGGGTCGGGATCGAACCCACGACCTCCTGTGTATCAGGCAAGGTAGTTAACATCTCGCCACCGCAGGGAGATTTTAAGAACTTGCACCATTGCCGCGCCGAAAGATCGAATGGAACCGGCGACCTCTGAGGGCCACTGTGCTATTACACCTTGGAAGGAGCCCCAATTGTTGAACGACACGTGCATAACGAGTGTGTGAACCGCAGATGACGTTCAGATTGTTTTTTTAGTTATTGTCACCTTGGTTTCACTGTTGTTTTGACTTTCAGCCACTTGAGAACAATGACAGCCCTTCTGGATCCAGCTCAGCTTGATGAGAGGGAAAGACAAAGGCTAAAACAACTGGAGCATCAGGTATTAGTCACACATTTTTTTTTTTACATTCTTGCACAAATAGCTCAACGTATTGCTTATTTAAAATATGGTATTATGTTTGGTTCATGTATAGTGACATAGAATCGGTCACGTGGCAGCATAGCGCTGCCTGCTGGCAGGGAAGAGGATCTGCAGCTTACAGCAGCCCTGATTGACAGCAGGCCACGTGATTGACCAGAGAGGGATCTAGAGGAAGGGTCACGGAAAGGGCCCGTCGAGAACCCGCTAGTAGGTTCCAGAAGGGGGCGTGGCCGGGGGCAGAGCCAGGCCACGCTGACATTATAAGAGGGGCCCCGGGAGGGGAGCTCGGGGCTGTCGTGTGGAGTGGGGTCCCCGTCGTGCTGCTGTTGGAGTCTTCACCGTCTCGGCGTCGCCACAGTCAGGCAGTCTACCAGCTGTCTTGCCTGGGAACCGTAGTTACGAAGTGTTAATAGTCAGGCCGTGTTAATAAACCGAGTGCCTCCTACTCTTAGTGTCTCCGAGTCAGTCACTGCACATGTATATGTATAGTACTGATGGGCACAAATGTGTGCGATTAGAATATAATGGGTGGGGATGGAGCAGTGACAAGTTGCTTAAAGTAGTGTAAGCCGTATAGTCCCTTTTCAATCCATTTCTCGATGAAGACTGCCCCGTGTCTTGTCAGTCTTGAGGTTTGTCTGATCATAATTCGGCACCCTAGTTGCTGCGAGTTGGTGAAAGGGAGCGCCCAGGACTCGTTCTGATATCACTCACCGCTGGAGTCAGCCATGGCCGGGTATCAAACCGAGGTCTCCGGGTTCTTCATGCAATAGGCTAACCACTGCACCACCACTCCTTGCTGGTTAAGAAATAAACAATAAATAAGAAATTAAAAGGACAACTTAATGTTAAGCAGCTATCACAATTAACCACTTCAATGAAAGGACACGTGATATTAAGGGGCATTTAAATTGTAGGTTTTCACAGTTATGCTGCATAGCTCTGTGATGTGTTTTCGGGTTGTACGATGTGTGGACATCATGTCGAACAGCACGTGGTCAAAGGCACAGTCGGAGAGCCCATTAACCTGTTGTTGTTGTTAAATGGGTTACTGCAGTTGAGCGTGCAACGTCGCGCGTTGTTCTCAGAAAGCGATAGCCAGCCAGGTGGAGGAGCGACGTCGTCAGAAGCTCCTGGAGGATGAGCGACGGAGGTACGAGGAGGAGGAGGCGGAGAGGAGGATCGCCGAGGAACGTCATCGCCTTAACAGCCAGTTTAAGGAGGAGCAAGCCAAGCTGCGGCAAAAAGAGGTGCGGCGATTTTTCACACATTGGCGAAGAATGAAAAATACGCGCTGCATTTGTGTTTCAGTGAATGACTTAAACAGCCTTGGTGTTGTTGAGTTTTCTAGGCCCTGAATATGCACGTGCTTTATGAACAAATGCCGATTGACTCTAAAGCGTTGATTGTGTTGCCGGATGATCACAGCCTAACATGTATGCTTTCGTGACCAATATCCACAATTTACGTTTTTTGGGTTAAATCGTGTAAATGTAAATGTGTCATTAAACCCGGCACCACCCAACACCGCCTTTAGTCAGGTTTTTTCTCGTGAACAGAACATGCTAATTCGTTACTAATACTGAACACCGGTGTGTTGGAAATGTTGTTGTCCTTACCCCCCACCTCAGATTAGCACGGTTGGCTACGTACGGTGCGAAAGAAGTTCAACATACATACAAACGTAAAGCATGTCTGGGCCTTACTCATTTGTGGGCCTCCTGTTTTTCCCGTGCAGGAGAATCGGACCAGGAAGACGGAGAACCTGTACCAGAGTGTTCAGAGGGCTCAGGAGGAGGCCCTCCGTGATAAGCAGGAGCAGAGAATGAGGGAGCTAGCTCGCAAAGGGCATGACGTCTCCAACCTCCGTCGCAGCAGGGAAGGTCAGTGGTTGAATATTGGTATGTTAATTAAAGAAAGGAGCACACGCCAGAGCAAACGAACACTGGCCAGAGAAGGAGGGCGCAAGAAAAATCATTTCATGTTGATGATCCATAATAGATTTTTGGATTAAGGTAACATTGATCTTGCCAAATTTGTCTCGTTTAAAATACTCCCAACACCAAACATAGCCAAAAAACAATATAGGCGTTTAACTCGCCGATTATGTATTCTTTCGGCCAGTTATTTATTTATTGTTTCAGCTCACCAGTAAGTTGAAGAACAATTCTCATAACTGACTTGAACAATTAGATATGACATGTATCGTATGTACACAGCTTAATGTTTCTTTAATGTACATTTTAGAGTAAAATGTATTTATATGCTTAATTTTAAGTTGCAAAATACACCTTGTAGTTTGTATCATTCATTTGAACACTTATAGTCGACATATAACCCTTGCTTTACTCTCAATTTCAAGGGATGCCGACTCGTGACGGCCCAGTTTACGTGGCCGTGGAGGAAGGAACGGTTCGGCAGAGGGATGGTCACTCCCGCTCAACTCTGCGTGTCCACGAACCAGAGTCGTCCATGAAGGACATGGCTGTGCAGACAGGTTTGACCAGATTATTACTTAACATGCTTGTAGTCTGGAAAGCTGTGCTGTGTATATCTGCAGTGACATCGGGGATGTCACTGTATGGTGCCGGCCCGGAAGGATCGTGCCGTTCTATGTTCCTACATCGTGGACAGCACCGTGTTGGTGGCTGTGTTTCGCACCAGCCCTAGCGGGGCTTGGCGAGCACGGGGACAGTGCGGGCACCACGCACAGCGTGTGGTGGGGGCTCTCCCGAGGGGGAGGGGGTGAGTGTCAGCCCAGGGGCAGGGTTGCCCCGGGCCATGGCACTCTGGTTGACCCGTAGACACGTGATCCGGAATGTCCACACAGGGGGCCCCAGGTAGGGGGGGACGAGTGTCCGGAGAGAGCTCTTGAGAAGGATCGAGAGGGAACGAGAATGTTCAAGAAGGCGGGCGGGGCCGAGGGCGGAGCGGCCCCGACCGTAGGGGGATATAAGGCGGGTCCCTGAGAGGGACTGGGGTCGCTGCATTCTACAAGCTGGAAGCTCAACATCTGGAAGCTGGAAGCTCCACGTCTCAAGCTGGAAGCGCTTCGTCCTACGAGGGACCACGTGGTCGGAGACCCAACCCTTCCTAGCAGTAACTCCCCTGTAATAGTGTAGTTAGCTGGGTGGTCACCACCCTAGGGTGTAGTCTGGTCAAGGGGCAGTTACCTCTTTGTGTTACGGCGTTACAAATTAAAGTGTAGCCTCTAAAAGGAGCAACGTCTGCGGCTCAGTTGGACACACTACATATCGATGAAGGTACGCCTGTGTCGGTGTAATAGTTCGCACACCGGGCTTACAGTCCAGGGGCTGCCCTGGGGCCTCTCTCGACGTGGCAGTTGAAATGATCGGCATGTTTCTTAAACCCCCCTTCTTCCTCGGTCCACCCAGCGATATCAATTTGTACACGAGAGTCGATCGGCAGGCTGTGTGTGTGTGTTAGTGGGCACTCCCTCGTCCAAGATATCTGGCCAGCCTGGAAGAGTAGGCAAAATACCCATGAGAAGGGCTCTCTGCAGCCCCCTCCAGCGGAGGCTCTTCCACCATCAGTGGCATGAGCAAGTAATTATCTTTAGTTTACAGCTGAAAAAGGGATGGATTGGAATTTTTTAAAGATTCCTTGAAATGTTTCATTAAATGTTCTTTGATAATTAGAATTATTTATTTATCTTAAATGACCAGCTGACCCGGATGCCTGAGCGCTGGGCTGGAACCGCTGAGAGATCCTGGGTGTGAACCCAGGTAGCTGCAAGTGAATTTTAAACAATTTAAGATGCCATAAACAAAATATGCAATGTTTTTAGAAGTGTGTTTTATTTGTGTTGTTATTTATACTAATGGCTGGTGGCCTGGTGCTGTATAATACATTTTGTTGATTTGTTGCTGTAATCTACTGTTTATGTTGTAATTATATAACATTGTTGTGCATTTGTTTCCGACAGTGGAGTTGCAATGTGAACGTGTCTTTAATTTGACCCCCACCCCTTTTAAGTAATTGGTCCCCTTTTATCACAATATCCCCACGATTCCACCTTCCTATAGCAGGGATGTTGGGTTTCCAGACTGACTGGTATGGTTAGGTAGTAGTTGCCCGCAATGCAAGAATGTGTTTCAACTTGAAACGTGCGCAGTATTTAATTATTTCTTGGCACGCCCAGATTGTACAGCAATGGATTGCTGCCCTGCCCTCTGCTGTCTACCACGTGAACTTGCAGCTTGCACTTCATATAGGAACACCCTTTTTCACGTTTGTTGCCCAGAGTTTTGTTACGTATATAAATATTTACTTTTCTTGCCTTTGGCTGGTTGCTTTAAAGATGCGGACACTGGAAGATCGGCAAGGGGCGGCGACGGAACGGGCCGCGTCTTTGCGGACTCCACGCGCCCTCCCGCCACGCCGCACGTCCCCGCAGAGTACAGCAACACCGGAGTCATGTGCAGGAGTCGCATCGACAGGGAGAGGCCCGGAGGAAAGGGAGCGGACAAGCAGAGCGGCCACCACCATGAGGAGGCGTCTTTCAAGACGCTGGGCCAGAGCGATGCCGCCAAACGCAAGAGCCCGAGAGATGACGCTGAACTGAAGCCGGCGTGGAACATGACCACCAAACCTGTTGTGGGGTGCGTTAATCCAGCGGGGTCAGTAACGATTACCTTCACTGTTTTCTTCGGCGGGTTACTGGAATTGCAGTCGATCACGTGTGATGATGTTAAAGGTTAGGTGCGTACGTAGGTATGTATGTTGAACTTTTTTCGCACCGTTCATAGTCAACCGTGCTAATCGGAGGTGCCGGGGGAAGGACAACAAACTAAACACATCAAGCAGTTTGAAATAAATTCGTTTTCAATGTAGATATCAAACTGCATAGGTCCAGTGGCTTCCTAATATCGGAAGAAAGAGCGTTCCAGACGGCAACAGAAGCGCATCTGAAATCACGTGATGCGGTGACCATCTTTGTTCGATGGCTAGCCACAATGTTGAATTTCTTTCGCACCGTACGTTGCCAGCAGTGCTTATCAGAGGTGATGAAAGAGAAAGCCTACTGATTGATTGTTTTTCCCGTAAGAAAAGCTCATCTTGTAACGCCATTGTGCTACGTGACCAGGTGACTGTTTATTAACATTTCGTAGGCTGCCAGCTTACAAAAGTCGAAAATGGTTGATGCATTGCTGGTGATGGTTGCTGGCAACGATTACCGTAACATTTCCCGAGCAGTTCAAGACCTTAACAAGCACCTTAGCTGTGAGCCCGAGAAGCAGAGGTCGCAAACGGGTTTTGATTCCTTACCCGTACCCGTACCCGGCCGCACCAGGGTCGCAAATGGGTACCCGTACCCGTACCCGGCCGGGTACGGGTACCCGTTCCCTACCCATACCCGTACCCTACCCGAAATGAGTGACAAACGGTTACTCACCAGTGACTCACGGCCTACCCGTACCCGTACCCGGCCGCACCAGGGTCGCAAACGGCTACCCGTACCCGGCCGGGTACGGGTAGCCGGGTATCGGGTAGGGTACGGGTATCGGGTACCCGGTTGCGACCTCTGCCGAGAAGACGCGCTGGTTGTGTCTTCCGAGCAGAGGCGGCGCAACCCGAGCCTCTGATAAGTACCCCAAGGCTCTGAGGAAAAGGGAGATGGAGCGGGAGGCGCGCAAGCAGAGGCGGCAGGAGCAGCTGTTGGCGATGGTCAACAGGAACGTCGTGAGCAAGGGACAGGCCCCCGCCAGCGACGCCGCCCGCCAGGAAGACGCCGGGGAGGCCGCACACAAGCAGAAGGCCTCGCGGGCACTGCCGTCACTCGCGGACAAGACGGGACTCCAGACAAGGGATGTGCAGAAAAAGGCGAGCGAGTGTTTTTTTTTCCAGCAAATGTAATACTTGTACAATGTAAACAAATAATTATCGGACAAGACGCCTCCTTTCCATCATTATTTTGTGTAAACTTAAGTGTAATTTGCTTAGCTAAACATGTTTTTCTTACAGAAACCATTGACGGAACACAACAATGCAACCCAGAGAACTCAACAAAGCAATGCCGAGTTTTCAAACAGGTACTTTGAATTGCTACGAAACTAAATTATTTGACACAGACTTCTCTCGTCACAATTTGCACAGTGACAGGAATATTTCATATGTATAATCTGTAAAGGTGCTCGGGGCATTTGAAATTAAGTCTCGATATTACAGTATTTAAATAAAGACTGTGCTGGTTCTATTAAGTCTTGACACTCCATAGAGTCTCCAGGGAGGGCTGACGCTCACTGTTACGTATCGATCCTGTGTTATTGAACACTGTGAAAATTAGACTGGACTCACCGCCAGTTCCGGCGCTCAGACACAGAACGCAGGGGCAGCAGCAGAAGGAGGAGGCGGGCGAAGGTGGCGACCACGCAGAGAGGGGGGGTGCCGGCCACACGCCAGAGGCGGTTCACATCGCCTCCCACCGCTTGGCTCCGCTGCACGATGCCGGGGAAGCCGGAGCTGGGACAGGCCAACGCAGCCGGCAAGCCCCAGCGAGCAGGGCCGGGCAGACCTCCCCTCCGAACGCGGCGTTTGTGCCATACCTGCGCAGCGATGATGTCCTCTACCTGGACCCCGACGCGCCCATGTCACGCCCACCAACCAACGAGTCGCAGTACAGATACGGCCGTGGTACGTGGAGATGTCTCTGCACCTCCGCGATGGACACACTCGGCGTCAATTTAAACTAAACTATTAAACCAAACATTTTTTATTTTACCAGGCAAGGCTCCACTGAGCTTACGTAGACCTTTTTCAGAAGCGGCTTGATCATAAATGATAGCTCAACGAAGTGGCTTATCGCGTGTAAATTGATAGCAGCCAAACACCCTAAACGCGTGTTGCTAAATGTGGAGGGGAAAAACCGGAGGACCCGGAGAAAAATCCACGCGACCACGTGAAGGATATGCAAACTCCAAATATACAGGCGTCAGGCTTGGGATCGAACTCACGACCTCTTGTATACCAGGCAAAATAGTTCACATCTTGCCCATAGAAGGGAAATAATAAAATAATAAAAATAAAACATAATAAAATAAAAATTATCACGACCCACAACACAAGCAGCCAGCCAGGTGAAGAAACAGAGCTGTTGGAAAGACAGCTGCCGAAACGTCGTGAGAATTTTTATTTTATTATGTTTTATTTTATTTCCCTTTTACGTGACTTTACCGAAAGAACCAAGAAGATTAATCCCTGCAGTCACGAAAGCTTTAAATCGAAAATGGGCTTGGTCTGTACCACTTGGGATGGCAAATGCAACTAGTATCCACCATGGAGAGTCGATCATGGGCAGAGCGCTTACCCTATATACTATGTTTTATGTGGATACTTCAAAATAATTTTCATATTCTGAAGATTTTTCATATCGTATTTGTTTTTTTCTTCCAAAATTGCCACATAACCCGTCTTTTAATGATTTTAGTTTTTCGTAAAAACTATCACAGTGAACTTGCTGTGATACATTTCTGTGATCGAGAGACGAAAGCTCTAAAATCACTGTTAGCGTATGCCACCGTAGCTGGAACTAAAACATTTTTTTTAGGACCAATGGCTCAAATGACCACGAAGTCTTAAGTGAATTCCTGCTCGAATGAGCCTTCAGACGTTGCTCATCACCATTATATAGCCCAGAACCAAGTGGTGGAATTGCTCGCCAATTACTGCACCAGGAAAATATAAACGGATTATATTAAGGTTGCCTTTTAGTTCATTTATTTTCAGCTCCGAAACATACATGTTCCAGTTTGACATGCAAAGAACACTCTTGTTTGATTCAATAACACGCTTTACTCACTATATTAGCGTGTGTGTGTGCTGTGCGATTGTGTCCTTACAAGTCGCGTGACAGGTTGGCTCGGGACATGCCTCTCGTTGAAAACTCAACAGCTGCCAGTCTCATTAAAAATTAGTTTTTGTTGTTTCTGTGGCAGAGGTCGCAACCGGGTACCCGATACCCGTACCCTACCCGATACCCGGCTACCCGTACCCGGCCGGGTACGGGTACGGGTACCCGTTTGCGACCCTGGTGCGGCCGGGTACGGGTATGGGTAGACCGTGAGTCACTGGTCAGTAACTGTTTGTCACTCATTTCCCATCGTCTTGTCTCTTCTCACAATTCAAGTTCCTAGAATCAACCCACCCGCGCCTGCAACATGGCTTCATCCCAGAGGTCGCAATCAGGTACCCGATACCCTATCCGTACCTGGCCGGGTACGGGTAGGGTACGGGTACAGCCGGGTACGGGTACCCGTTTGCGACCCTGGTGCAGCCGGGTACGGGTAAGGAATCAAAACCCGTTTGCTACCTCTGTTCTGTGGACAGGATATTTGGAGCAGCGGAGGCATAGTTCAGAGCAGTCACGCGATCCTCTTCTCAACCCGGAGCTGCTGAAGTCTAAGGACAGACAAAAGGCTATTCTTGAGGGGCTATCTCAACTCAGACAGGTACAGTATGGCATTAAAGCATACAAAATGTATTTCAATTATACTGCTTTCAACATCTAATTCTTACATTTCTTTAGTGTGGGCAATAAAAGGCAGTGCAGCAAACCCCATTGTTGCACTGTACTTCCACATCTATGCTCTCTCCAACTTTGTCAACCCGCGCTGTCCGGCGTGGTCCAGTTTGATCAAATAACATGCACGGCATGTTGAAGCCCTCATTGAGTAGTGGATTAACAAACTTGCGATACGTGTTCATTTCAATCTCTGGTTTGCTCCCACATGTACGAACACTTATTGCTCGATACTCTTTGGTTCTTTCGGTAAAGTCACGTAGGGAATAAAATATAAATTTAATCACGACGTTTTGGGCGCAACACAAGCGTCCGTCATCAGGTGGAACAACCACAGCAAGAAACAATTGCTGAAGTGGGCAAAAGGGCTGTCGTGACAAGAGGTTATATCGGTAAGAGAGGGGGAAGGAGCCAGGGAGGAGAGATAGAGAGGGGGGTGTAGGCTAGGGGAAGTTGAGCACTGCTAGAGGGATTAGGAGCAACTCATTGGTCGACTTTGGCCAACATCCCAATAATGGACCACAGTAATTGTTGGTGCCAGTTCTGGCCGCATTCCCAACTCTCTGTGGTTTTCTGCTCCTGCGAATCATTCTGTCCCTGTGAGAGTGAATGAAACGATGTGCATTATAATTTCTGAGTTATAAATTCCTAATGTAATTTTCCACTCTGCTTCACCGACAGGGCTTGCTGATGAAGCAAAGGGAGGTGGAGACCTACCTGTCATCACCCATGCTTGCTGAAGATGTCTCTCAGTTTCCAATGCAGAGCGAACCCAGCTAAAGCCACAGCAGCAGATGCCAGCTCTCTTAACCTATGAGACTTTCTGCACTTTATAGCAACATCTCTTTGTTATCTCTAAGAGTAACTTGTAATATATTTATTTTCCATTGGCACATCAGAGCCACACCAGCACAGGGCCCAAATGATCCATACAGGTGGTTTTCCACTGGCTATTTTCCATCCTGAGCCAGAACTTAACTGTCCTCACAAGAAAACTTAATCTGGCTTGGGGCCAAGCAGTGTGTGACATCAGTCAGTACAACTCAAACATGCTGTCTCCACTTGCTCATTGCGTGTGATATCAGCGGCACAGCTCGGGTTGTGCAGTGGAAAAATAACCTGGCGCCTCCTGAGCCATGCTGAGCTGGCTCCGCACGGCTCTAGCGTGGCTCAGTTGTACAGTGAAAAAGAGGTTTTAGAAAACAAAGATAATGTGCAGTAATATTTGCGTTGTATGTGAGAACTTAATAAAGATAAATTTCGTGTAAAGTGTATATTTAATTTTTTCAGTGTGTAAATTAAACAATTCACTCGTTAATCCTCCTGGTGAAGCACACAAATCTTTACATCGTGTGCAACAGTCCAATGATGCCAGGAATAGAACAAAACAATGGAAGCTTTTGCCGATTGGCCATTACCAGGGAGTCGGAAACCAAGGTAATAATAGCCGTTTTTTTCGAATTCGGTAAAAAAATAACTCAATATTTCAAGGGCCGCAATGCACGCGGTGGATACGAGACGGTCGTCCTTGATGAACAACGCGTCACGAAGCAGCCCCTTAAAGAGCCGCACGCGGCTCCGGAGCCGAAAGTTGCCGACCCCCGGCCATTACCATCACCGCAGTTGTTTACAGGAAACCAATTGTGTACTTCTGTTAACATTAGCACTTTAATATCTAATGGGTGTAACGACTTATATAAAGTAAGCTGCTCTTGTCAGGGCTGGATTAAGGTTATGAAGGGCCTCAGGTTAATAGGAGGGGAAAGAGTCGAAGTATGTATCACATATTGCAAAGGTGTATGAAGTCACCAAATATTTATTTACCCATGTAAAGTTGACATGTATTCCACTCAAGGTAAATTAATCAGACGTGAATCACGACACTATTTCTTCTAAATTTTTTCCCTCCCCTGGCTTTAGCTGTGGCAAAGTCACGAATTCACGAATTCCGTCATCGTAATTCAAAAACAAAACACCACTTCCGATGGCCTTGCTGCCACCGTCGCTCAGCTGTTACTTTAGTGTCAAATGAAGGACCTAAAAGGAGAGCCTACAAAGCATGAAGGCCAAAGCCCTTATTTGCCTATGGGGTCAATCCAACCCTGGCTCGTGTGAAAACTACTGTATGCTTATTCGCTGTAAGTTTCGTAACATTTAAACATTTTGAATATCGCATCGTCTAGGTCTACATTTGTATATACACTGTACTGCAATATGTCTTAGTGGTGCGAAATGTTTCAAATCCAGACAATTCTGCATGGCATCATTTACAGTTTTTTTAAACAGCGTGATGTGATAGGAACTTACGTAGCGAGGCAGTGAAATCCGTTGTGCTGTACTTCTGTGCTGGCACATCTGTGACCTCTGACCTCACCAACCCACACCTCACCACTTTGGTGAAGTGTTGTTATCTGACCTCGTCAACCAGTATGGTGAAGTGTGGTCAAATAACCCCCGTGACCCCGACAGCATAGGGAGGCCCTCATTTAGCAGTGGGTTGACCAAAGGGCTGCACATGACGTGGTGGATGTGTATTTCCACTACAATTGGGGTGCAGAAGATGACGGCCACTGTACTTGTGTGAGCAATTGCCTAAATGTAGTTTGTGATTGCATAAGTTTGTAACCCTTTGCAGTGGACCATAGCAAAATGTGATGTCTAAAAACAAACTGGACTGTAATTATTGACATTTTTAACTGTGAAAAATTGGATGTTTGTCTCGTGATTGTACAGAACGTGCTCGCATATCCAACTTGCAGGGGGAGGAGGGTGAGGCAAATGGGTAAAAAGGTCAGATCCGTGAACATCTATAGGATACCATGCATGCTCAAACAGGTTCCTGGATTTAAATTGAAGTGCAAACAGCAGAAAGTGCTTTACTGTGCTTTATAATTAAGCGGATGTATGTGAGATTAAAATTGCTGAACTGAATGAAACGGTGGGATTTGTGAACATCCCTGGGAAATGACAGATACTCTATGCACAAATCACACACTGGGTGGTGAGCAGTTGATAACACTGGTCAACACACTTTTTCTGGCATAAGGTATTCCAACGGTTTTAAGGTAATTTTGGGGTGCTGATTCCAAATCTGGCATCAGTCTATCACATCAGGTTTTTGAGATATCAAATATTGCATTTTCAATTAAAACTGCAGAAGAAAAATATTAAATGAATGTGGATATCTACATAAAATTATATTTTAAACACACTATCCTAAAAATACAGCACCATATTTTAACACTAAAGCAGTCACTGAGTCGCAACAACTTGCAATCATAAGTGACAGAGTTAATTTCGGGTAAAATCAATGAAAATGGGGTATGCCGATAGCATAAAAATGAGATGTGATAGAGCAAATCTGACATCAGATTTGGAATCAGCACCCTGAAATTAGTCTAAAACAGCTGCAAAAGTCCAGGCCAGAAAAAAAAAGATTTTCTTTTGTTGACCAGTGTAATTTGGGGTGGATATGCGACGTGCTTTATGTTCATAGCATTGTGAATCTTATTCTTGGTTCTTTCGGTTAAGTTACGTAGAAGGGAAATAATAAAATATTAAAATGAAACAATAAAATTCTCACGACGTTTCGATTGCAACGCAAGCAATCATCATCAGGTGTGAAAACCACAGCAAGAAAATTTGAAACTTTATTTTATCCCTTCGACGTGACTTTACCGAAAGAACCAAGAATATGAATCCCTGCAGTCACGAAAGCTTTAAATCGAAATTGTGAATCTTGTTCTATACAAACAAATCCTTACCACCTATTATAATTAAATGATTGCCAAAAAATGCAAAGACGTGGATTGCAAATACTGCAACAGAGTATTAATTGACGTGCTCAACTTAGAAAAATAAAGAGTTTAAATGCAGACGTGTATCGCCCAATATTATTTACAACCGCTCTCACACACAAATGCCTCCTTAGATTCCGAAATACGTAAATGTGTTGACAAAGTTGTATTGATGCTACGTTGTGGACTACAGGTTCTACGGATTACATACAAACAAATGAGAAGACAATGTAACACGTAGGCTTTCGCGACCAATTCTGGCCATCTAACCACCTCAAAAAAACCTTTATTATAAATAACATTTGTTCGCAAAACTTAATTTTTTGTCTTGGTGTGCCACTGATAACGCAGCAGCAGCAGCAGCATCACCAAATTCAAAGATCATACCTATCAACAAAGATTCGTTCACGAAGCCACCCATATATACAGACATAATTTCAACCGAGACGACGGTTTTAAACTCAGCAATCATTGGAAAGATGTCATCAACCACTTTGGGTCATGACTTGATTTGTGTTTTCTTGTCAACCTCTCCCGTCAGCAATGTGGGTGTGTGTAGCGAGGAACAATGCTCCCCCCCATCTCTACCCCCTTCTCTCCCCCTATCTCTACCCCCCTCCTCTCTCACCCTATATCTACCCCCCTCTCTCTCCCCCATCTCTACCCCCTCCCTCTCCCATTGTCTAACACACTTGGACTTTGCCCTCACCTTCAGCTCCACCTCTAGTGACATTACATCACCGTAATGTCACTTTGCCCTCACCTTCAGCTCCACCTGGAAGTGACATTACATCACTGTAATGTCACTTCCATATGCTGCAATGTGTCAACGCAGTGACATCTCTGCAGCACTTTGACACAGAGCTTGAATTGTGATTTTATAGTATTTTTCCTTTTCTGTGATGCTTACAACTCCCAATGAACACATCGCGGAACACGCAGCCTCATGGACTTACCTGTAAGAACACGTCCTGCTGCGGAGGGAGCTGGTAGGAGCGTTGGGTTGCTCGGTCAATGGCCAGGGTCAACGGCGGCGTGGTGTATTCCGCAAATATGCCCGACTGTGAGGGCGGGCACAAGCCGGCGTGCGTAGGTTAAACGTTGAGTTTTATAAGGGCACCACGGGGTGACCAGCCCCTCCCCACCCAGCCCCACCCCTCCCACCCCCACCCTCCCCACCCAGCCCCTCCCCACCCTCCCCTCCCCACCCTCTCCACCCAGCCCCTCCCTCCCCACTCAGTCCCTCCCTCCCCACCCAGCCCTTCCCTGCACGACGGACGGACACAATAATCCCCTGTGGGCTGGTGTAACCAGGAGGTTCCTACCAGTATAAAAGCTCTTGAGGTTGCCATGTAGCTTCCTTCATTATAGTCTTATAATACAAGTTTACATTCTGACTCTTGGGTCTTTCGGTAAAGTCACGTAAATAAAATAATAATAATAGATCAAGACGTTTCGATCGCAACATCAGCAATCGTCAGGCAATCGTCTTGTGTTGCAATCGAAACGTCGTGATCTATTATTTTTTATTTACGTGACTTTACCGAAAGAACCAAGAGTCAGAATTCCTGCAGTAACCAAAGCTTTCAATCAAGATTCATCATTCTCACTTAAAGCTTTCGTGACTGGAGGAATTCATATTCTTGGTTCTTTCGGTAAAGTCACGTAGATAGAAAATAAAATAAAGCATAATAAAATACAATAAAAATAATAAAATTTAATTGAAATAAAAATAAAAGCAAAAAACCCACGACGTTTCGATCGCAACACAAGCGGTCTTCATCAGGCGCATGATGAAGACCGCCTGATTCAGTTTCATTTATTTGGTATAGCCCTGTGAACCATTCGGCTCTTGAATCGGGTGCAACCGCAACAAACAAAAACATGAGCAAGAAAACATCTTAAAGTGACTATGCGCAAACAGAAAAATCCAGGAAAAACTGCAAAGTCTTCCAGAAAAAAAGCACCGTACACCAACGCTGTGCAAAAATCCCAGTGGGATGCAAGTCAAACAACCACAAGACAACTTAGATTAAAGCCATCATTCTAACTCCGTACTACAACAAATAAAAATCGCCAAACCAATAAACGTTTTCGAAATCACCAAATAAAGCTTGATGAAGACCGCTTGTGTTGCGATCGAAACATCGTAGGTTTTTTTGCTTTTATTTCGATATACGTGACTTTACCGAAAGAACCAACAATATTACCATTCTAATTGTGCTGTGGGGTGGGGGCTAGAGAGAGTGGGTGGGTGGGTGGGAGAGAGCGAGCGCTCTCTCGTCGCTAGATTTCCGATTACGTCCCCCCCACCGCCCGCCCCCCCGCAAGCTTAAATCGGCGCATGCGCAGTAGCGCGTGGTGGGTGTTTACGTTGGGGGCCAAGGGGAACAGCTGATAGGTCGCCACTCTAAACGGCGATCACGAAATACTGTAACATCAACAACAGCAGCAGCAGGAGATACAAACTTCAATACTAATACCACTGCCAGACACTGAGACGAGAGGGCAAGATACGGCAGCGGGCATGGCGATTAACGAGCTGTTCGTGAGTTGCAGGCGAGGCGACCTTTGCAGGGTCAGGTGTGTGTGTTTGCTTGTTACGCCGTGTTGTTATCATCGTCGTCGTATCGAGTGTGTTTACACATCGCAGCGAGGTTCTTTCGCCATGAACTATAACGTACAGTATGTAATACGGGGGGGGGGGGGGGGGTTTGGGGGAGTCGCATCGCGTAAATATATAAATGTGTCGTTAAACCCGCCACCACCCGACGCAGCCAATTAGTTAAAGGGTTTGTCACGTACACAGCTGTACACGTGCCAATTCGTTACCGGTGTGCAGCACACACAAGTTGCGTGTTGGGAGAGCAAAGCCACAACATTTACAATCGGAGTGCAATGTTTGTCTGTGTTGCCTTAAACCCATCGGTGTGGGTTTCCGTTACTGTGATCGACTGTTCGGCGATCACTCCGTTACGGTACTGTGCTCTGTTGGGATTGCCCGAGCGAGCTGTCCTGTTCCCGCCGCATGAATGTGGAATTTCCACAACCGCATCGTGGCCAACCGCGCCCGTCTGAGCAGGGAAAGAGACCTGTTACTTGTTTTAATCACTTCTCTGAGTTCAGTTTGACTGGAAATCATCGTGGTCGGTAAAATGGGTACCATTTCGTGTGGACGTTGGGCTGGAAAGGTGACGCAAGCCCGTGGTTCGATGTTTGCGGCCACAACTTCATCAAGCCCGCGCATACCAGCGTGGTGAAGTATGGTTAAATAAACCCACCTAGATCGATATTGAACCAGCGGTGGATTGGCAAGGGACATCGCGGATAAATGAGTAGTTCTCATGAGTACGACTGCGTCTCAAATATCAACAGCAGAAGTTAGTCCAAAATTCGAGTTGAACCACAGAACTCGGCATTAAATGAGCTTTTTGCTGTCTAAATACCCACGTTGTATACCACACGCACGGTACTTTAATACTACTATTTTGAACTGACACTTTATGAGTGTAATTTGTAGGAGGGTACTTGAGTATTTTTTTCAGGAGGGAGAGACTTCCACAAACACAAAAAACTAAACATTCAAGTTTTGCGAACGGCAGCAACAGCAGATGTCATCATCAGATACAGTAGCAATTCAAATGTGTACGGTGCATTTCATCCGTATATCCCAATGTGCCGTGGTGTATATGAAGCAGGAAACACAACAGAATCGGGGCAAACGACCAGAACTAGGGGGTGAAGGGCAAATTTAAAGAGTTTTGAGTTTTCGAGAGAGATTCCAATAACTCTGGTGACTGTGATTGCCTGGCTACCAAAGGCAAAAGCGTCGTCCCATCGTCTGGAAGCTTCTCTGGCGAAAGCGCGATCACCCCCGGAACAAAGCCTCGACCTTCGGAGTCCTTAGAAGAAGGCGAGCCGCGGATCTCGGGGCCCTCGTTGGAGACTATACCATGGACCAGTCCCTGCGGGTATTGTGGGACTAACCCATTTAAGAAGAGCCTCATAGGTCAGCAGCAGACTCTTAGTCCACTCGAGAACTTGACTGGTAGTGCGTGCGCGTTAATTACTCCTCGCAGCTGCATCCAGAGTAAGCTGGAGTTGAGACTTCCCAGGACCTCAAACTCAACTTGGATAAGTTGTCCAAATGGATATTCAACGAGAGCACTTGTCTTTGCACCACGTGGCGGTGAAGTTTAAATTTCGGTTCAACGTGTTGGCAACTGGGCGGTAGAGTGAGGCTGACAATTGGGAAGGTTGTATGGTCAGATACTGATTGCGGTGGTGGTGGGAGGTTGACCCATCCTATCATCTCTCAGCTGTCAATATGTAGCACCGCTTCGTGGGGGAAGTCAACAGTGGTCGTCCTATGGATACACTCGCCCCCATTCATAGGAATGTGGGATTTACACAAACTAAACTTTTACCTGACCAGGTAAGGGCCCACTGAGCCACAAATGACAGCTCAACAAAGTGGCTAATCATCACGTGGAAATTGATAGTGGCAGCCAAATACTACAAACGCACGTTCATTCGAAATGTGGAGGGGAAAACTCGGAGGACCCGGAGAAAAATCCACACGACCACGGGGAGAGAGACGCGCAAACTCCAAATATACAGGCGCCAGGGTTGGGATCGAACCCACTTCCTTCTGCATACCAGGCGAGGCAGTTAACATCTCGCCACCGCAGCGCCCATTGACTCGGACCTGTAAACAGGTGACGAGCACAGCTTGAATACTTATCTGAGCAGGAAATCCCTTTGACTTGCGTGTGATAGCATCTTGAACCAAATAATTCCCCACTGAGCCTTATAACTCATTTTCAATAGGGGTTTGCTTGGTTTTATTGGCCGGTTTCCTTATATTTGAGATTTTGTGTTTCGATTGGAAGGAAACAGGAGTTCCTGTCAATAACCAAACAAGAGGAAAACCCTTAACATTCTGTACTTACTCCACTGCTACTTCAACTCCTCTGGAGGTGCCTTCCGCACCTACGATTAGCACGGTTGGCTACGTACGGTGCGAAAGAAGTTCAACATACGTCCATTAACAATGTAAGCACTTAGTTTTCATAATCTGTCGTTGCTCCCTTATTGAACCCTAGCCTAATGAGATGAATGTCTCGCGAAGGGACTACACTCAATCCAACATTGACGTGATAGAACGTAAAGAACAAGCAGGCCTCTTGGTCAATTTAATTAAACATCCCCCCCCCAACACGGCATGTTGGACCTCGGTGCTTCGAACACCACTATCCTGATGCTAGCCTTTTGCCCGTTCAAGAACGGGTGTATTGCAGTAAGTCTGAAACTTGCAAGTGAAATGCAGACCCCGATGTGATATTAATTGCATCCATTCGTATACAATTTGTAAGGCCGCGGTGACACAGACTTATTTCATTTATAAAGGTGATAATCCCTTGTTCATCATGACGTCCTTTTTACTTTGATGTCTCAACAGCGTTACGGAGATCGCGTGACGTGAGGGTTCTGCCTTTGTAGTGAGGGTTGTAAGTTGACGCTGAGGAGGGGGGAGGAGGCGCCTCGCTCCCCATGTGGAGTGACGTCACCAGCTCATGATTATTAATGAGGGGGGCTGGTCGACGTGGAGTAACGTCATGCGCGGGACACACTGACATTCTTGACTCATTATAGTCGTAAATGTGATGTGTTGTCGTGTATGGTGTTGCTGTGCTTCATAGGTGCTCGCTACCAGTCTGTTAAGGCTATACGGGGGGATCTTTGTCTTTTGTGGCTGTGCTTGTTAATCCATCCGAGTTAAATATCGACTCAAAGTAGCGTTGACAAATAACACTAAAAGCTGTCTGCACTTGTTAGGCTTCACATTGTGGTGTTTGATGACTCGTTTGGTTACATAACAAGCATTTACTTTGCACTTCCGTGTGTTATTGGCTCTAGTAACTTGAAAATAAAGAGAGGAAGATCTGTTACACGCTTTAGGAAAGAGATTTCGCGAAACAAAAGCATATTCGTCGGGGTTTGAGGCCAAAACAGCGCTTAATATTCTTAGAAATTCCCGGTTGTATTGAGTTTGTTGGGGTGGCTCCTAGGTCGGGCGTGCTGAGCTCGCATCACCGGTAATGGGTTCGAATACAGGCAGATTCCTGTAAACACATTCCTGCGGAGGGAGCTGGTCGGAACGTTGGGTTGCTCGGTCAATGGCCAGGGTCAACGGCGGCGTGGTGTATTCCGCAAATATGCCCGACTGTGAGGGCGGGCACAAGCCGGCGTGAGTAGGTTAAACGTTGAGTTTTATAAGGGCACCACGGGGTGACCAGCCCCTCCCCACCCAGCCCCACCCCTCCCAGCCCCTCTCTCCCCACCCAGCCCCTCCCCACCCAGCCCCTCCCCACCCAGCCCCTCCCCACCCAGCCCCTCCCTGCACGTCGGACACAATAATCCCCTGTGGGTGGGTGTAACCAGGAGGTTCCTACCAGTATTAAATCAACTTTTCAAGAGTAGTGAGTTGATAGACTCAGGTCCGTCAGTAATGACTGCACGCAAATGACCATCGCTTTAACTTCCAACTCTGAGAGAATCCAATATATAGATTTGACTATTGTGACATATACAGTACATTAATTTCAGTGGTAGGAAAGTTGGGAAAGTGTTGCCCAATACTCTGTTGACTAGAGATCAATTGAAGGGATCTCAGAAGTAATTCTCTGGTGTCCGCTTCTGTGGGCTGTTCTCTAACAAGAAGGGTCACACCGGTGTGCGAGAGATACGACTTTGATTTGTCTTATGCTATGACACGGATAGCTCGGTGGAAGCACAAAATTATAAAAGACCAAAAGATCCCAGTTTTATCAAAGCCTCGCAGTGTCACGTCGGTCTCTGCCTTCGCTCTGCTCCAAAGAAATTGCGTCTGCCCAAAACTTCAGCCAGCTCCCTTTTCTAAAGCAGTGTCAACTAAATGAGTTGTGCCTCAATACCACTCATAATTGCTGTTGTTACTCGACTCATTTTCTTCACGGACTGGAAGTTTGGCTTTTAAATATACGTGAATTAATTGATTTTGCGTGCCTCGATAAAATGTGCCCCGATGAATTTGACCCGCGTAATGAATGAACACCTTCTCAACCCAGGATAATAAATAGTTCAATCCAGTCCCTGGAGTTTCCGCACCTATGTAATATATGGACTATAATTACTATGCAAAGCGCAGAATACAATTTGTTTCCAGAGCTTACGTTAATGGAGACGTAAGAGTGGTCCCACGGGGAGGGAGTGGCGATGCAGCGGGTCCTTGTACCCTGCTGTGAATTTATAGCCTCAGGTCCATTTCTGGTTATGGCTATCGTCAGTGGCCATTGATACCTGAACTGGTTCTCCTCCACCACTCCCCACCCCACAACCCCTCTCATCAATCCGCACTGACCAGCTTCATGAAGTGTGGTTAAACAACCCCCGTGACTTAAAAGCATGCATGTATGTTGAACTTTTTTCGCACCGTCCGTAGCCAACCGTGCTAATCGAAGGTGCGGAGATGCCCACGTCCGCCGGTGGATTGACACAGGCTTATAAATGATTCTAAGTACGGCATTTTACGACTGGTCCCACTCTCTAAGTGAACCTCCCAAGTCAGGAGAGTGTCACCACACCCAGACTTTACTGACCATCCGTCCCCCTTGTGAATGTGTGATCTCGTTAAACGTCTCGCGCGCTCATGCTGTGTACAATAGTACAACTCTGACATAATTGCCACCACTGCTTCCTTCCAGGGACATTGTGGAAGAGAGGGACTTGGAACTGAATGTGAGAGATAAATGGGACAGTACTCCATTGTACGTAAACCACACGCGCGCACACAAACACAACGATGCACGCAGACATAGACAAAACAAGACAAACGCCCCGTTTAATACCATTAGTCTGTTGGGACAACTGCTGTTAGCGAGCGCCTATTATGGTCGGTGGCGTGTGAAGGGGCAGCGTGGTCAGCACCGTGCCTGTTATTATCCCAGTGTTGATATTTAGACACATCACCTGGTACTCGTAGAAGGTTGAGTGTGGACCTCAAGGGGACCGAGGACAAATGATGTGACCACTCTTCGTTATTATTAGCCGTGGCTGGGAATCGAACTCAAGTTACCTGGTCCACAGAACCCCCTGTGCCACCACTCGCCATGCAGACACAGATACACGTGCAGATACAAGCATCCCTCTGTAGCACATCGATCATAGCTGGAAATTTCTCTCTGGTGGGTGGTGTGGCCAGCACCATGCCTGGACACCTTTGGCTCCCCCAGTGCTGTTTAGAAACTGCAGCAGGTACTCATTGGAAGCGGATTTTACCGAGGCAAGCCCAGAACTGATTACTTATCGCTCGCCACTGATGTTAGCCGTGGCCAGGGGTCAGGGGTCAGTCAGGTTGCCGGGTCCATAATGCAGTGTGTTAACTACTGCGCCATGGCTCCCCACACAGATACGCGAAGGTCCCCTGTATAGCCGACATAGGCTGAGGATGGGGCAAGTGCTGTTGGCGAGCGCCTATTAAGCCCAGGACAGCGTACAACGGTGTGCTGTGACCAGCACCACGCCCGGCCACCTTTGTCTCCACAGTGATGGTGTTTACACACTGCACCAGGTACTCACTTAAGGCCGAGTCAACTTAGACGTGGCCCAAAACCGTTTGAGTTACTCGTCACTCGTGTTGGTTGTGAGCAGGAGTCAAACCGAGTTCGCGCACAGGCACACGCAACACAAAATATTTTGGCGATGTTTCTTACAGTATTGGCACATGGTGACTTGTTTTTACAGTTAAGCTGCTGACCAGTGCATGTTTTTAGTCTTTTATATGGACAGACACTCAGAATGAGATTTTAAACAGCTAAACATATATATATATATTTTTATAAAAGGTAAAGGTGCAGCCCTGCTATCACTTGCTTATGCCACTGCTTGCTGAAGGGCCTCCTCTGGAGGAAGCTCGAGAGCCCCTCTGTATTGCATTTTGGCCTACTCTTCCACACTGGCTATTTAGCACAGAAAAGATGGAAGTGCACCACACTTTACCCCACCACGTGCGACCTACCGATTGCCTAACTGTTTCGATTTAAAGCTTTTGTGACTGCAGGGATTCATATTCTTGGTTCTTTCGGTACGTGACTTTACTGAAAGAACCAAGAATATGCCTAACTGTTGTGCACCCATTCGTACTGATGGGTGGAGGAAAACTTGAAATAAAAACAAGGGGCGAGGAAAACGTCCCCATTGGCTCAACTGCTCTGTCACGAGATTGGGCTGGCAGTAACATTTTGGTTGCAAGTTGCAGCTTGCTAACCATTGCATATTTTAATGAATAAGAGGAGATGAGTGGCATTTACTCCCAATTATCTGCATTTTTTTCCTGTGGATAAGCGGCTAAACATCATTCGTGGTCAGCACCACGATTGATGGCACAGCCGATGTTAGTCCCTCCATACTGTCGCAAAGAAGAGGATTTTTGTTAATTGATGTTGCTAGAGCTATAGTATTCCATTACCAGTTTGTGCTGAGGTCATCTGCACGGTACATTACAAGAGCGTTAATCGAGTTATTTAGTTCGAGCCAAAAAGGAAATTTTGTCGAATGTATAATACGCACGAAAACGAAAGCGTGTAATAATAAGATGTTAATAAGCATGCTGTGTATTCTCAGGTATTACGCTTGTTTGTGCGGCCATGAAGAGCTCGTGGAATACCTTTTGGAAAATGGTAAGAAGCTTACAAAATAATAAAAATATTAGACAATAAAATTCTCACGACGTTTTGACTGCAACACAAGCAATCATCATCAGGTGTCCAAAAGTCAAAACGTTGTGAGAATTGTATTGTTTAATATTTTTTATTATTTTATTGTTTCCCTTCTACGTGACTTTACCGAAAGAACCAAGAATATGAATCCCTGCAGTCACGAAAGCTTTAAATCAAAATTTAAGCTTCCAAAAGTAAAAAAAATTATGTTAACGGCAGGGGATGGGGAAAGGAACATGGCTGGCTTGTGCACAGCTGATGGGGCTGCAATTTGTTTTCTTCATAATGGCTCCAGAATAAATTTGTTGGAGGTTGCGCTCAGAAACGTTACCGTTATGCGCACAGCCTGTGCGGCCTTGCAACGAAGCCGTCGGAACCGAATTTAAAATGCTCATTAAATCTACTTGCCATTTTTAATTGTTGAGATTTTTAATAATGCACACAAGCTGTGTTATGTTTTTTTTATATTTAGAATTGTGTTATAGCTTTTGCTATTAGTTCTAATCTTTATGTGGCATTGATGTATTTGTCTTGTGTTTAATCAGACTTTTTAAACTTTTTATACAGAGATGTAAACAGAAAAACAAGGCTGTGGGATGCCTCACGTGACTTTAAAGCTTCATTTATTAGAAACGGGACTGTTTCAAGTTGCGGTCAACATTCCTGTCAACCCATACGGTTTACCCGTATTCTTTAAAAAAAATGTGTCTTTGTTTGTGTTTCTCCCTTGTGATGGGACTTTGTAGGATGAACGTTGAGATTTATAAGGGCACGGGGTGACCAATAAGGACTGAATTGGACTGTAATAAGATAGGGCACTGATAAGGGGTTGACAGGTATGACTCAAATTCGCCATGATGACACTCATGACATCACTGTAATGTCACTTCCATATGCTTTAACGTGTCAATGCAGTGACATCTCTACAGCACTATGACACAGAGCCTGACTTGTGATTTTAAAGTGCTTTTTTCCTTTTTGTGATGCTTAAAACTCCCGATGAACACCTCACGGAACACACAGCCTTATGGACTTACCTGTAAGATAAAAGCTCTTGAGGTGGCCATGTAGCTCAGCCGGCAATGCTGAGTTTCTGGGTTCAAATCCAGGCAGCTGCCGTTGATTGAATCCGGTTTTTCAAGTGCAGTGACTTAATGGTTTCAGCCCAGTCACCAATGTCTAAAATTGTAGCCAGGCGGCGTTGACATTCCTGTAATCTAGCACTGTGGAGGTGATGGTGGGTGGATCCGCACAATGTTGCAAAACGTCCCATGGACGTTGAGGGTGCTTCCTTGCCATGGCTTTCCAGGAGAACACGGTACAGCAGATTGCAGATGAAAATCATGTGCCCCCCTTTGGGATAGAGTGTTCCTCTCAACGTGTGGCTTTTCTCCACATGCTTCGGCTTCTTCCCACATGCATAAACACTCATCCCTTGGCAGAACTCGTCTTCATCTGTGGTTATCCAGAACAGACCATACACAACGCATAACGACGCAATGCCTGATCCACAAATACGAAGGAGACATCGCAACGATACATTCTGCTGCTGCTGGCTTGACCACCTGAGTGTGAACTTTTAGTTGCTCTGCATCTACACGAGCCATACAAAAGAAGAAGATCTTAAGCTTGGGCAATTGTCAGTCCATATTTATTTTTTATTTATTGTTTTATATTTTATATTTTTATTGTTTCCCTTCTACGTGACTTTACCGAAAGAACCAAGAATATTTATTTAACCAGATAAGGCCCACGGAGCTATGTAGCTCTTTTTTCAGAAGTGACCTGGCCACAAATGATAGCTGAACGAAGTGGCTTATCACATGGAAATTTATAACAGCCAAATACTCAATGCATCTTTTTAAATGTGGAGGGGAAAACCTGGAGGACCCGGAGAAAAATCCACGCCACTACGGGAGGAGAAACACGCACACTTTAAATACACAGGCGTCAGGGTAGGGATCGAACCCACGACGGATCGAACCCACGATCTCCTGTATACCTGACGAGGTAGTTAACATCTCGCCACCTTGCAGGTGCCAAGTGTGAGGCAAACACGTTTGACGGCGAGCGCTGCCTGTACGGCGCTCTCAGCGACCGCATCCGGCGCCTGCTGCGCGATTACAAGCAGATCACGTCCCGGCGGATGGTGCGCGAGTTCTACGATGATTTCCTGGAGAGGTGAGCACCAGATAAAATTTGCCCGTGCTTGTGTTTGTATATATGTATGCTGAACTTTTTTCGTACGGTACGTACTAATCGGAGGTGCGGGGGGGGGAAGGACAACAAGCAAAAAACTCAAAGCAGTTCTGAAGAAATTAGTTTTCAATCTAGATTTTAAAGTGCATTGCTCAGAGGCTTCCTAATATTGGAAGTAAGAGCGTTCCAAACGGCCACAGAAGTGCATCTGAAAGTGCACGATGCTGTGACCGTCTTTGTTGAAAGGTTAGCCTAAAGTCGCTGCGAGGATAACCGGAGTTTGTGTGATGATGGTTTATGCTCCTTGACGAGATTTGCAACGTATAGTGTGGTTCGTTTGTGGCAAGCACTTTGTATGTAATTAGTGCGACCTCAACGTATTCGTTGGGCAACCGGACGCCAATGGAGCTCACCGAGCACCGGACGGACTTGGTCTGATTTTGTAATATCCGTCACGGCGCGTGCCAAATTATTTTATACATTCTGCAGCTTGGTAATGTTTTTTCCAGAGGGTCCCGTAGGGTAGTGAGTTGCAATAATCGATCATATAATCGAGCCTTGTTGATACTATACTGCACCCGTGTGCATGGGTGGGAGTGTCTGTCGGTCTCTTTGCCACAGCACCGGTTTCGTGTGTTTTAGGTTGGCTTGAGGTTCTGCATTCATCAGAAGTGAGTCAGGTGACTGATACCCGAGTTCAGGTATCAGAAGCACTCAATGATTAGGCTGGCTTTTTACACAGTGAGTTGATGGTCACAGCCTCCTCTCTCCAATTACTTCATGGGAAAAACCAACCCTGTTACATTAATGTTGAGTTTTACTTAATTGATTTCTTACCAGCTCTTGTTATCAAAACAATGTGTTTGACGTGCAATACTATTTCTACCCGCAATACTCTTTCTACATGCAATATTCCGTGCAATGTATGTTAAGGGAAAGCCCCTAATGTGGACAAAGATCCTTATTGAAGTAATGTGAAAAATTGTTAATCATTCTCTAACGTAGGATGTTGCTGAGCTAGCTGTGAAAGTTCAAAATTCGAATTTCTTCATCTAATGACAATGCCAATAACACATTTAAACATCGGGTTATCAGCCTCTTCCAACATTGTTTATCTCATACAATTAAAACCATAAGATTAAATTGTCAGTGCAAGTCATATGTAACCAGGCTGAGATGATGAACTCGCTACATTTGAATATTTAGTTGAATCACGGGTGCCAGCCACGTGCTCTAACATGATGTTGTGTGTTTGTATATTTAACCTTTTTTGCAACCTACATAGCCATTACCCTCTTGAGCCACCTGGCCACCTCCTGCAGTTGTGTGTGTGTGTACGTGCTTGCAATTATGAATGGGAAAACAAGCGTTGATAAAAGTTCACTTGTAAACAACACTTGTGTTTCTCTTACCGACAGTCTTTCAAGGGCTTCTATTTGCGCTACAAAAAAATTCCTCCCGCGTGTGTTTTTTTTGGCGGAGTTGAGTTTGCGTTGACACGTGCCGCTGTGGTCGCGTGCAGGCTGCTAGAGCAGGGCTTCTACAGCGACGTGTGCTTCATTGTGCACGGGCAGTCGTTCCGCACGCATCGCTGCGTCCTCTGCGCCCGCTCACCCTACTTCGCTGAGAAGTTCCAGTCAAAGTGGAAGGGCAAGAACATAATTTCTCTGATGCACCCACTGGTAGGTGAACGGCATGACTTGCATCACCACCATTGTCATCAGCCATGGTCAATACACCGCTCAATAAAGATCTCCCCAAGTCTTCGCCGTCTCTCACGAATCCACGATCTATGGGACCCTTTTTATCGGCGTCAAGATCATGATAAAGGAATAGCCATTGGGACCTCCTTTGCCAGTAGCAAAATATGATAATAGTTTTTTTACCCTTTTATCTGGCAACAAAACTGACACCTTTTTTTTACAAGGAGTCATGTTTGCATTGACCACAATACCTGCGGTCGGAATGCAAACAAAAAACACAACTCTGATAATGTATGCACTGTCCTTGAAATTGATTGGTCCACACACGAGACAGCTTTTCTTAGAGCCTAGTCTCACATGGTGTTGGACCAGATGATGCCTTTTTGCATTCCGACTGCAGGTATTGTGGTCAATGCAAACATGGCTCCTTGTAAAAAAAAGTGTCAGTTTTGTTGCTAGATAAAAGGGTTAAAAAACAATTATTAAAGGAATAGCCCTTTAACCTTTCTGGCAATAATACAGGAGGTGGTAAGATGATCAAACACCAAAGAGACACCTGTTGCAAGACATCAGGTCTGCATTAACTCCACCTGCTATCTAATAATTAAAGCTAGTACCTGCACGCCAGCTGATCTCATCGCTCCGTGTCCTGGGTGGACATCCTCTCAGACACGTTCCATTCCTTGCCTGCCACTTCGTTATTATTCTTGACCATCGCCCATCATTCCTTGCAGCAATTTGTCTTTACCAAGCCGAACTGCCATCTCCTGGCCACCTCACAGCACAAGCCTGTAACACCTGGTATTTGAAGACAGTCTCCCATCCAAGCATTAACCAGGCTGAAACACTCTTTAGCTTCTGAGATGTGACGACATTAGGCACATTCAGGGTGATTTGGGTTATATGCACATGTGTACATGTGTAGTGACATACTCGATGTCACTAGAGGGCAGCCGCAGTCCCAAGTGACGTAGGGTACTGCAGGGGCATAGCCCTGGCAAAGGTGAGATAGAGGGCACGTGAGGACATGGCCTGTGGGTGAACCCGGGAGGACACGTGACCGGACGAGGTGAAAGGGACACGTGATGGGGAACCAGAAACCCTCGAAGAATCTGGAATGGGACGTGGCCCGGCCACGCCGGGGCGGATAAAAGCCGGTGCGGAGAAGCAGGCAGTTCGTCGTTGTTGTTGCTGTCCCAGGGAATGGAATTTGCCAGCCAGGTCTTGGATCCTCGGTCTTCGGGCGTCGGACAAGCCGTCGAGAGCCAGGCAGCGTGTTAGCTGACCCGGCCGACTATATAGAGTTCCTGTGTGGTTATGTAGCTATCTGTGGTGGTCACCGCCCTTAGTCGTTATCCCGGTGAGTGTAGACTTACTTGTTGTGTTAGTAAATCAAACATGTTGCCTTCATACTCGAGCGTGCGTCTCAATAGAACCCACTACACATGTCTCACTTAAAAAGATGACTGATTCAACAACATGTTCTTTCCAGGTCAATCCTGCTGCCTTTGGCTCAATTTTGCAGTATCTTTATACAGGTGAGTGTTATCATACATCAAATAATGCATTTCCTTACAAGGTGAATTTGTAATGTTAAAGAGATTATTCTAAAATAAATAATACAGTGGATAAACGAATGTCACTTAATTTCCGCACCTTTACGACAGTATTTCATGTGTGCAGAAAAATAAACAATATATTCCGGTTTTCCTAGCCTTATGCGGTAGATGCATTCCAAAAAAAGAATGGCACACAAAGCATAATCACGAAAGCATAGACCGACTGTACAGTCACCTGAGCCGCAATGCACCGCACGGGACAGCAGCCTGCCGAGCAGCACACACAGTACAGGCAAGCAACGTTGTGCCGTGTCCGACCGCATAGCTGCGTATGAGTGAATTCAAACCGCATGTATCAAATTTTTGGATTAGCTGTTTATATGAGAAATCGCACAAACCGAACCCGCATAAAGCGATGGGAAACCTGTATACATAATGTCTTCAAAGTCCAGGCTATATGAAACAAGTATTGCTTTGTGGGGGAGGTGTTGCAGAAAGACTGTTCCCTACCATGGGAATGTGGAATTACCATCACTGTTTGCGGGGCTGTAAACAGAAAATTGGCACTGCAGATAATTCTCAATTGAATGGAAAGCCAATTTTGTTTCTTTATCCGTCTGCACGCACGGAGAGTCTTGACTTTGCAAAAGAGACGTTTGTCTCCATGGGCTCCCCTGGTGTTATCTTTCGTCACAAAGCCCACCTCACGTTGACGCCGCGTGTTTGTGCGCAAGGTCGTATGGACACGGACGTGGAGAACATCGAAGACTGCCGACGCCTTGCCAAGCAGTGCCAGCTGCTGGAGTTGATAGAGGAGCTCGACTCCAAGTGCAAGCAGGTGTACGAGTTTGGTGAGTGGCGACGTTGCTGGCGCAGGGTTTGTGCATTTACCCAGTTAACCCACGGCGTCGAAATTGAACCAACGCTTATGCCGATTCCATGTACTCATGTCTGACATGGCTGTTGTTTACAGTTGTACCCAATAAATAAATTAAGCATTAAACTGATGCTGTACAGAGTTTAGTTTTAAGTTTAATATTGACCTGTTGCCAGTTTCCCAGCTATCTTACAAGGGGAGGTCCGTAGTGCCTGAGCACGGCGGCAACAAAACAAAAGCATCAATATTGCAGAGAACGAGTACAAATAAACCCTTAATTTTCGCGGGTTTTATGATTGCCGTTTTGCGTATTCACGGCAAATTTAGCGTAGTGCTATATGGAATTCGCGGGGTTGTTTTAAATATTTGTAGCCATAGCACGGGACTACCCGACAAGAAGTACCGTACATACTCGCACCTCCGATTAGCGCGGTTGGCTACGTACGGTGTGGAAGAAGTTCAACATACACACTTACCGTAGTGAGGCGTGGGAGCGGCGTGTATCGTGCGAGCGCGAAAGTCGCCCACGTGACTCGTTTCTCCCTCCCAGTCTGCCTCTGTCGCACTGTTTGCACGGGAGTAATTTACTTTACATTTTGTTTGGAATGAGTTGCCGTGTTACCGTTAACCATGGCCCTTAAGCGAAAAGGAAGTGACATTGTTAAAGTGTAAATAATACCGTACACTATTTATTCTTTGATATTTGCACTTTTAAATGTTTACGTTCATCGTTATTATATACATACAATGTATATGTTTAAACATCATATATGTTTTTACCCCATAACCATAAGTATTAACATGCACGGATTTCATATTCACGACATTCTTGAGGAACGTATCTCCGCAAAGTTTAAGGTTTACAACATGTAGATAAACTCATCGGGCAGAAAGGTATGTGCAGGCTAGAAATGAATAAAACTAAAAATAGTAATATGTGCAGAAGGTGACTTCTAGACAGAAATTTGCGTGATTGTGGCTGTTAGTCAAATTCAAGGTCATCATGCCTTGCAATTCACATGGCATCAGAAGGTGTCCTCCAAGGATTTGTACAGTTGACCCCTCAACATGATTGTAATTGGTTTAATACTTTGTATTTGAAGATTGTTATTGGCTCAACACAACGTACTCCTTGAAGGGCGAGTCAGCACCATGGCTTTTCAGAGACCATTTCCCACAAACCACCACGCTGCACGTTTTTGTGTTTGCCAATCTTCAGGTTCGTTCAATGTGTAATGGCTTAATTTGTATATTGGTATTCTGCTTGTTTACTCAGGAAAGCCTCAACGAGTCTCATGACCCTTTTTCAGGAGGTTCCTGCCAAGTTTTTGTAGTAGGGGGCGACGATGCTGCTGGGTGTGTGTGATCCCAATTGAGTAATGTTGTAGATAAATGTTGAGCGTTGGGATGTTTTGGCCAATACCAGTTACATTGTATGTTTTTTTTAGCTATGGGAGGACACCGGAGAACTTTAAAGGCACAGAACAGGGGGAGACAATTACAAACTCCACACAGAAAAGATGCCCCAGTCAGGAATTGAACCCAGGCAATTTTTGCCGTGAGGCACAAGTGTTACCACTGCGCCACCCTGCTGATGTATAAACTAGTAAAGCCCCACACCGTTATAGGTAACGAGGACTACTCGACACAAATCAGCTTGTGCGAGGACATTGTCAAGTTTGGAATATGTAATGAATAAAGCTGTATTAGCAGGTGTGGAATGCGTTAGTACACACACACACGTCGTTAGATACGATCATGCATATTGTTTGCTAACAATGGTAAAAAAATACTGCGATATTAACATGTGTGGGCTATATATTCTTGGTTCTTTCGGGAAAGTCACGTAGAAGGGAAACAATAATATAAAAAATATATAAAACAATAAACTTCTCACAATGTTTTGATTGCAACACAAACAATCATCATCAGGTGTGAAAACCACAGCAAGAAAATCGAAAGTCGTGAGAATTTTATTGTTTTATATTTTTATTCTTTTAATGTTTCCCTTCTACGTGACTTTACCGAAAGAACCAAGAATATGAATCCCTGCAGTCACGAAAGCTTTAAATCAAAATGTGTGGGCTAGTCAAAAATTCATTCAGCTGTGTTGCATGATGACAATTTTTTCAGTGTCGACAAAACCTGGCACCTGCGTCAAGGTGATAACAGTGGAGGCTTTCGATGCCTGTCGACTACGAGAGGACATGGAGTTGCTGGCCGATTGTGCCTTCCCACCGGAGCTGAGGGTGAGGTGATCTTGCAGCGCATTGCACTACACGAGAGGGAACGTGTCAGACGCATTGACATCTAGCATGATGGAATGTAACTTATGTATATTGAACTTCTTTCGCGCCGTACGTAGCCAACCGTGCTGATGGGAGGTAATGAGGCATGCCTGCAGTGTACTCCCGAAGGGTTTCTTAAGTGTAAAAGTCACTATTGCCCCATCTTGCATAGTAAGAAACCTCGTTTGTCCGTGTGCGCGCCACTGTGTCGGTCACAGGGCGTAATTGAGTGATGTCGGTTAAGTAAGGGTTTACAAATGACTGATAAGGAATCGGGCCTTTATTGTAATGATGGTGAGCAATGTAACAACACCCTGCGATTTTTTTTTTTAAACCAAGTTAAATGTAAATAAACACGAAATGTTTCACCGTGAAATAATTTTCGGGCATTCGAAATAATTAATCTTTTCTCATTTCTCACATTTTTTCCCGAGTTCATATTTGTGAATAGGGATGTTAAATAGAGAAAAACATGGGCAACTTTGGGCAAAAATGTTTACCTTTTTAGGGATTTAAACTAACATTTTATGGATGTTTTATAACAATGACGTTTCAGTAGTCCATGACTTAATTTACTTGATCATGACCACTATGTGAAAGTGCTGTTTTTAATTTTATCCTCAAGGTTGGCTTTGGAGAGCTGCCCTTTGACTGTGCAGATACCTTTCCATCCTACCCTGATGTCTGCTTTGAAGTGGATGGCAACCGGTTTCTGTGTCACAAGGTGAGATCGTGCTGTCCCGACACCTGTTCTCGAATCCGTACGTTCCTCGGTCTGTCTCTCAACGTAATTTGAAGTGTGCACGTCTCCACGCTTCTTTGTGCATTTTCAGATTATGTTTTATACTTTTCATGAATGAATTTGCATGTTAACTATATGTATTTTTATTTTGATGCTTGTTTACCCAGGAAAGTCACAATGAGTCTCATGACTTTTGCAGGAGAGTCCTGGAAAATTTTCACAGTAGTTCGTGATGAATGCTATGTATAATCGAATGGCGTAAGTGGCAGGTTGCGTTTTACATTTGGCAAATTCGGACCATGACACCGACACACAATGGCCTACCTTTGCGAATGATGTTATGTGATCTTTGATGTCTGGTCTGAAGTGTATAGCGCGTATGGCCTTTTTTTGGGTTTATACGCGTAATATTAATCGGAGTGGCTGCTATAATCAAACCGTGATCCTCTAAAACGGGCAGCGTTGTGCACTCCCACCCAGTCATGCCACCGCCCTGTGTCACGGAAGGTAGTACGTTATATCCTGTAGGCAAGAGAATGCTGACAGCCAAACCTTTACTCTCAGGGTCTTGGACAAAATCATAAATGACGATGGTGAACATTGAATGCACATTAATGTTTACAGAATTCCCCCCCCCCTTTACACCATTATTCGACCGCCAGTTGTTCTTCTGTGGCCGGAGCGACTACTTCAAGGCGTTGCTGGAAGACCACTTCAGTGAGGCGAGCGAGCTGCAGACAGAGCCGAGCGTGTGCGTGGTGAAGCTGCACAACATCTCACTTGAGATGTTCAGCACCATCCTCTACTACATCTACAGTGACATGGCCGAGGTGACCTCCGCGATCTTGCGCCGTAAATTCCCTCCCCTCCCCCGAACCCCCCCAATGATCCCGCACGGTACGATGCGATTTAAACCGCTCGAGCGTCTTAAGGGATGCTACCGTAGTGCATCGGATGAGCACGTTGGACTTGCAATACAGGGGTTCAGTTGTGGCAGTAGTTAGGCCTCCGTGCAGATGAGAGAAGTGCTGTGGAAAGGATGGATAATTAATCGTATTAACCAAGCCTTTGCAGTGATAGGATTCCCTCGCCAGATGCAGCGGAGTAAACAGTCAGCACACTGAACTGGAAATCCAGAGGTTCGATTCCATCTCTCGACACAGAAGTTGATTGCATGCTGAAAGTGATTAAATTCCCCCCCCCCCACCTTTGTCCACCCAACGGGTACACCACAGTCGATCGAGGGGTAAAGTGTGCGTACTCCTACCTCTTACAAGACGTCTGGCCAGTGTGGGGGGATAAGGAATAAGCCAATTGTTTTATAGAGCGGTCCTTTTTGAGGAATCGAAGAACATTGGGAGAGGACTTTTCCTAGAAGTGAAAGTTAAAGGCTGAAAACAACAACAGAGCCTGAAATCTAAACAGCCAATGACCAATAATGTTGTTGAGGATCTCTTCCACCAGATGTCGCCAAACGCATTGGTTTACTTTGGTGTTGTATGATGCAGGCAGGTGGCTTTTCAGTAATGATTGCACCGAAACTTGACGTGTTTTATTTTTACAGACACGTACTTTTGCGTATTTGCTACCCACAAATACTCCACCGCAGCACGAAATTATTGTTGAGTTTTTTGAGTTGTTGAACGGTCCGCAAAGTTTCCATGAAGTGCCCTTGCCTGTAATATCTGGCAACCGAGCGGTGTTTGACAGGCCCGACTCTGTCGATGAGACTGAAAGTCAAACTGGTCCAGAGGTTTGCCTACTTCAACGAAGTAGCTGGTCCAGAGGGCCCATAGGCAGATGGACTTGTTGTTTTATTAGTATGTAGAGAGACAGACATTTGCATCTTTATTAGTTATAAGTGTTCATAGCTATTTAGTGTAATAATGGGGTTTGTGATGTTACTATTATTACTAATAATACTTACACACTCTTTAGTGTCCATGAGCGTGCTCTAGTCAATTGTTTCAAGCGGATCTGGGCCATGAACAACATTCAGGGCTCGGTAGGCTCTTCTGCTGAAGTTTAACACGTAGTAGTCTTTCGCGACCAATTTCATCCATAATAAAAGTTTTTTTGGTTTAGATCACGTAAATATAAACGTGCCGTTAAACCCGCCACCACCCGACACAGCCAATTAGTAAGGTTTGTCACGTAAACAGAACATGCCAATTGGTTACTAGTACAGCACACCGGTTGTGTGTTGTAGAGCAAATCCGCAACATTTACAATCTACAGGGGAAAACCTCAGCAATAGCAGATGAGCCAAGTGCGGTTCCCAGCATGGCCTCGTTGTTGAGCATTGCTGCTCTCAAGTTTTATTTTGGCCAGATAAAACACCATGCCATATAATAGCAATAATCCCCTATTTGATCAAACGAAACTATTTTTATTCTACCAGGTAAGGCCCACTGAGCTGTATAGCTTTTTTAGAAGCGACCTAGGCACACATGATAGCTCAACGAAGTGGCTTTATTGCGTGTAAATTCACAGCAGACAAACTCTCTAAACGCATGTTTCTAAATGTGGAGGGAAAAACCGGAGGACCCGGAGAAAAATCCACACGACCACGGGGAGAGACATGCAAACTCTAAAAATACAGGCGTCAGGGTCGGGATTGAACCCACGACCTCCAGTATACCAGGCGAGGTAGTGAACATCTCACCACCATGGGACTGTACGTAAAATTAAAACGACACTCACAAGTGTAGATACTCTTTCTGACCTGAGTCCACCGAGAGGAAACCCAGAACAGGTTTTGATACCACGTGGCATTGTTTATGCTGTGCATGACGAGCAATCAAACCCAGACATTGGCTGTGCACTAATCACTGCGCCACTGTTCCCTGTACCCACACAACCACACGCACACGCACGTTTGCAATCGCACACACACTGCAGCTGTCGAGCGAGGAGGCATGTGAGATGCTGCCCGTGGCCGACATGTACCTGCTGCCGGGTCTCAAGCGGCTGTGTGGCAAGGTGCTAGCTCACAGTCTGGGAGAGGACAATGTCCTGGTCATGTGGAGGATGGCCAAGCTGTTCTCATTACCACGCCTCGAGGACCAGTGCACAAAGTTCATGGCCAGGATCCTGGACAAGGCAAGCTGCCAGTTGCCACTGTGGGCTGTGTGTGTGTGGTTGTCAGTGCGGGGAGTGGTAGTGTAGCGGTTAGCATCTCGCTTGGCAGCTGTGGTTGTTGGTAGACTGACACTGGTTATCTGTGTATGTGATTGTATGAGTGACTGTATTTTGTGTGTGTCTTTGAGTTGACTGTGTGTGTGTTACTGTGTGACTGATTTCTTGATTTTTAACTGTGGGTGATGATTACCGCAGCCATTTGATGCCGGGTACAGTGTTGTAACGTTGACTCGCTACCATTCACCTTTTGGCATTCATGGAGCAGTGGATAGATCATGGTTGCCCCTGATAATGTATGTGTCAGGTTCAGTGTTGGCACATTGGCTATTAATGCTGTTCGCCCGCACGCTCTAGCCTTGATATAGCAGTGGATGGATCATGATTGCTGTTGATGATGTAGGTGCCACAGTGGCGGGATGTTAATTCTCTCGCCTGATATGCAGGAGCGCGTGGGTTCTATCCCAACCAACGCCTGTATATTTTGAGTTTGCATGTTCTCCCTGTGGTCGTTTGGATTTTTCTCTGGGTGCTCCAATTTTTCCCTCCACATTTAGAAATACGCCTTTAGAGTATTTGTTTGCCATAAATTTCCACGTGATAAGCCATTAAGTTGAGCGATCATTTGTGGCCAGGTCGCTTCTGGAAAAAGGGGCTATACAGCTCGTTGGGCCTTACCTGGCAAAATAAAAAAAATAGTTTAGTTGATGACGTTCGACGATGAGATACCAAGTGAGGTCTTAGCGCGTTGTCTGCGAACGCGCCCGTTCCCCCGCAGCTCGTGGAGTCGGAGGAGTTTGCTGAGACGGTGAAGGTGGACGCCGAGGCGGTTGAGGAGCGGCAGGAGACGGACTCGATCCCCCTGGTGGATGACATCCGCTTCCACGTGACGTCCAGCGTGCAGACCTTCAGCGCCATGGAGGAGGCCAACCAGAAGCTGGCGGCACTCGACGCGCTGCTCGCGCGGCTCGGTATCGAGTGCTAAGACGCCCCCCCCCCACCCACCGAGATGTCAAGGAGGGAGGATGAGGAGGACGAGAAGGAGGAAGGGCCCCACCTCGTGTCGGCAAAGGTTGAAGGCTGAACGGATGACGCTCGGCTCTTGTGCATAGCAGAAACTGGCCGCCTGCTAAAGCTAAACGGCGCAACTTTCCTGCATGCAACTTATTTTTGTCGCGCCTCTTCATGGTTGCGCAGCGTCCCGTGTCGAGTGCCCACCGCACCTCTTCATCGCTTGTGTTTGGAAATACAGGAGCGTGTGACCGAGAGACATTGCAGTCAATCGCAGGTCTCCGTGTCTTTGCATCGGTAATACTGTAGAGGCTAGCAAGGCCTCGGGCTCAACTCCCCTTGCCTAACACTCTTGCCTGGATTTCCCTGCCTAAGGAGTTCACTCGAGCTGGGCAGGAATCGAGGCAAGGACTTGTCTGCTGAACCTATCGATGCCTGTATTTTCCAAATTGTAAAACACACCTTTTCCCTCGGCTAAAGCAAACGTGGGTGGCATCCGCTGAGAACATCTTATAACCTGGGATGAATGGTTTGTTGACAAAAACTAATCTTGGTGAAATAAGTATAGGCAAAATATTATGTTTAATATAATCAAGTTGAGGGTGTGGATCACCTTCCTGAAAACAGATTAATCAAGTGTTCTTTATTAGACATCTCCATGCCTTCACGCTGAAATCAAAATCCATAAGTTAACGTGTCTTAATATTGCTTTAGTTACCCATGTGATCTCATTCAAGTGCTGTTGAACACACATTTAACGACTGAACTAAATTTTGCATACAGGTACTCTTGCCTATAATATTTGGTCATTCAGTTGCATCTGTTTAAAGAGCCTGACTGTGCTGATGAAACCCTGAATGTCATAACTATCTTGCTTAAATATTCGTCTGGAAAGCCAATAGAGGCCAGTGGACTAAATATATACAGGCTGCTTCAAAAAAACGTTAACTCTTCTGAGAATTTTCAAGAATACCACTAGAAATGTGCCTCCGGGCTCTGGAGACCACCTGGAGAAGATTCTACGCATTGTGTTGACAATGATGGCGAACAAGTGTCGACTTTCATAATCAACGTTTTTGGGTTAGATCGCGTTATTTATAAATGTGTCGTAACCCTCCAACACCCAACACGGCCAATCAGCAAAAGTGTCACGTTGACAAAAGACAAATAGTTCACTACTTTAGCCCACCGGTGTGTTGAAGAGTGAAACCACAACATTTACAATTTTTGAGTACGACGTTTCAACACACCGGTGGTTTAAAGTAGTGAACTATTTGTGTTTTGTCAACGTGACACTTTTAAGCTGATTGGCCGTGTCGGGTGGTGGAGGGTTACGACACATTTATAAATAACGCGATCTAACCCATAAACGTTAATTATGAATAATATTGGTCGCGAAAGCCTACATGTTAAACTGAAGTGTAGACTTTGACTTTCTGAAGCTATTAACATACATTCGTTATATTACAGTGTATTATCCGTTATTTTTCCTTTAAAAACTTAAGTTTTAACATTTTTTAAGCGCCCTGTATTTAGATTCATATGTGGATGAACAACGGCAGTTTTGCTTATAAACATTTGAACTAAACTTTTTTAGAGCGCAAAGTGGCGACTTGTATTTTCCCTGTATTAAGCGGAGGCAATGCAGAACCAACATTGTTGTGAGTGACATCGTTACAGAAAAGTCGCACCATTTGCCCTGCAGCTTTAGGGCGGCACCGTTACCTTGCCGTTTGCATGCGCTTCACGTGTTCCCCCCCGCACAGCTTATCATAACGGCACGCACGGTACGTCGCGTCGTATGAATGCGTACGGCAGCCGTCGAGCAGGACACGCCAGATACGTGAGAGCCGAGCCTTTTAACCGCTGGTAATTTTCAGGATCGCAAAGGTGTCGGTGACGACGCGTCTAAATGCTGACGTTCAGCCGGTGCTTCCGTAGACGTCCGCCGTGTTGTTGTGTCACCTTGTGATCGTGTGGAAGACGATGCGTCTGTAGGCAAGATCCTGTTACCTGTTAGCCAGGCCGCCACCAGGTTCAACCTCGCGTTTTCTCTGTCACTTAATTTTGGATCGTTATTCAATTCACCTGACGGCTCACGGTTCCGTCCTTTACGTAATGCCGATTTTGAATTGTTCGTCCACAGGCCGCAAAAAACAATCGCATACCACCCGAGGTGGAAAAATATTAGTGCTATCAGTCTCTTTACATGGCCAATAAAAATTAATTATATTTGTGACCTGCTGATGGGCAAAGGGTGTCACCTAGTGTATTGTTATTGACCAAAACAAATTAATTGGTGCAGGTGAGAGCGACCAATATCAATATCTGGTCTGGATCCACAGCCCAGGCATTGTGGCAAACATCAACCAAAAACGGTGCCCGTGAACTTAACACTCCCATGGGGAAAAATGCTCAGAAGATGAGCGGAGATGGCTCTACGCCATGGCAGTAACTCTCAAACTCTGGACGAAAGGTGCAGCCTCGGCTTCAACGGCTCATTGCTGCTGTATAGAAAGCAGCTCGTGTCCATGGGGCCTGGGCATTCTAATGGGTTTTTAGTGATTGGTGTTGACCCAATTGTGGTTTTCGATTGCAATCGCCCGGCTTTGTTCGTGTGATGGGCACGGGCGTCCCTCGCTTCATTAGCACCGAATTCCAACTGTGTTGTATGGAGCAGCTTAATTTCATGTATTATTATAATGGCCCGCTGGGTGTTGTCCCACGCCACTGCCGTCATAGCGTCGATCTGAATCGTTTTCATGAAATGAAAAAAGAGCAAGAAACCGGTGTTTCAATTTATATTTAAGAAGGTTTCATTTGAAAGGCTGTGCATGTCGTTCGGTATAAACTGCCATGGATTGAGTATATTGGGCATTTGAATGTACCGAAGACATCTGGTTATGTCGGTAGTTTTTTTTGTACGTCTGTCTTGAGACGGGCCAGATGGACTTCAAGAGGTGCGCACTTTTATATTTGGATATTTGTGCATTTGATGAATGGATCCCTACTTATTTATAAGAGGTGCCATTTTCAGTGGATTGTGGTGTATTTTAGATGCAATTCGCTATTGCAATGCAGTTATATAAAGTGCATAACTTTGTCAGAAAAAAATCTATTTGGAGAAAAACAATCTGCAGAATAACAGCAGTGGTAACCCATTGTGAAAAGTCAGTTAAAAGCTGTAATACTTAAATACATGGCAAGAATTATTGTACTTAAATATTATTTGCATGCCATATGAATGTATTATCATTTCCAGATGTTGCCCTTCAATGAAATAGTGTTGCCGACATGTTTCGCACGTTCACATCAGTAAGGGCAGTTGGCATG